>NW_028270164.1:23063560-23436725 GCF_037043375.1 Chiloscyllium plagiosum
CTCCAACAGTTACTGAAGTGAGGTGTCTCTTTCCTCAAAATAAAACAGTTGATGTCACAACTGTTTTGAGTTTGCTCTGGAGCTACAGAATACTTAGAAAATCCAAGTTACAGGCTGGGAAATTTGTTTTGCCTCTCATGCTACTAATCTTACGTGGCAATTCGCTACACTCTCCCCAAAAAGGCATGGATTCCCGAGTAGCTGAAGTGCCGATGTCTCGTGTTAGCAAGTACTCAGACAAACGTTCTAATAATGATTGCTGGTAAATCATCATGTCAAAGAATGGGGAGTGGATGTAAGGCACATGATGAATCTCTCTCTCTGACAGACAGGAGTGGCAATCCTGGCTGAATTTTCTTCATTAAACACATAAATGCCAAGATCAACTTATTGCCTCCTGAGCAGATTGAGATTTGAATCTGGGAAGAAGTGAATTAACTCGCTGGGCCATGAAGGGAGAATGGCATGTAAATCTGTTTAACATTTCCTCTTGTCTCCGAGAAGTAACAAAATAAGTTTGAATCAATATATATAACTCCAAGATATTTACAGCATTAATGCGCCTGGTTCTGAAAACTGACTTATTGCTGAGTGTGTTTAAGGAGAAGGCAACATAATCAAAGAACTTAAGCAGTGGCAACAATGTCTATGCTTTAACATTGCTAACCACTCATTTGGCAGGTTAATTGGAATATTAGTCCCTCCCAACTTTTCTAATTTCTACTCACCCATTGCTCCAAATCCCGAGTCCAATAATGGTTCCCTGTTCCATACACACTTAATCTTATATCTTGTTTTCAATGTCCTTGTCTCATCTTCTTCTGTCTTACATCACTTCCTCAGTCTTTACTCTTTTCAGTCCTACCTTCTGGAACTCTCTGACAAATTCCTTAAAAGTTGCTGCACTTCTATAGCTCCTCCTGCTTTTACAAACTCTCTCAAAACCCATCATTTTGGCCAAGTTTTCAAACATCTATCCTAACTTTCCCAACATGTCACTTAAAAACAAAATCTACTTCACTTATTTTCTCCTTTCTTCAACTCCATAAGCTTCATTGATGGAATCTTTCCTCCTTTTGTGTTACTGTACTGCAAGGTGCTATACAAATACAAGTTGTTGTTGCAAGTGTAACATGTACTCTCAAATTGAATTGTTCCAGCTGATGGTGAAGACTGCAAACAAAGTTCAAGAGAGTTTAGCAAGTGCTAAGACAAAGTCAAGATCCTTCCCCATTATCCAACTTCCAGGTACTTGACTTAACAAATAACGGAAACCTTTGCATGGGAGCCTCTTCATACAAAGGGTAGAGTCAGAGGTGATGATTAGAGGAGAGAATTCCACAGACGGAGGCAATGCGTAATTTTTTTTTGCTGCTGGTATTCAATACAGTGCATGCTGACTGATTGAGATGCAGTCAATTGCAGATCATTTAATGTCTTAATGCAGCAAAAGACTGATAAGATCAGACTGTTGGGAAAGGATGGGAGTTAATTAAAGCAATAAGTAACCTTATCAATTCTTATCCTCCGTTGCATGATAGAATGGCAATCAATTGTGATTGAAAATTTATCTTTGAAAGCAATTTTTTATGTTAACAAATGTGATCTTATCAGAGTTTGATTACAGTGCTAAAAACATTACATTTTTCAAAGATCCTTTATCCTTGGTTGTTTAAAATAAACCCTATAATATGTTACAAAATAAAATTAAAACCACCGCTTGTCAAGAGACAAAAAATATTTGGCTCATCACAGTGGAAAGCAGGAATAAAAACTCTGTTCCATTCGTTATTCCTTCAAAAACAGATTCCTCTTTCTCCTAAAATAAATTACTTTCTTGTCCAGTCTTTGCCTTCCCATGACCTCTTTCCATGATTCAGCTGGATGAATCATATCACAGGCTCCACTTGAGAAGTAGCACCTGGGTTCACATCCCCAGCCACACTGACAAGTTTAGTTAGCCATGTAATCAAATAAGCAGAATGAGCACCAATATATTATTCACTTATTTCAAGTGCCTCCACAATCTCTAGGCACACCTGTCTTCATATAGAAGTGCTACTTCTGGAGGACAGCTCACAGGAAAGAACATTCCTGATCTCCTTGATGTCCTTGTTGTGTCATAATTCTCACGATTACACTCTTATCTTCAGAAGAAAGACGCTCAATGCTCATTAGCATTTAAAGCAGGTGTGAATCACTCCTCGACTCTACCTAGCTGTCAAGTTCACCAAATCAAGGAAGATTTATCTCAACCTATACAATAGCAACAATCATTTATAGGACTAAGTAGACCTTTATATTTTCCTTTTAATTCCAGTGATAATTTCTCCACTGCTAATATTCACTGAACCTCTCGTCCCCAACTCCTCTAGCCTCACCTCCTGCTAATATTGTAAGGAGCTCATAAACATCTTCATCACAAAGATTGAGAACATTCATTCAGCTGCCTCTTCACATTTCCTATTTCTTCTTGCCCTCAAAGGCAAACCTCCCCAGAGGTCATCCCACTGCCCAAGCCCTGTATTCACCTATTTATCCAGTTCCTGTGTCTACTGCCCTCTTGCCCTCTCTAGATATTTTTAATCAACCTGTTCAGATGTGTTATATCTCTGAAGCCGGTGGGACTCGAACTCAGGTCTTCTGGTTCAGCTGGAGGAATGCTACCACAAGAACCCGTTCGTGCCCCCTCTAAATTTTGTTTTATTAACCTTTTGTTCTAATCGGTCTGGAGCAGGTGGGACTTGAACCTGTGTCTCTCAGTCTGACAGTAGGGACACTACCACTGCACCATAAAACCCCTTAATGCCCTCTCTATTTTTCAAAATCTATTTTTAATCAACCTGTACAAAGATGTTATTACACAGCTCTGGGGTAGGGTGGAACATGAATCTAGGTGTCTCAATCCAGGGGTAGAGATACTACCACCACACCAGAAGATGGCCCATTATGTCATCTCCATTTTTAAAAATTTAAAATTTAAGGCTTCTGCGTCTCGGTTGAGTGATCTAAGCCAATGGGATTTGGTTTGCAACCTCCGCAGAGTTGAGCGTTCGACTCCCTTTGCCACAAGGCGGCACAGTGGCTTAGTGGTTAGCACTGCTGCCTCACAGCATCAGGGTCCCGGTTTCGATTCCAGCCTCGGGCAACTGTCTATGTGGAGTTAGCACGTTCTCCCAGTGTCTGCGTAGGTTTCCTCCAGGTGCTCCGGTTTCCTCCAGGTGCTCCGGTTTCCTCCCATAGTCCGAAGATATGCAGGTCAGGTGAATTGGCCATGCTAAATTGCTAGTGTTAGGCGCATTCGTCAGAGGGAAATGGGTCTGGGTGGGTTACTCTTCGGAGGGTCATTGTGGAGTGGTTGGGGCGAAGGGCCTGTTTCCACACTGTAGGTAATCTAATCTTAAAACAAAACCTATGTTTTTCAACATAGGAGCAGGTGAGACTTGAACATGAGCCTCCTGCACTGGGGGTAGGGACACCATAATGGAGCCACAGAGCCCTTGGGATTTGCTTTTATTTTATCATAACCTATTTTCCTAATCAACCTATCTCAGAGATGTTAGTATGTGGCTCTGGAGCAGGTGGGACATGAACCCAGATCTCCTAGTCCAGGGGTAGGGATACTACCACTGCACCACCAGCAGGCACATCATTCCCTGTCTACATATTTTTCCTAATCAACCTGTTCTGAGATGTTATCACACACCTCTGGAACAGGTGGGATTTGAACCCAGGCCTCATGGTTCAGAGGGAGGAACACTACCACAGCATCACAAGAGTCCATTGGTTGGATACATGTAATACATACACACTGTGGTATTAGATTATTTGCCTTTCATTCTGTCTTAGATAAGATAGAAGTTACTCCAAATAGATACTTGTAAGATCAAAATCATTGCATTCAATTCCCACCTTTCATCCCCAGTCATTGATTATACCCCACCTTCCCATGACCACTGTCTTAAGCCGAACATGACCATTTGTAACATTGTGTTACATAACCCAAATTAGCTCAAGCTGAAACCTTGACCCTCAATCTACACTCATCTCAAAGAATGCCTATTTTCCCTGTCTTTCTTGTCAATGATTCAGTCCAATGATTATTCATTTGCTATCTCTAACTTTAACTATTTCACTGCTCAATTTGACGGCCCCCTATTCCACCCTCCTTACTGTGTTAAAACTGTTGTTTTATTTGGAAACATTATTTGCTGTACACTTTTTTTTATCTTTATCCCTTAAGCCTTCCTGAAACTTTAAGACAGAAATACATAAATCAATAAATACTGGTAATGGACAAACAGTGAGATTTGTCATTCTGATTCTGTCTTGGTTAGCTTGAAGACAAAGGAGGAAGTTCAATGTTTTGCACACAATTAAAAAACTGACACTGGATTTTAATGCATAGGTTTTACACAATTTATTTAAAACCTAAAGAATTGGAAACAGATAATAGCTTGGCCAATCCAAACATAAAATCAGTACGTGGCTCAAACTCAACTTGCATGAAGCGAGTGATATGGTTTAGAACGAAATTAACGCTGCAGTGTTGCTATGGGAAGTGCTGAGAATACACTTAGGATTTCCAAGTATATGACCCCTATTAACATAGATCTACAATCAAATTATTAATTTCCACATTTTACTCCAACATGATTACAAAATTACACCTGAAAATACACCCATTTTAAAACTGAATTCATTATGAAATGTACTTTAAAAAAAGAAAGACCTGTGACATTTTAAGCTTTTGACTTACATATGCTTCTGCCTCCTCATCTGTCGCACAAACATTTTCAGCTTCAATGACAATGAAAATAGCTGAGGTCAATATTGCACACTCAGTTAAAAATAATGAGTCCTTTTGAACGTCATGATAGATGAAACTAAAATCTAAGCTGTTCCATTTCTGTAAATCTTCTGCTCTATAAATCCAAATGAGAACTGAAATGTCACAGCACTGCTATTGAGATTAGGAGGGGAGGAGGAGGAAATATCCTTAATCAGTACCACTTCATTGCTGATACAGGCTATAGCTATACAGACATATATGCATTTTTAAAAATTCAGGTACTGTAGGCATGCTGATGGGCCAGTGTTTGTTGTGCATTCTTAATTACCCTGCAGAAGGTTTTAAATCTGTCCATCATCCACATGGGACACTCAGGAGTATAATGGAATACTCCCGCTTGCCTGAATGGGTACAACTTCAGTAACATTCTCGAAACTTAAAATCATCCAGGATAAAGCAACCCATTTGATTGGCACCGCATCCACAAGCATCCACTCCCCCCACCACTGACACTCAGCAGCAACAGTATCTACAAGATGCACTGTAGAAGTTCACCGAAGAGCCTCAGACATCACCTTCCAAACACACAGCCATTTCTATCCAGAAGGACAAGGGCAGTAGAGACATGGGAACACCACCACCAGCAAGGTCCCCTCCAAGACACTCGCCATCCTGACTTGGAAATATACCGCTCTTCTTTTCCTGTCACTGGGTCAATATCCTGGATTTCCCTCCCTAATTGGTCTACCTGCAGCATGTGGACTGCACCATTTCAAGAAGGCAGCTCATTATTACCTTCTCAAAGGCAACAAGGGATGAGCAATAAATGCTGGTGCAGTCAGTGTTACCCACATCCCATGAGTGAATTAAATAAAATCCTGTTCAACTTGGGAATGAGTGTGAATTGTATGTGTCTATATGTAAACTAATAATAATTTTATTGCTTCCATTCATTTAAAATAATAAATAACATTTGCAGTTCACTTTAGAGTCAGAAATCTACAGCACAGAAAAAAGCCTTTCAGTCAATTCCATCCACACTCACATCTGGTCAAAATCAATCACCTAACGATTCCAATCCCATTTGCGAGTACTTGGCCTGTAGCCCTGAATGCATTGGCTTTCCAAGTTCACATTCAAATACTGCTTAAATGTTATGAGGGCTTCTGCCTCAACCACCCTTCCAGGTCGTGAGTCCCAGATTCTAGAGTCAGAGAGTCATAGAGATGTACAGCACGGAAACAGACCCTTTGGTCCAACTCGCCCATGCCAACCAGATATCCCAACCTAATCGAGTCCCATTTTCCAGAACTTGGCACATATCGTTCTAAAGCCTTCCTATTCATATACCCATCCAGATGCATTTTAAATGTTGTGATTGTACCAGCCTCCACCACTTCCTCTGACAGTTGATTTCATATGCGCATCACCCTCTGAGAGAAAATGTTGCCCCTTAGGGCTCTTTTATATCTTTCCCCTCTTACTCTAAACCTATGCTCTCCAGTTCTGGACTCCTCCATCCCAGGAAAAGACCTTGTCTATTTATCCTATTCATGTCCCTCATGATTTTATAAACCTCTGTGTAAGGTCACCCCTCAGCCTGCGATGCTCCAGGGAAAATAACCCTAGCCTATTCAACCTCTCCCTGTAGCTCAAATCCTCCAACCCTAGCAACATCCTTGTGAATCTTTTCTGAACCCTTTCAAGTTTCACAGCATCCTTCTAATAGAAAGGAGACAAGCATTGCATGCAATATTCCAAATGTGGCCTAACCAGTGTCCTGGATGACCTCTCAACTCCTTTACTCAATGCTCTATCCAATTAAAGAAAGCATACCAAACACCTCCTTCACTATCTGATCTCCCTGCAACTCTGCTTTCAAGGAACTATGAACCTGCACTCCAAGGTCTCTTGGTTCAGCAACACCCCAGGATCTTACCATTAACTACATAAGTCTTGCTCTGATATACTTTTCCAAAATGCAGCACCTCACATTTATCTAAATTAAACTCCACCTGCCACTCCTCAGCCCATTGGCCCATTTGATCAAGATCCTATTGTAATCTGAGGTAACCTTCTTCGCTGTCTGCGACACCTCCAAATTTGGTGTCATCTGCAAACTAACTATACCTCCTATGTTCACATTCAAATCATTTTTATAAATGATGAAAAGTAGTGGACCCAGCACCAATCCTTGTGACACACCACTGGTCACAGGCCTCCACCACCACCTATCTTTGAGCCAGTATACAAATAACTAGTTCTTCTTGGATTCCATGAGATCCAACCTTCTCACCAACCTTTGGGCAGAAAAAAAGGTTTTTCGTCATGTCTTCTCTAAATCTTGTGCCCTTTCCTCAAATCTATGCCCCTGATCATTGCTTTCCCTTTGATGGAGAGAAGTTTCTTCCTGTCTACCCGATTTTGGTCTATTTTAGTTGTGACAAATCTCCAGGGCATCTCACAGTTGTATTATCAGTTGAAAATCAATACCGAGCCAAAACTAAATAGATATTAGTTCAAATGACTAAACTGGTTGATTTTTAAATTTGTTTTAAAGGACAGTGAAGAGGTGTTGGAAAGGCAGCAAGGTGTGGAGTTGAACACAGAAGACATGGTCATGGGAATAAAATGGGTGCTTTTCTGGTTGATCAGTAGCCAGCAGTGTACCTTTGGGATCAGTGTTACTACTGCAATTATTTACAATTTACATAGATAATTTGGAGTTGAACCAAGTGCAGTGTGTCAAAGATGACACTAAGATGAGTGGTAGATAGGTTAAGTGAGCAAGTATGGCAGGTGGAGTACAAATGTTGGTAAATATTAGGTCATTCATTTTGGTATGATTAACAACAAAATGGACTATTGTTTAAATTGTTAAAAATTGCAGCATTCTGCTGTGCAGAGGAACCTGGGTGTCCTTATGCGTGAATCACAAAATGTTGGTGTGCAGGTGCAGCAGGTAATTAAGAAGGCAAACTGAATACTGTCCTTCATTGCTGGAGAGATGGAGTTTAAAAACAGGGAGGTTATGCTACAGCTGTATAGGGTACTGGTGAGGCCATACCTCGAGTATTGTGTATACTTCTGGTCTCCTTACTTGAGGGGGTGCAGAGGAAGTTCACTAGGTTGATTCTGAGGTTGAGGGGGCTGGCTTATGTGGAGAGATTGAGTAGATGGGGACAATACTCATTGGAATTTAAAAGAATAAGTAGGGAAACTTATAGGAACATATAAAATTACGAAGGGAATAGATAAGATATAAAGTAGGAGGTTGTTCCACTGGTGGGCGAAACTGGAACTAGGGGCATAGCCTTAAAATAACAGGGAGCAGATTTAGGACTGAGTTCAGAAAGAATTTCTTCACCCAAAGGGCTGTGAATCTGTGGAATTCCCTACCCATTGAAGCAGTTAAGGCTACCTGATTGAACATTTTTAAGGCAAAAATAGATAGATTTCTGATCAGTAAAGGAATTAAGAATTATGGCAGGCAGGTGGACAAGTGGAGTTGAGTCCATGATAAGATCAACCACGACCTTATTGAATGGTGGAGCAGGCTCGAGGGGCCAGATGGCCTCCTCCTGTTCCTATTTCTTCTGTCCATCAATCCTGTATAAAGAAAAGTGTGGATGCCTGAAAGATTAGAACTGGATAAATGTAGAATTCGTAGGATCATACTGCAAGGAGCAGAAGTAAAATGTATTCAGCTCTGAAATCCCTCACCATTTAAATGTTCTGCTTTTTAAAAATTCTTCCCATCAAAATGGATAATTGCACAATTTCCCACAGTCTAATACATTTGTCAGATTTTTGCCTGCTGTCCACCTATCAGTATTTTATTGTAACCTCTATATCCTCTTCACAACTTACTTTCCTCCCTATTTTTTGTCATCAGCAAATTTAGTAACCATACCTTCTGTGCTTTCATCCAAGTCATTTACAAAACTTGCAAACAGTTGAGGTCCTCGCACTGATCTCTGTGCCACACCACTGATTATATATTACCAACCTAAGACAAAAGACCCATATAGGCCTACCTCCTGTTTCCTGTTAGGTAACTAATCTTCCACGCATGACAATATTCCTCCTTCTGCACAATGAGTGTTTATTTTCCACAATAACCTTTCATCCAGCACTTTATCAAAAGACTTCCAGAAATCTAAGCACAGTACATCTATTCATTCCTAGTTATCCACAATGTGGTCCATTCTCATATAATTTCAACAGATTGGTTAAACATGATTTCCCTTTGACAAAATGATGTTGACCCTCCTTAATTATTTTTAACTTGTTTAAGTGCCATGCCATGACTTCTTTAGTATTAGAATCTCAGATTTGCCCTGGAATAGATGTTAAACTGACAGGCCTGTAGTTCCCTACTTGGCATCTTGTGCCCTTTCTGAATAAAGGAATTACATTTGCTATCTTCTGATCTAATAGGACCTTCCACATATCTAAGGAGGCTATAACGAATGTAATCATTTGTAGAAATAGTGTGCTGTAAGGCCATGAGGAACTTGAATACAAATACATGAACTTTACATTTGAGGCATTGAATGTAATGCTGATGCATGAACAGAATCAAGCACAAAAAGCAGAATTTTAATGAAATGACCATTAAGAAAGGTTGAAGATGAGAAACCACGTATAAACATAAAGCTCATCAGAACCTTTGATGAAGGAAACATAAAATAATTGGCTTTTTCAGTAGGACTGAGACAAGCATGTTAACTAGGAATCCTCTAATGATGACAAAGTTTAAACGCTTGGATTCTTCATCGCAAGAGAATCCTTATTCACATTAGCTGAGTTTTGCCTATTTCAGTTGGTCTTTTAGAAATTAGTTTTTCATTTTATTGGTTATGCCTTTGGAGATATGACCTGTTCTTGGCTCAAACTACTTGCAAGCTAAATTGCTGAATGACCCTAAGATTTGACCATATTGAAAACGTTAGCTTTAACTTCTGGCAGCTGGATACATGGCAACAGGCACCACAATAACATCCATGAAGTTTCTTCCATTTGTCTACAATTATTTCAGGTAGAACCGCTACAATAATCTTGGAAAAAGCTTTACAATGTTGTTACCAGAGACAGATTGTTGAAGTTGTTGGCTAATCCGAATGTGCACCCTCTGCTAAAATTCTGCAATTCATATGGAATACATTTTAATCAATGCCACATTCTCATGCTACTAATAAGTTTGCAGTTCCATTTTTGCGTCAAAGTGGCTGACATGCTCTCCTCCTGCTAAAGGAAATGTGAAGAAAAATGAAACTATGCAAACTTTTAAATGTCTGAAATCTTACAGGGGTCATGATGTGATTTTGAACAAACTGTAATGCAGAAGCTGAAGTCAACTCTAGGTGCAGTATGGGCCAACACAGTCTGCAAGCTTAAAGTTGGTCCCTGCACAAACTCATTAGATCCATAAATGTAATCGTGTTATTTGATGAAAATTATGTTGAAATTAGGAGATGTTCACTGAGCACCATATCAGTTAGTGCATGCTCAATCATAACATTTGCAGGTCAAAGGTCCCTGACATCGTTGAAGCACAGGCCTCAAAAGTTCAAAGTACACCACTGCTATTGTAGCCCTCTCCATTCCACATTACGATAAAAACTGATGCATAGAAAGCTGGCTCCTTGACACCATGATTCTTGATCCCGTTACATCACCCTTCTCCCTAGTGCATCTTGCAAAATGTCTTCAGATTTCTGGAAAGCTTTCTTAACTGGATTAACTCAGCTCATTCAACTTGAAGCATGCTGCTGCAGTATAGGGTCTTCATTACTGGTCCCAGTGAGTAATTTTACGACTGGTTGAAACAGCCAAATGCATCACTTACCAGTTACTCTTCCATGTGTGCCTAACATCTGTGTCATGGATGACATGTCGGTCAGCCTGCTCATCCAGGAAATCAAACATGTATTTAATGGCAAGTGGCAAGGCACTGCCACGGTGTACTGTGCTGAACAATGTCTCAAACAGGTCATCTACAAACTTCTGCAGAGTGCCCTGTAAAGAACAAAAGAGGAATAAGTACGCATTTAATTGTCATGCCATTCACGTAACACAATCTTGTATGTTAGCACATAAAGAGACAGTGACGTAGTGGTAATGCCACTGGATGAGCAATCCAGACCCCTCAGGTTAATGTTCTAGGTTTGAATCCATTATGGCAGATGGTGAAATTTGAGTTCAATAAAAAGAAATCTGGAATTAAAAATAAAGCTACTCGAATGGTTCACTAATGTGCATTAGGGAAAGAAATCTACCATCCGTGTCTGGGCCACATGTAACTCCAGGGATAAGTAATAATTGCTGGTCTAGCTAGGAATGCCCAATTTCCCATGACTGAATTTTTTAAAAAATCCAATCATATACCACCTTTAGTGGAGTAAAGCCTCCTCAGGCAGTGCATAAGAACATCAACAAATATGATTTAACAATGAATCACTTAAGGAGATAACAGAATAAGGTGATCAAATGCTTGGTCACAGTGCAGTTTTTAAATCAACATCTTAAATGAAGAGAGGCAGAAAGCACAAGTATTTTAGGAACAAACTCCAGACAGCTGAAGAAATAGCTGTCAATTGTGGACCATTTATGGAGGAGTCCCGCCATAATGAGTGTATCTCTCAAAAAGTACGCATGTTGCATACTAGTTTATGTAAAAGCAAAAAGACCTTAAAGCTGATCTGAAATATTCTTCTATCTTCAACTTGGTATAGTGTCTGCAGTAACTGTGTGTTTCTGGACAAGGACAAACTTTGAGACGATTGCATAGGCATAGAAACAAAAATCTAACTGAATAGTAAATACATAAAGACGTTATCAGACTAAATGAAGATATGCAGTTTGTCAGTGAAATCAAAAATACTTTTCCTACTTTTGCCAGATGTGCTTGTTAAAGGGGAATACAATTTTAAACAGAAATGTCTTAAGCTTGTTTACTTTATCCCAGTGTGTGTGATGCATCATATTGAACTTCTCCCCAACATACAATCACCCCAACTTCCTTCGCCACACCTTCCCGAGTTCTCATACAGACAATGTTGTTAATCTATCTAACCTTTGTTGCTAGCAGTCTTGTCAGGTAGATTTCAGACACCATCTTGCTGCCACGATCACCCTCCTTCTGGTCTCCATGGTCATGGTTCTTTACTAGATGCCACACTTTAACACCACTCTCTAAATCTGGGGTAATCATGGGAGCCCGAGAGCGTAGACTGTCAGGACTTCCAGTGTACCGTAAGGTAGAGTCTAGAATGTGGGAAAAGACAAACATTATTCAATTCAAATCAAATTAGCCATTGCAAAACTAGAATGACAGAGCAATGAACTTTAAAAATGAAAAATAGATGGTACATCCTACAATGTTGTATGACAGTGTGATGTTACAAACCGATCAAACCTAAAGAATAAGATCAGAGCAGCTACGATCTAGTTGAATGGCAGAGGATGTTCAAAGGGCTACTTCTGCTCCCATTGTGTATGTTCCAATAAACATTTTGTGCCTTGAAACCTCAACCTGAGCTTCCTAAACTGAAATAATTTGGTATTGGAGCACAGAAGGCACGAGATACTGTTCTCTAGTATTCTAAACATACGCAATGATTAAAGTCTTTTGTTAGCTGTAGAGGCAACCATCAGATGGATATGTCCTCACTTTCTGTTCTCTACATTACATGATTCTGTAGTGTTAACACATTACTTTTCTCAGTTGGAACTGAAAGTACGTTCTCTAGCCTTGGGGGAAAATAAGTCGTTCGTTGTTCATATTTCCAGGTTATCAAGATTTATCTTAATTTTTGTTAAGGAAATGCTGGAACAAGGTGCTGATTTTCTGTCACTCATATTTGCATATCTGGGTATTAAGGATGTACAAAAGGTTTAAATTCAATGGATAATAAAGAAGTCTCATTGCAAATCCATTATTTTCTTTGTATAGCAAATCTCCTGAGTGGGAAATTATCTTGATTGCTCAGAAATATGTTTGCATGTTCAACATGGAGATTCTTGTTCATATTTGACTGAAGTAGTGTCCACAGAGACACACACTCAAGAAATACCAATAAAAGCTTTGCATGGCCACAGTAAACAACAGGATCTGTTGCAATTAATCACTCCTAGTGATGGAGTGTGCTGGAAAAGTGGCTATAATGGGTTTCAGTACAAGCAGTCATCCGTTTGGATCTGTAACTAGTGCCAATTATAGTTCATGCAAGCACCTCCATAAATTCACAAATATCATGTGGTGAATTTAATTTCTGAGACAAGATTCTTACACATTGGCTTGGATCTTAACTTACCATAGCGGCTAATGGATGTCCGACACATACTGGTTGTGGTTGGAACGTTGTAAGAAGAAGTTTGTTTGGGGACCAGAGCAACAACTGAGCGATCGGACACCTGCAAAGGATTTAAATACTGCACTTAACTGAAAAATCAAACAGAGTCATCTTAGTTCCGCAAAGTTTTCCTTCACGACAGTCAAGTGTCGGATCTCCATGCCTGTTTAACGCTGCAGCAGTTTCAATCCACAACTAGCTGTCACGACATTCAGAAATAACTTTTTATCACCTTTCCAAAAATACATTACAAACTATTTTCCCCCAACTCTCAGCATTTAGACCTAAATGGCCCAAATCAAACAACAGTGCAGCCATCAGCCTAATTGAATATGCTAAAAATCATTCAAGTGACACTCAAAATCATAAAATGCAGCCTCGCTGTATCAAGTAAAAGAGCCATCTTTGTCTAAATGTCAGGTTGCCCTCACCTTTACATATAAACACACTGGGATTCTTTTTCGCTTTGTTTTCACAAAATGTTCTGTGTTTAATTTGCACTTGAGAGCAAATATAACTGAGCCAGGATTGAACTGGGAGAGCAGATTAAAATGCTGTATTTTCAATTCTATGATTCAGGTCATGAATATATCCAGATTGATTGGCAATAATCTTATCAGTTTGCCAGTTAAAAGCTAGACATTTAGATAAAATCAAAATCCAATTCAAGCAAGTTGACCTCACATCCTGGCCATCAGTATACAGTGTAGGAAATAGTATTTTTTGCACTGCCACAGCTTAAGGGTGAATGGGAGACATTTCCACATTGTACTAAATATTGAGCAGACATTTGCCAACAATCTGTTTTATGTTCTATCCAATGTAAGTTTGTAGAATGGAAATAGTAAATAGGAAATTTAGTTTAAAATAGAGAATAAAATCAAGTAATATAATTCAAAGGAAAATAGATGCCCACATATCATTATACTCCACTTGTGAAAACTAGACATCAGGCATAAACTAATTAGGATCTTCTCAACATACACGAATAATGCTTCAAAGAAAATACATTGGACAACCAGTTTTGTTTAGGCAGGCAAGTAAGCCTAAAAGAGGTCAACATAATTTTAGTCAGAATAACAGGCAGTTGCATGTAAAAACTATATTTCAACATAAATAAGTGTTAGATTTTGTTCTTGTGGAAACTAAAGTTAGCAAAATTATTTTTCAAGATAAGGGATGGCTCTTTAAAAACAGGCATGATTTCATATTTATTGAGTCTTGTAGATGATAGAATGAAGACTATGTGGCGACTGGAGCTGGCTGGCAGGGAGCTGTGTGAAAATGGAAAAAAAATCTCATTGAAATATCCATCAGCTCATTAAAGGAACATTCCTTCCTGCTGTGCAAATGCTCAAATAGTGAAAAAGACTTGGCAATAATTAGCAAATCAAAATGGCAACCAATTTTATACATGTCAAAAAAAATGTATTCAGGGCAACACAAGTAAAAGATCTCATTCATCAATATGTGTCACTGTTGTAATACATGCATTTCCCACTGACACAACTCAGAAGTGGTTGAAACACAATCGAGTAATGACTTTGATTTTTAATGTACATGTTACGTTGGAAGTCGAATAGATCAAGTTAATGTTTAATTTGTCCTAGTAAAACTTTAAATCGTACTGCATGCTGGAATTTTTTTTTAAAGTAAGAATGTTTCAAATATAGTCATAGAATAATAGAGATGTACAGCATGGAAACAGACCCTTCAGTCCAACCCATCATGCCAACCAGATATCCCAACCCAATCTAGTCCCACCCGCCAGCACCCAGCCCATATCCCTCCAAACCCTTCCTATTCATATACCCACCCAAATGCCTCTTAAATGTTGCAATTGTACCAGTCTCCTCCACATCCTCTGGCAGCTCATTCCATACACGTACCACCCTCTGCATGAAAAAGTTGCCCCTTAGGTCTCTTTTATATCTTTCCCCTCTCACCCTAAACCTATGGCCTCTAGTTCTGGACTCCCTGACCCCAGGGAAAAGCTTTGTCTATTTATCCTATCCATGCCCCTCATAATTTTGTAAACCTCTATAAGGTCACCCCTCAGCCTCCAACGTTCCAGGGAAAACAGCCCCAGCCTGTTCAGCCTCTCCCTATAGCACAAATCCTCCAACCCTGGCAACATCTTTGTAAATCTTTTCTGAACCCTTTCAAGTTTCACAACATCTTTCCGATAGGAAGGAGACCACAATATTCCAACAGTGGCCTAACCAATGTCCTGTACAGCCGCAACATGACCTCCCAACTCCTGTACTCAATACTCTGACCAATCAAGGAAAGCATACCAAACGCCTTCTTCACTATCCTATCTACCTGCGACTCCACTTTCAAGGAGCTATGAACCTGCACTCCAAGGTCTCTTTGTTCAGTAACACTCCCTAGGACCTTACCATTAAGTCTATAAGTCCTGCTAAGATTTGCTTTCTCAAAATGCAGCACCTCAGATTTATCCGATTAAACTCCATCTGCCACTTCTCAGCCCATTGGCCCATCTGGTCCAGATCTTGTTGTAATCTGAGGTAACCCTCAGGTAAACAAGAGTTTAACAAACATTTAGTTTTCATTGTTAATTTCTTCTCAGTATGTGGCTGTTCTGTTAAGGTTCATATATATTGACATAGAAGGTGACAGCAAGCGTTTCCTATTTCAGTTTTGATGTAATCAAGTGGCTTGTCAGGTTGTTTGACAAACTCATCCCCCAGGTTGGAGTCATTTATAGGTCAAACTGGGCAGACAGCAACTTGACTTCTGTAAGGGACGTGAAAAAACCAACTGGGTATGCTATAAAAGTGCCCTTGCTTCACAGCCACTTTAAGCATTTTTTAAAAATTCAATCAAACAAAGATTCTTAAACTACCACAAGTGAAGTTTGAATTCAACTTCAAGGTGATGAAATTAACATCACAAAATGTCCTCATGTAGAAACTGAAATCATGATTTTAGATGATGTTGCCAAAGAGCAGGATAAAAGATTATCATCATACGAAGGCCAAGGACAGAGCACTGGTGAACTCCTGAGGTTAGAACATGGGTGCGAGATGAAAAACCATTGCAGCACATTCTATGAAGCCATAAGTTATCCTCAACGCATTGATATTTACAAGTGCAACCTTCTAGTGATGATTTCAGGCTAGTGAGGAAGATTGGGAGAAAGAGGTTTGAGGTAATGAAGAGTGCAATGTCAGACAAAGTTCAAAGCAGAATAAAAGAACAGACCTCGATGCACTGAGGAAAGTGTAAGATACTAATGTGGAAGCAGCAAATAATTCTGTTGAGCACAGGGTAGGGAATATGTCAGCAGGTATTATAAAGTTCTACATGTTTTTGTGGTGGTTATGCTAGAGTGAGAAGGGTAATAGTGACAGAATCTTGGGACAGCTACTTTTCTAAGTACTAACTGATCTATAATTTGTGATCTGGAGAACAATCACGATGTCCAGTATTAACCTTCTATGCCCATTTAAGGTCACCGTTGAGGTATTCCCTATAGGGAGGTGGCTTAAAATGAATGCATGTTAAGATCAATTAGAGGCTAATTACTGCCATTAATAGAAGCTTTTTCTAGATTGGCAGCTGCCTGGCTTCACTCCCTAGGGAAGAGCAAGGTTATTGTTTGTCATAACAGAAACACTACTCCAGTCAGAAAACTTATACAACAATCTGCACTGCACCAAACAGGAATCTCATGCATCAGATCCTGGTCTCAATGAAAATGGTACGCAGATACAGAGAATGTGCAGTTGGCTCATTTTGTACAGTAGGACAATTTCACTAAGCCGAGTGGAACATCACAAGCAGAATCACTTGAGGTGCTGCACTGCTCCAATTCTCAGAGGCAGAACACCAAAACTTTAACTTATTACAACTGAACAACCACTTTAGAAAACCTTTGCAAATCCCTCTTTTCATTTGTTTCAAAATTTTTCCCAAAAACCTCTTAGTAGCAGCTGCCAATGAAATGGTCGTGAGGAACGTGTTGACTAAAATTCAAGGATTGATTTGACACGAACTAAATCGATTTGACTTGTAGACTGTATTAGTGCAAGTTAGCAGCATTATAAGATTGGCTTGCAGGCCTGAACATCACCCTCAGCAAAAGCATATTTTATGTGCACTTATTCAAAAACTTGTGCAAACATGGATTAGGCCAATGATTTTATGGGCAAATTATGGACCAATTCTGAGGAAGGATCACTGGACCCAAAGTGTTATCTGTGATTTCTCTCCACAGATGCTGCCAGACCTGCTGAGCTTTTCCAGCAATTTCTGGTTTTGTTACTGATTTCCAGCATCTGCAGTTCTTTTGGTTTTAATTTTCTGGAGAAATTGCATTTTCTTTTGTGATGCATGCATTAGGAATTAAAGTGTGGTATGAATTTACCCTGAGGTGGGACAAAAGAAGTCCGTGCATTTTTTTTTAGTCGAATGAACTAGCCCTGCCTGTAGTTAACTGAACTCAGTTGTGACTGAGATAGCAGCACTGAGTACTTCAACGGGGCTTAGGATCACTGTTGAATAATTAGAAAGAAAATCACCTAATAGGAAATTGAATTTGCAATGTTAAAAAGCACACAACACCAGGTTATAGTCCAACAGGTTTAATTGGAAGCACACTAGCTTTCGGAGCGACACTCCTTCATCAGGTGATTGTGAGAGATTTTTAACTTTGTACACCCCAGTCCAACACCGGCATCTCCAAATTATGAATTTGCAATGTTAGTGATCAAGATTGGATTGGCTGTAATGCCATGGGCACATAACCTGCAAACACTAGCAGATTTTGTCAGGTATTACATAGGAACCTTGATTATCCGAATATCAATTATCTGAATATTGGATTATCCTATCTCGAGGTCCCGAGAGAAACATCACGCCAAAGAACTGTTTCAACCGTGATCGCGTCTTTTGTTTCCATGTACAATGATTAAAAACGAACTGAAATGCAGCCAAGAACAGTCCTGGACAGTCCAGGCATTGTCTCTAAATGACTGACCTCCCATCCTCTCGCTCTCCCCCCACAATTTCCCTGGAATTCTACATAGGGGTGAATCCTAAATATCCCTTTCCCAGATAATCTCTCCAGCATTGTCCTCTACAGGGCAAAGGTGGAACTTGTCAAAATGTTGTGTGTATGTGCGCGCTATTTGGAGACTTACCCCACAAAGGCAGCAGCAGTCTTACTGTTGGTGTACAGTCCGGCTGCCCTGGTGGAGTCGGGGGGTGGGGGGGGGTTGTCGGCCGAGGGGGGGTGGATGAGGGTTGGACGGTGGGTGGGGATGGATGGGGATGGCGGAGTTGTGGGCAGAGAGTGGGGCGGGGTTTGACAGGGTTGGGAGAGGGTGGACGGAGTTGGAGACGGGGTAGGACTGTGTTGGGGGCAGGCAGGGGCAGGGCCTCGCATGCAGAGTGTTGCTGCCTCATCTCCTGAACGGGGAGAGAACTTCACAGGAAACTCCGAGCCCCAGAGGAAATCAATTAACCGAATAATCAATTATCCGAACGAAATAGTGCCCGCCCATCTCTTTCGGATAATCGAGGTTCCTCTGTATATAAATATTTGAAGTGCATTTCTTCATGGATCAGTCACTTCCAGCCAGGACAGGCAACAGCTTTTAAGGCAAGACCAGACAGGGACCTCGGACAGAAGACCTGGGATCACACTGTGCTTCCTGGACCATTATGGGAGCATATAAGTAGTTCCTGAAGAAGGGCTTATGCCCGAAACGTCGATTCTCCTGTTCCCTGGATGCTGCCTGACCTGCTACGCTTTTCCAGCAACACATTTTCAGCTCTGATCTCCAGCATCTGCAGACCTCACTTTCTCCTCCATATAAGTAGTAACCCAAACACTTATCGAAAGGGAAGGGAGGAAAAGTAAAGAGTGAGAATTGGCCACGGGCCTGTTCGGTGTGAATATTTCATAGCTTACTAGATGGTGAGACCACATCCATCTTGGTAAAGCACGAAATAAAAGTGGGAGATCAGGACAGCAGCAAAAAATAAAAAGTAATTTGGAAATAGGTGCAGTCATAAACTGAAATTGGGAGAAAAAGGTAAGGCATTTAATCAGGGCGATGTTTACTTGCAAAGCTTTGTTAACATTGGTACACTGGATTGACTTGACAAATCAGATTCAAAATTGGCTGGGTGATAGAAAAGAGAGAAAAATAGTCAATGGATTTTTTTTAGGCTTGAAAGAAGTTTGTTTTAAATTTTCCCAGGGGTTTGTATTGAAACACTTGCGTTTCCTAATACATATCAATGAACAGTACCTTAGCGTACAGGGCACAATTTCAAAGTTTAGAGACAACATGAAATGTGGAAGAATTGTAAACTGTGAAGACAATGTCAAACGCCAAAAAGACACTTATAAGTTTGTGGAGTGGGCAGATAGGTGGCAAAAAACCTTGAATGGATGCATTTTGGTAGAAAGAACATTTAAAGACAATATAGAGGGTCCAATCCTGAAAGGGGTGCAGGTACATAGGTATGAGTGTATGTGAACACAGATCATTGAAAGTGGCAGGACAGGTGAAGACAACAGTTAATAAAGCATACAATTTCTTCAGCTTTATTAATAGGAGCATAGAGTACAAGAACAAGGAGGTGATGTTGAAGTCATATAAGACACTTGTTAACCCTCAGCTGGAGCATTATTCTAGGTGGCTACATTAAAGGAAAGATGTCAATGCATTGGAGAAAATGGAGAAGCTAATTATAAAAGAAAGGTTCCAGGAATGAGAAACTTCAGGGGTGAGGATAGAATTAAGAGATTGGGACTGTTCTCCCTGGTAAGAAGGCAGCTGAGTTGAGATTTGATAAAGGTTTTCAAAATCATGAACAGGGTAGATAGGAAGAAGCTGTTCATACTCATGAAAGTAACAACTGGACACAGGTTTGGAGTGATGTGTCAAAGAATCAAGAGTGCTGTGAAAAACTCTTTTCACTTAATGAGTAGTAAAGGTATGGAATACACCTGGAGGCAGATTAAATGGTTGTTTGTATAGAAATAGTGTGCATGGGTATGGGAGAAAAACCAAGAGATTGGCTCTAGGTAATGGTGCTAACTTGAAGGGCCAGTGCGGGCACAATGGGCTGAATGGCCTGCTTTTGTGCGGTAACAACTCTGATTCTGTAAATATAGTGCACTGCAGATGTATAGTTCCTGCTCATACAATTTATTTTATAAATTTGTAAAGCTACTTGAAACAATTTTCCAAATACAAGCTGATAATGCTTTTTTTCAGGAGTTAAAGATTAGATTAGATTAGATTAGATTAGATTAGATTAGATTAGATTACAGTGTGGAAACAGGCCCTTTGGCCCAACAAGTCCACACCGACCCGCCGAAGCGAAACCCACCCATACCCCTACATTTACCCCTTACCTAACACTATGGGCAATTCAGTATGGCCAATTCACCTGACCCTGCACATCTTTTGGACTGTGGGAGGAAACCGGAGCACCCGGAGGAAACCCACGCAGACACGGGGAGAACGTGCAAACTCCACACAGTCAGTCGCCTGAGGCGGGAATTGAACCCGGGTCTCTGGCGCTGTGAGGCAGCAGTGCTAACCACTGTGCCACCGTGCCGCCCACAAGATCTACTTTAACTCTTTCCCAGATTCCACAGTATCGAGAAACCACAAGATCTACTTTAAAAGAATGAAGGTTAAAGAAATGGTCGAAGCTATAATCCTGTATAAAAACTCTTCAGGATAACTGAACTTTCAGGTATAATGGTGAGCTGCTTACCAAATCTTAATTTTGAAGTCCAATAATACGTAATTTACTTTAGATGTATACTCCTCTGCCATACAGCCTAATAATTTTATATTTATTTCTGTCACTTCATTGAAAAAGAAATTCCCTCACCAATTTTATTTTTTAGCAGAATAAACTATTAGCTTTGACATAATAAATGCAAAATGTTCCATGTGAAATACTCTGATTGACTATTATAATGAATAATGTGTACAAAGAAGCCAGCACATCTATTATTTCTTTATTAATCCTGATCTCTGAGGAAATAGAAAATGCTAATCCCATTCTATTCACTGACATGATTTGGGGCTGCTGCTGTCAAAGGCAAAGGGTTTAATTTTCTGTCAGTCTCCGTCAGCTTTTCACTAATTTGAATTTGCTTCAAATCTTCTCTTCATTATCTGTCACTATTCAAAGCATATAATGACTGACAACTCATCAACTCTTGTTTAATTTTAACCTTTACAGTACCGATTCTCTTTCGCACTAAATTTCAAGTGCTTATTACTCTATACCTTTTAAAAAGATTTACAATGTTATGCTAGGAGAGAATTCAACAATTATTGCACACAGATGCTTTACAAAGCCCTATATGCAAAACATAGAACAGTGGACAATGCTTTTCAACTTTTCACATTTTTACACAAAATTGCTTCAAGAACCCAAATTTCTGAGGTTAATATCACCTAAAACTTTCTAATAATTTGGTAAACTTTGGTTCTTGAAACAAAGTAATGGCTCATTATAAAATACGCTTCCTGCTATTCAATCTCAGAAGCTTTTCCCTATGCTCCCCACATGATCAAACATTTCTAGGTGATAATACCTCCTCTGTGTGTGCGCGTACTAGGCACATGTTTGGCCAAGTTGACTACCACATAGTCATGACAGGTATAGATGGGCTGAATGGTAGATGTCTTTTCCCTCGGATGGGGGATTTCAAGACGAAGCGACTTTTTTTTTAAGGTGAGAGGAGAGAGATTTTAAAAAGATATGAGGGACAAATTTTATTTACACAAAGGGTGCTTCACGTGTGAAATGAACTTCGTGAGGAAGTGATAGATGCAGGCACATTTACAACATTTAAAAAAGACTTAGATAAATACATGAATAGGAAAGGTTTGGAGGGATATGGGCCAGGAGCAGGCAGGTGGGACTAGTTTAACTTGGGATTATTTTCGGCATGGACTGTTTGGACCGAAGGGTCTGTTTCTGTGCTGTATGACTCTATGTACTAAGGCAATTAATATTTATTTTATTTATTTATTGATTGCAATAGTATTTATTTTGTTTTCATCAAGACAGTGAGTTGATCAAAGTAGTAAGTGACTCCATTGCTATGTAGCCTTGAAAACTGGGCCTCCGTAAAGGCACAATTGATATTCTGTTCATAGATGAAGGGGCTGTTTGGAAAGGAGGGGCATGGGAAAGGCAATCAGGTCAAGGAAGAAAATGCAGTACAGGCAGTTATGGGGAGGGGAAAGTAGGGAGAAGATGTGGCTGAAGGAAAGAAAAAAGCTTGGACCTAACATCGAGTGCGATGAGGTTGTGATGCTGCCCAAAGAAGTGGTGTCATAGTAGCAGTGATGGTTAAGATAGTGCTGGCCAACAGCCATCTGCAACCTCTCAATGCAGAGTAGCCAGTACTCACCGGGGTAAGACGTGAGCACTTTAGAGCCAAGCCTAATGAAGTATGCAGACATTTGTCTGTAGCCATCTTCTATGGATGTTTCAAAGCAAGAAATCTCCTGTAATGAAGAATTTTGGAAGCTGGGCCACAAAATTTTAAAAGCATAAGTTGAATCAGCCTATTGTGCAGAATATATTTTGCTTTCTTTAAATTTTGGTAAGGATGAGGGGAGGTTTGAGTTCAGAAGTTGCTTCTTGGGTTTCCACTGATACAGTTTGATTTGGTGTTGTGATTGCCGTGTGTACATTACCTGATCTTTTGCTATAAATTCTGGGTTTTATGATCCTGCCCCACTAGCTACCTGAAGAAGGAGCAGTGTTCCGAAAGCTAGTCCTTCCAAATAAACCTGTTGGACTATAACTTGGTATTGTGAGATTTTTAACTTTGTCCACTCTGCACCTCCACATCATGGTTACCTGATAGTGTGCTAAGGTGTTCAAGCGTTTCCAGTCATTTTCAATCTTGGTGGTGATGTCTTCATCTTGGAGAACAACTCGAGCCATTCGTCCCTGACGCCACTCTGTAGAGATAGACTGAAGATTAGAACTTTCCCATCATATTCTCTACTGCAAAAATACAAGACCATTCTTTCTTTAAATTCTAATTTAAATAAAATACATTCCAAAAATGTTTTTGTTTTCAACTGAAATGGCTACAGTGGAATGCATATGAAGGAACAGATGATAAAATCTCAATTTATAACATTCTTCATTGGTGCCCATCTACTGCTACAGGCACAGAAAAGTCAAGAAACTACAGGGATAGTGTTTTTCAGTTGAAAAGAAAAACCTTTGAAACAAAATTCTGATCTATTATCTTGGGCTAGTAAGCAATCTGAGTATAGAAGAACATTTAGGGGTCAGTGATTGTAATATAATTAGATTCAAATTCTGAATGGAGAAGTAAAGAAATTAGGGTCAAAATAAAGTTGTTGGATTGGAAAGCAACAACATTTGCAAAAGATACCATCCCAATTAATAGGATAGAAAATCACAAGCAGACCAGGAATGGAAATTATTTAAGTGCAAGACACAGAATAAACCGTTGCATTTGGGCCTTGAACGCTGTCAAGGCATTATAATAGACTTTACACCCAATCACTTTCAAAACGTTGGTATGCCAGTTATGCTGACACAGCCTTGGTCCCGCAGGCAATAATGTAAAGGATGGCGAGTTAAATCTATTTAAATGGATGTGATTGAGGAATGAATACTGAAATGCCAGAAGAATGTCCCTAGTCTTCAAAACAGTGCTATGGGATCTGTTATGTCAATCTGTAAAAGCAGACAGATCCACCATTGAATGCTTCATCTGAAAGGCAAAACATCCATCAGCACTATCACACCCTCTCCAAAGAGAAGTGCCAGTGAGAATTGTGTGCTCAAGTACTCAAGGTGGGCTTGAAGCCAGATCCCCTTTGGTGAGATCAGTACCATTAAGCCAAGACGAAACAGGATAAGGGTGAAAGTATTCTGAAGAGTCATCGAGAGACTTCATTAGCGCAGTGTTGCTTCAATCAGGAAGGAGATTGCTGGGCAAAGGAGAATTGGCCAATGAAAAGAAAGCACACCAAAGAGGAGACTATGAACAGGGCCAACAACGTGATGGAAGAGAAAACAACGAGCAGGAATGTGTGTGGCTTAGAACGAAAATGGAAAAGTTATAAGCAAAATAAATGATAATCACAAGGAACAACAATGTCGCTCTGATTCTTTTTAAAGAAAAACACAGACAGCACGGGCAAACATTTAATCTGTAAACTAATAGTGTGAAGGAAGCAATACAGGATTGGAAGGATGCTGAATCAGGATGTGGATGAACTAATGAAAGAATTTTTTTTAAAATAAAGCATATGTTACTGAAAGGAACAAAAGGACTCTAGGTTGATAACCCAACAGTACTAGATACCTTTCATTCAAATGATGAGTGAGGTTCTTTAGAAAATAGAAGAGCGAACATTGATTATTTCCAAACTTGTGTTACAGAACATAGGAAAAGGGTAAGCCGCATAACTATAAGTAGAAAAAGCACTAGAAATTCTAATTATACAGAATCTACAACATAACAGGCCATTTGGTTCTAAAGGTGTTTATGTTCTTAGAACATGCAGATTTTCTCAATTTTGACAAAAGTCCTACATAATTTCAAAAATGTTCTTTTAAAGTTTAATTTTTATCTTATCTTCTGTCTTAATCCAATCATAGTAATTTATTTTGTTGTCAGATAACAGAAATTTAGAAAATAAAGCAATTTAGCGCTTTTAATTTCCAAGTCTGCTGTCTGTAAAAATACTTCATTGTGACTGGCTGCTTAGCTTACATGTTGACATCACTGCTACAGACCAGATTTAAATGGTCACTGCAAAGGGGAAGCCACATGACTGTAATAGCAAGTTCTTTGTGACAATGATGAGCATTGTAGTTTTGGTGTTCATTATAAAATTAATCCCAGTACACATTGCAATAAAAAAAGTAAATATTATTTGCATCATTTTGTACATTGGTGTCAAGGGGATAGATTTGGAGAATGTGCTAGACATGTAGAAATGAAAGGTAGGAATATATTTTTCTAAGCATACAATAAGTAGCTACTAAAAGTGGTTTTGAGGTAGACAGACACAGATTTTAAAAATGTTATGTAATGAGTAAGAAATAGTTCTAGGCTGGATCTAGCACTGGCATAGGTACATTGGGTGAAAAGCCTTGTTTAAAGCATAGAAGATTAAGATTCAACATATTGTGTACCCAGGTCCATATCAACTGCTCGAGGTCGCTGGGAGTAGGGAACGTTTTTATAGCTGGAGTCCAGGATTTTCTCTTTAACTTGGGTGATTGTATCACAATTCAGCACCTTCACCGGAATTTCTGGACTGTTCTCATTCTCTGGATTCACACAATTCAAAATCTACACATAAATTAAAACACAAAACTATGTTTAATATAATCAACTTATTATAAAAACTAAACAGATGTACAGGTCGAACACAAAACTGCCTATAGCTTTGTTAAAGACTGTGCACTCAAGGGGTATTACAAGCAACCTAGCTAGGGTGAAAAAGGTAAATACAATATTGTTTGGGCATGGTGCTGTTAAGAATAATGGTGCTAACTGAACCATATATGGATATAGGACGGACAAGCCATTTAGCCTGTCTGATCCAATGCTGTGCAAGAGAAACTTCGCAACTCTACTTCTCTGCTCTTTGCTGTAACTTTGGAACCCTCTCTCTTTGGGGACTTATCCAATTTGTTCTAAAGGCCAGAACTGAGTCTATCTCCACAACATTTCTCAGCAGTACATTTCAGATCCTGACCATTTGCAGTCTAAAAAGACTTTTCCTCATGCTGCCTCTAGTGCTTCTGCCAATCACTTTAAATCCACGTTCTCTGATCACCGTGCATCTGCCATCAATGAGAACAGTTTCTATCAACTGTCTAGACCCCTCAATGTTTTGAGTACTTTGATCACATTTCTTCGCAATCTTTTCTTCTGAAGTGAGAACAGCTTCAATTTCTCCACCCAATCCAGGTAAATGAAATCCTTTATCCCGAGAGACATTCTGAGATGTCTTTTCTGCACTGTCTCTAATGTCGAACTTTCCTTCCTAGCTGAACCAATGTTTGATATAGGTTCATAACTTCCTTGCTATTATATAGTCTATGCCATCAATTTCAAAGTCAGGGATATCATATGCCTTTTAATCAACTTTCTTCAGCTGCTCTGCAATCTCCAACAAAAGGTATACATACATCGCCAAGTCACTTTGTTTCTGCATCCTTTAGAATTGCTTCTTTTAGTTTATTTTGCCCATCCACATGGTTCCATCAAAAAAATAGTATCACTGCCATATTATTCTTAATTGTTCTTTGGAAAGTTCTGAAGAACTGCCATTGAACCCAAAACGTTAATTCTGCTTTCTCTCCAAATATGCTGCTTAACCTGCAGAGTTTTTCCAGCAATTTGTTTTTGTTAGACACTTAACTGTCCAGCACTGGGTCTTCAGAACAGGTTAGAGGGGGCAGCCTGCCGATAGACGCCAACCAATCAGAGACTTTGGATTTGTCATGGCTCAAGGTACATGAGTGACAGCAGAAGGTTGGCTCACAGGATGGGCATTGCTGGGAAGAGGAGGTGTATCTTTCCCTCTTCACAATGCCAAGTCTCTCAATCAATCACTAAATGCCTCTGAATGATTGAAGGTCCACTCCCCCAATCCCTCCATCATTCACCCCAACACTCCATCCCTGCCTCCAAGCCTGGAGCACAAAGTGATTCACTTTTTGATTTCCCTGTGTGGTAAGCTCTCCACCCACCAATGGGGGAACACCAGCACCAGCGAGATGAGGCCTTCAAGTGAGAAATAATTGCCCTCAAAGGGCCTCAATTTGCATCATGGTAGTTAGGCTGTCTATAGAACTTATTCAAAGTAATGGCGTGAAAATCGTGTCATTCCCACCTGACCCACCTACCTGACTAAATGCCCCCCCTCCCCCATTTTCAAATGTGGCACAGTGGAATGCAGTAAATTCTGTATCTGTTATTGCCACAACATAATATTTCCATTTCCCCAACTGTGTATAGAGTTCACAAACCTTATTTATCCCATCCCGTGCATTTAGATATTTGCACTCTTAACGCAATTAACATGTTATATTCCTTTTAAGCCCAACACCACGCGCTATCTTAGTTTTTAAAAACATGTTCTGTTAGCTCATGCCAACCCTTGGGATATCTGTTGTCCTTTCAAATACCAATTCCTGGTTTCTATTCCTTCTGCAAATTTTGTTTAAAACCTCCCCAATAGCATGAGCAAATTTCTGTGACAGATTACCACTGAACCTGCCAGAAAAGGTTAGAGCTTTTCCACTCTAGTGTAAGTGAACTGTTTAGACAATACATGTATCAATTAAACACAAACAAACTTTGTGCTGAAATAGTCTTTTACTGATGTGGTATCTCATTCTTTTGGATATAAAACCGGTTTCAACATTTTCTCCTCCTTATCTCTCTCTTCAAGAGCTAGGTTTCTTTCTCCCTTTGTAACTGTATTCTTTGTGCACAATTTTGCATTGAATTAACTACTCTAATGCCACCCGATTCAGCTTCAGTAAGTGTTCACCAATAGGATTGGTTAAGATGGTGCACAGTTGTTTGCCATTCTTGCCTGCGCTCAGATTCTCTCTTGGGGGACTCTGGTGAGATGGAGTTGTAAACACAGCAAGTTCCAGTTCAAAGTCCTTAGATAATAAGTGGGAACATGCAAGCATAAGGAACAGTGGGCAGCGTTCTTTCAGCTAAGTCTGCAAAATCGTAGCCTATGATTCTGTCAAAAATGATTAATCAGAAAGTCTTTTTGTTTTAATGTAAGGGGATATTTTGCTTCAAACACCAATTTTCTGGCACACACACACACACACACACACGATTATGGTGCCCAACTGGAGTTGATAATTAAACTCACTAGAGTCTTGTACTCAGTTTGTTGTCGGATCAATTTATCCTCACTCAATGAGTAGCGTGCTTCGCCTGTGATTGCGTCAATTGGTCCTTTCTCCATCTGTTGTTTAATGGCACAGTACAGCATGAAGAGAGGCTCTCCTGCACACTCCTGAAAAATTGAACAAAGAAACTTATTACAGATTTACCTTATATGACAAATACTCTTTAGTTCAGCTACTACCCATCTCTTAGTGATATGGAATGGCAACAGTCCTCAATTCTCAGGGGCATGGAAAAGATGTTATAGCCTCATGGGAAGACAACTTTATCACAGAGCGTTATCTGCCTTTAAAAAGTCATAGATTTGGGAGTGAGGCCTCAGCACCATCAGAACATGGTGGAAGACACTGACACTGTGGCAGGGACCATGACGTCTGCCATGTTCAGCTCCTAGGAGTGTGTTTTGTTTCAGCTAAGATGGAATCAATGTTAAAGATGCTTATTGGAAGCAATGAAGAAAGTTGATGAAAAATTCTGAGAAACCTAGACAATAAATATAAAAGGAGGATTACGATTTGGGGATAAAGATGGAAAGGTGATAAGTCAGTATAATATCAACATGAACTTCACCTGCTGAGTTAATATTATTTCTATACTATGTATATTAAAAAATTTAAAATAAACCTGTAATGTAAAGTTTGCGAAACAAAGCATTAGTTGCATAAATTTGCAACATTTAAAACACTTGGATTGAAAAAAAAACAGATTAATTTTGCACAATCTCAATTTAATTAGTGGTTCTCAATAAAAGCAATAGTTTGGAAATATTACTCAGAAGAAGCTCACTTTTCAGTTAGAGTTTCAAATCAAATTCGTATTCAATTAAACGGGAGATGACGGACAAGTGGGATTATTGCTGGACTGTTAATCCAGAGAGCCAGGTCATGTCTCGGGGATTGTATCCAGCAAAACTAAAAACAAAAAAAAAATCTGGAATT
Source organism: Chiloscyllium plagiosum (assembly GCF_037043375.1). Lineage (NCBI taxonomy): Eukaryota > Metazoa > Chordata > Chondrichthyes > Orectolobiformes > Hemiscylliidae > Chiloscyllium > Chiloscyllium plagiosum. Next base: position 23,092,613 of record NW_028270164.1, read on the forward strand.
AAGCATCTAATGACGACCATGAATCCATTGCCAATTGTCAGGAAAAACCAAAATGGTTCGCTCATGTCCTTTAGGAAAGGAGAGTACCATCCTTACCTGGTCTGGCCAATAGGTGATTCCAGACCCACAGCAATGTGGTTGACTCTTAACTGCCCTCTGGGCAATTAGGGATGGGCAATAAACATTGGCTTAGCCAGTAAGGCCTGCATATCATGAATGAATGAAAAAAGAAATCTCAGCAATATTTTTGAATAAGAATTGTAGAAAGTGGTGTTTTAAACATTGACAAGTTTCCCTCGGGATTATCAGAACTTACCTTCAGGAATTTATGAAGGAGGAATGCAAACCAATTTGTCAACATTTTCTCAGCCACAGATTCAGTTCTGAGGTTAGAAAGACAAGTGAAGTGTTTAGAAAACATGTCGTTTCAGGTTAATTTAAAACATTCTGATAAAATCACATTGGTCAATTATAATAAATCCTATTGAATGCAACATTTAAACCATTGAGCTGTTAAAATACCCCAAGTCACAGCAGGAAGAAACTGAATAAACAATATGATGAATATGATTTTAAAGGAAATCTTCATAAATCCATCAGTCTGATTCTTACTTTTTTGTTAGTCAGACTGTTCATTGTTCAGCTTATCTTTGTTTTTGAATACTAGATTTTGTCTTTTTTGAAAACAAATAATGAATGTTATCTGACCCAAGGAAACATCATTAAAAATACCAAAACCACCAAAACGTGTGCCAGAGAATCCAGAGAAATACAAGCAACAGAAACAGGAAATAAATATCACCACAGACTATCAGAGCAGTCTGCAGAGAGGAGGTTGGCATTCACATGGGTATTTTATGCTGTGCACAACTTAAAACTAGATAGCTCAATATGACAGAAGTGCCTTCTTCAATCTACTTCTAGTGAATAGAAATGTCCAAGCTATTATTGAAATCAAAATGCAAAAATACTTTAAAATGAGTGGCCATGAAGAGGTGTCAATAGATATGGAGGGACTTTTACAGATCAGGTAGTAAGGGTGTACATTATATTCTAATTACTAAATTCACTCTAATTTGAGAAGCTTGTAAATCATCGATAGCTAGTGAAAATATGGAGTGAACCAATTTAGCAGCAGATACTTCTGCAAGGAGAGATAGACTCTGTTGTAATATATCTGTCCCCAAAGCAGTATTCTGTTGAAATACTAATGCACAGGAAGGGAAGGAGAATTCAGTGTTCCACTATTGGCAGAATTCATTTTGAAAGAACTGAGGGAGTATATATATTTCTTTTAAAAATAGTTAATTGGAATTTAGTTTCTCCACTTTTGTTAATTTTCTCCTCTTCCTCTCCTGAAAGCCATCAGCTTCTTAAACAGCACTAATTACATCTCATTGATTCAGTCATGTAACCACTCTTTTAATAATGAACTGAAGCAGTTGTGATACTGGCAGGCAATTCAGACATGGACTTCACATCCTCCTAATAACCTAATGCACCCAGAAATGATTTGGTGATGGGCAAAAAAACATTCAGTTGTTTTTTTTAGCCATTCATGGAATGTGGGTATCTCTGGCTTGAGCCAGCATTTATTGCCCATCCCTAACTGCCCAGAAATGCAGTTAAGAGTCAACACATTGCTGAGAGTCTGGAGTTTAAAAATGTGTTGCTGGAAAAGCACAGCAGGTCAGGCAGCATCAAAGGAGAAGAAGAATCGACATTTCGGGCATAAGCCCTTCTTCAGGAATGAGGAGGGTGCGCCAAGCAGGCTAAGATAAAAGATAGGAAGGAGGGACTTGCAGGAGGGGTGTTGGGAATGCGATAGGTGGAGGGAGGTCAAGGTGAGTGATAGGTCGGAGAGGGGATGGGGGCGGAGAGGTCGGGAAGAAGATTGCAGGTCAAGAAGGCGGTGCTGAGTCTGAGGGTTGGGACTGAGAAAAGGTGGGGGGAGGGGAAATAAGGAAGCTGGAGAAATCTGCATTCATCCCTTGTGGTTGGAAGGTTCCTAGGCGGAAGATGAGGCGCTCTTCCTCCAGGCGTCGTGTTGCCATGGTCTGGCGATGGAGGAGGCCAAAGATTTGTATGTCCTTGGCGGAGTGGAAGGGGGAATTAAAGTGTTCAGCCACGGGGCGGTTGGGTTGGTTGGTGCGGGTGTCCCAGAGGTGTTCTCTGAAATGTTCCGCAAGTAGGCGGCCTGTCTTCCCAATGTATAGGAGACCACATCGGGTGCAGCGGATGCAGTAAATGATGTGTTTGGAGGTGCAGGTGAATTTCTGATGGATATTGAAGGATCCCTTGAGGCCTTGGAGGGAAGTGAGGGGGGAGGTGTGGGCACAGGTTTTGCATTTTTTGCGGTTGCAGCGGAAGGTGCCGGGAGTGGAGGTTGGGTTGGTGGGGGGTGTGGATCTGACAAGGGAGTCCCGGACGGAGTGGTCCTTCCGCAATGCTTATAGAAGTGGGGAGGGAAATATATCCTTGGTGGTGGGTTCCGTTTGGAGGTGGCGGAAATGACGAAGGATGATCCAATGTATCTGGAGGTTGGTGGGGTGGTAGGTGAGGACTAGTGGGGTTCTGTCCTGGTGGCGATTGGAGGGGCGGGGTTCAAGGGCGGAGGAGCGGGAAGTGGAGGAGATGCGGTGGAGAGCATCGTCAACCACGTCTGAGGGGAAATTGCGGTCTTTGAAGAAGGGGGCTATCTGGGTTGTTCGGTATTGGAATTGGTCCTCCTGGGAGCAGATGCGGCGAAGGCGAAGGAATTGGGAATATGGGATGGCATTTTACAGGGGGCAGGGTGGGAGGAGGTGTAATCTAGGTAGCTGTGGGAGTCAGTCGGTTTATAGTAAACGTCCGTGTTGAGTCGGTCATCCGAGATAGAGATGGAGAGGTTGAGGAAGGGGAGGGAGGAGTCTGAGATGGTCCAGGTAAATTTGAGGTCGGGGTGGAAGGTGTTAGTAAAGTGGATGAACTGTTCAACCTCCTCGTGGGAGCACGAGGTAGCGCCGATACAGTCATCAATGTAGCGGAGGAAAAGGTGTGGGGTGGTGCCAGTGTAGCTGCGGAAGATGGACTGTTTCACATATCCAGCGAAGAGGCAGGCATAGCTAGGGCCCATGCGGGTGTCCATGGCTACTCCTTTAGTTTGGAGGAAGTGGGAGGATTGGAAGGAGAAGTTGTTAAGAGTGAGGACCAGTTCAGTCAGTCGAAGGAGGGTGTCAGTGGAAGGGTACTGGTTGGTTCGGTGGGAAAGGAAGAAGCAGAGGGCTTTGAGGCCTTCGTGATGGGGGTGGAGGTGTATAGGGACTGGATGTCCACGGTGAAGATAAGGCGTTGGGAACGGGGGAACTGAAAATCATGGATGAAGTGGAGGGCGTGGGTGGTGTCCCGAACGTAGGTGGGGTCATGGTCAAGGGGGCAGTAGGAGGAGGTGTCCGCGAACTGGCGTTTAGTCTCAGCAATATAAAGATCGGTGCGCCAAACTACCACCGCGCCTCCCTTTTTTTACTCCTCTTACAGGACAAGAGGTTAAAGGAGGGCTGTTGGCAAGGGCAGGGGACGGCTTTGAGAGAATATTCCCTTTGCCCACCATTAGTGTCTCCAAATGCTCTTCAAGTTGGGGAGGTGGAGAATTGAGGCCCTGAAGCGACCAGATATTTTTTCATCAACATGTTCAAAGATATTATTACATACCTCTGGAGCAGATGGGACTTGAACCTGGTCTCCTGGCTCAGAGGTATGGACATTATCACTGCACCTCAAGAGCATTCCTCTTTATTGACCACAAATAGATCATACAAGGGCCTTTATTACTTAGAATTTCTCTTCTGTTTGGTAGTTAATTGGAAACGCCTTTTCAGTAATTTTGTCTGTTAGTTCATTATTCAGTACTGTTATGTTTGCGTTGATTTTAGTGTATTTACGTTTGTTACTGGGAAAGTCCTGGCTCTTTTTGAACCTTATTGGCTTTATGAGAAATGGAAACATTGTGTGACTTAATATGGGACTGCAGCACTTCTCTCTACCTTCAAATTTATGGTATGAAATGCAATAACACAGTGAACTCAATATAATATGATGTATCCCACATCTGTGGTGCCATCTGCATTATATTTTCATTGAAGAATCAGAGATATCATAGAATCCCTACAGTGCAGAAACAGATCACTTAGTGCATCAACTCTACACTAGCCCTCTGAGGAGTATCCCACCCAGATCCAGCCCATACTCCTTCTCCATATCCCCACATTTCCCAAGGCTAATCCATCTGACTTGTACATCACTGATTACCAAGGGGCAATTTAACATGGCCACCTGACCTGCACATCTCTGGACTGAGAGAGGAAACCAAAGCACCCGACGGAACCCACACAGACACAGGGAGAACATGCAAACTCCACACAGACCGTCACCCAAGACTTGGATTGAACACAGATGCCTGGTGCTGTGTGGCAGCAGTGCTAACCACTGAGACACTGTGCCGCCCATTTTAATGCCACAAAATGCAAAAACAGAAACAGGGTGGTCATGAGGATTGAAATGACATGATTCCATTTACATTAGTGGGGCTGGACAAATGGTGTTAAGCAAGTGAAGTAAGAATTAATAGTAAAACTATGAATTAAAACAAATCCATCCATGTACCAGGCAGTATCGCAAATAGCAATGACAATAATTACACAATCTCATGACTTTTCAAGCAGCCACAGTGAGGTTTGGTACTGGGTCTCATTCCAATAGAATTATACAAGATTTTTAAAAAATCCATCATGCTGTAGATTACCATTATTCAATTTATTGTCACAAATTATCACACAGCTCAAAGCAGAAGCAAGAGGCATTTAATGCTTAAAGGATTAAATGCAAGAACTTCTTTGCTCATGTGTTGCCTGTCATTTGCTGTACTTTAATACTATTCTAATTTGCATTATACCATTGTTGAAAGTATTACACAAGAAAAGCGGAATCTATAGTTGCAAGTAATAAATGACATAAGTGATGAAATAGTATTGCAAGTGCAAGGAGCTGGTAATGGAGCCCCCGACCTGAATATATACAATATCTGTGGAGATAATGATGCAGAGTGTTAAAATTGTCACCTCTGGTTAATAACATCTGCTGGAAATTCTGCAGACTGAAACTCCATTAAGATGTTAATCTATGAAAACATCATTCTACTTCTGTGTGGAAAGTGTTCCTTCCTCTCTTTTTAGAATTTCAAATATGCAAATGATACATCCATGGGAAAAGATTGAATATGAGCAATATAAGGCTGTCACTTTATCACTTGACCTTGTGGCAACATAGTCTACAGATGCATGTGCAGAAAATTATGCCATAATGTTTTAAATTTAACTGGGAGCTGCAACAGCCACTTACAATCAGGGAAAGCAAAATACAGATTGAGAAGAGATTACAGTTCCTCCAAGTTATCTGCTCAAATACGTTTAAATTGTTTTTTATTCTCCAATTAAAAACAGTTAACTTGTTGCAAATCATTTTAACAGGTTTTCTTCGGAGGAATATTAGCAGTTAAGGCCAATTTACTTAAAAGCCATAATTTTAATTATACTCCAGTGAGGATGTCTAGTTCTCTTTATCTAGCCTAATAGTCAAGATGTCCATGATTAACACTGAAGGAAGAATAGTAACATTAAAACCATCATTTGGTTTTGGTGCCATTTAGTTTATTATACACACAGAAGCTGTGCAAAAAATTCCCTCTATGAAGGATACATAGAATTGTCTTGTAGGGGGTCAGGGGGGGAAATCATGGCTCAGTGGTTAGTACTGCTGCCTCAGCACCAGGGACTCAGGTTCAATTCCACCCTCAGGCAACTGCGTATGAAGTTTGCACATCCTTCCTGCATCTGAATGGGTTTCCTCCTACAGTGAAAATTGTGCAAGTTAGGTAAATTGGCCTTGGGAAATGCAGTTACAGTGGTAAAGTAGGAGGGTGGGTCTGGGTGGGGTGCTCTTCAGAGGATTGGTGTGCACTCGATTAGATGAATGGCCTGCTTCCATACTGCAGAGATTCTACATTTACAAATTCGCTGATGACACAACCATAGTCGGTCGAATCTCAGATGGCAACGAAACAGATTACAGGTGGGAAGTGGAAGACTCCACCTTGACTTTCGGCAGGATGTTACTCATTCCCCCTACACATGAACAGCACAGAGTGGAGAGTGTCAAGCTATGGGAGTGGTCATCCAAAATAAGCTGTCTTGGACTCTTCACGTGGATGCACTGGTTACAAGGACCCAACAACATCTCTTTTTCCTCATGCAGCTGATGAAATTTGGCATGATGGCGAATACCCTTGCAAATCTTTATAGGTGCGCCATTGAGAGCATTCTGTCTGGATGTATCACTACCTGGTATGGCAATTGTATCATTCAAGATTGGAGACGGTAACAGAGAGTGGTGAACGCGGCCCAGATAATCACAAAGGCCAACCTCCACCTATAGAATCCATCTACCAGGCCCGCTGTTAAGGGAAGGCCACCAGCATTCTTAAAGATCCATCCTACTCGGGCAATGTTTTTCTACAACCTCTACCATCGGGGAGAAGGTACAGTAGCCTGAACACATGCACCAGCCGGTTTCATAACAGTTTCTACCCTGCTGTTGTTAGAATACTGAATGAATTCACAAACTCTTAACATTCGCCTGTACCTGTGTTTTTATTTTTGCCGCTGTTTACCTATTATTTACTATCTATGTTAATTAACTCTGTGATCTGCCTGTATTGCTCGCAAGACAAAGCTTTTCACTGTGCTTCGGTACACGTGAAAATAAATTCAATTCAATTCAATATAGGTCTGATGACAGGTTTCAAAATGTTAGATGTCTAACAAACTAATTTCAGATTTTATTGAAATTATTTTCTTTTCTGGAAAATACCATCAATTTAGCACCTGATAATAAACTACCTTGCATCAGATGGTTGTAAGGTCAAAGCACAAGCTAGAATTGAGCACAGGTACTTGACTAGCACTTCTGTGGCACCATCAGAATTGTGGTCCTTTGCCTGTGCTTTTAATCCAAATCTCTTTCTGCCAACACAGGTAGATAGTAAAGAATGCTCCCAAGAAACAACATACGAAGAATTTTCCAGATGACCTCGTCAATGACCATTTCAGAAACAACATGACCAAATTTAGTGTAATGTGTAATTTCTCTCATTAGACTTATCTGCTAATTGGCCGTTGCATTTGCCGAAGAAGAACAGTGATTGCACTTCCATTTGTCTGACTGGAGAATTTGGAAGATGCTCAGGACATCATCTGGTACCAGAGAAATGCTAAATTTCTCTTTCATTTATTTCCTTAGCAGATATAATGTTGCCAGATTAGGAAGCAAAGTCAATTCAGATTGTAGATTTTATTTTACCAACACAAATCAAGTTCACTTCATGACTGAACACAATGCTGGGAGTTGTATTTCATTACTTCCATTCTAAGTAACTAAGATCACTGTCTGGAATATCAGAATTGTTCATGAAGTACAATTCGGCATAACATGTAGAAATTAGAAATCTTTATCATATAGCTGGTGGCCCACTGCCAATCTTTTAAAGAGTTGACTTCTCTTTAAGAATCATTTTCAAGTTCTAGTGATGTAATGAACATGCTTCTAAGGAAAGCTCCAATCAACAATGCAATAGTCAACTATAATTAACTAATTCAGGAAAGGGTGTAATGTGATCTGTCTTGGCTTGCAAACTGTTCAACCAATCCGAATCTTTCTAAAAATTATAAATGCAGGTCTATCATTGAACTCATTATTTTGCCCCAAGCAATGTCTTGCTGATGAGGCTGTCAAGTTTTAGAGCAACTATGTCATTAAAAAAAGTTAAGTGCACATGCTTGTTATTGAAAAGGGACATGAAAAAATACAATTACTTAATTAGGATAGCAATAAAACAATCTTCTACTGTCTAGATAGATACATTCTGAATGTTCTTTCAGAGATACAGATTTGTAATTCACGGTGACACTCTCAGTCATTCGCTCTAGAATTAAAGGGTCATTTGGGAAGGAATGAACATAGTTACACGTGCTGGGAATCAGGAGAATCCAAATTGGGCTGTTCCATGTGGGCAAAGCATTCAAATGAGCTGTATTTCATGGTACATAAATTTCACTGTTATTCAGGTTGGTAGTGAAGACTGCAATTTCATATGGGTAAAGTTTGAAAGTGCTAAGTCCAGATTCCTAGCATCTGTGTACAATGGCATTCTGGGAGATCTGGGGTAATTGCAGTGGTTGCCAGGTAGTAGTGCACTGGCAAGGATGCAAGGAGGGACAAAATGAGCTGAAGAAAGAGACTAAATGCTATGAAAGAAGAGGAAAGCAACTGCATCACCATGAAATACAGAATCATTCAAGTTATATCATTTTCCATTTGTGTTAGTGAGCTGACCTGTCCAGCACATGCAGTCATTCACTCTGCCCATGCCAGCACCTTGAAAGAAGTATTTAAATTGTCCAATTACTCCATGACTGTGCCTACTGCTCTTTCCCTATAGTCCTGGGAATGATTCCTTTGTAAGCATATATTCAATGCTCTTCGAAAGCTTATAGATGAAAGAACAAAGATTATGCTCAAGCCCTTGATTAGGAATAGAATATATGGCTATTTGAAGAACCGATTGGCAAAAATAATACAAAGACTTTAATAAGAAAAAAAATAAATAGACAATGGGTTCATACAACATTAAATTTAAAATAACCCAAAATGTATTTTCTAGTGATGCCATCGTTGCTGCGAACATAAAAACCTTTTTTATTTTTATGGCATGGAAGGTTATGTTACAGTGAAAGAATAATGAGACTTAAACATACAGTAGACTTTATGCTGACATTACTATATCGAGAGCAGTTTTCTCTGTATACTTCTGTTTTTGTTCAACTGGAGTCAAAACTTATTAGTAGAACTAAACTGTCCATTGTTATTTTAGTCTACCCCATATTTTTGAAAATAAAATGTCTCCCTCAGGCCACAGGCAATCTTTTCCAGATGCTTCAAAATATTTAAAAAGCCAATTCACACACAAATGTCACTGCGTCTGCATGAGGCCATCTTCCTCACTTATTTGGAATGTGATTTTCAGATGTTCTCTATTTAATCTCTGGGTATGATTTCCTTCTTAACATTCCAGCAGGGAGCATTTGATACTTTACTCTGGTTATATTTAGGATCCTAGAAACCCAACTTTCAACAACAAGGAAGCTTCCTTTCAATAAAGCACAAACAATGGTTAAAATTTAAGCATAAATGATTGAGAATGGACTATATTTTAGTGATAGAGCCAACATATACCTGAAAAGGTAATCTAGATAATGTTTATTTTATGTAGGACACAAAAGGACAGATTTATATATGTGTCCACCTAACGTACTGTTTGAAGAAACCCTCCTGCTGTATTTTTGTAATCACAGAGCAAAATTGAATCTGTAGGTTTCAAAGGTAGAATCTGATATGTGCTCTCTCTTCTGTTAACAATTCCCAACATTGTTGGTGGTTATCAGCAGTACCTAATGCAGTGACTCTTTATTAGATCACATCAGTGTCCAAGGATAGCCTACAGCTTAACATCAGTGAGGGAGGATTTAGTGGCAGTGCAGTTCCATTGAATTTAATCTGTTAACAGTAAATGTAGATCTTTGGTCCGCCCTTTATTCACAAAAGGATTTGCTACATGTACAAGAAAAGTAAGAGATTTTAAGATAAAGATCAGTTTTGAATGGTGACTGGGCCATTCATTGGGTAGACAAGTGGGGTGGGGAGAGGTGACATAGTAAAATCGAGTGAGTGAGTGAGTGCAGTGCTGCTCTCTTTGCTCACTATGTCATGACTCCTGCTCGCAGTTGCCAACGCAGATGTACAAGGACAAAATCTCAGTTATAAAACACCCACTTATAAGGTCAAATGTCACGAGTCTCAATTTTACGAGCTGGGATCTGCAGGATTGGACAGGCAGAAATGAGTAGTGACAAATTCACTCTTTCCAGAGGCTGAAGCCTTGGAGATCTGAACTCCCAGGCCTCACTTGAATGTCTTGGCATTGACCCTTGTTTGGGGAAATGCCTTTGACCAAACACGTATAAATTAACAGAGAATCAAGCCACTGGTAGTGACTGACAGTTAGGGTGCATTACAAGGTAACTGAGAAAGAATAGAAATTTCAGGCTAAGATGCTGTCTTTTGCTGGCAGGTCCTAAACCACATCACTCTCAGTTGGCCCAGAGAAAATATATTCACAAACACCCCTCAACTGTTTTCAAATCAACCGATGCAAGTTACAACATGGTTCCTTACAGGATGGTTCAATTTAATTGAAAAAAAGCCCATTCATAATGGGAACCTGTTGTGTCTCGTTTTGTCACAAATGTTAAATGTCGGAATCTCTGGTGATAAATGAATTTCCCTTTCCTGGGCAAATTATTTCTCCATAACGGACAAAAATAATCAAAATTGCCGGGAAACCATCCAGCTCCCATTAGTTTGAGAAGAATAACATGCCAACGTTATTTTCTCAGAAGTTATAGTTCACTTATAAATGATCGAACATTTTGACAGCAGCTACAGAGTTAAGGCTTTTTAACCTAAAACTGGTGACCAAGTTGAATGTGCAATAACTAGGATTAATTTATCATTTCAGAACTCCAACAGTATTTAGAAACTAAAGCTTCACATTTATGGTTCATGATAGCCTTTGATCGTACCATAGCTTTGTGACACTTTCACAAATATTTAACATCATACACTTGTGCGGTAGACATCACAATAGTTTCCCTAAAATTAACTTCACCACTGTAAGAGGAATGACCAAACAAAACACAACTTTCAATTACAAACATATTTTTCTAAGACACTTGAGTCAATAGTTTTAAAATAAGCACAAACCTGTTTCTCATCAATTATAAACAAGAAACAAAGAACGAAAGGAAATGCCTTGTGCTTTTAGACTAGTCTTAGCTTTGTAAAATCCCACAATAGAATATGACAAAAACAAGTTTTTTTTTTAAAAACCCACAAAAGTAAACAGACAATGAAAAATAATGGGACATTCAGCATCTGTCTTCTATTAGTACCTGGTATTTCTATGTTCTCACAAAGCAAAGGTCATGTTATGCTTCAGAAATTAGACTGTGGTTCAGATTCACATTGTACCCTAACCCCCTCCAAAGGCCGCAGACAAGCTAAGTGGTGTAAACTCATCTGAATCACGCAAATCTGTGCAGACTAATGTCAATCCACTGCAACTGGGAGTCTTCCTGCTGATCGGAGGCTGCAAGAACAAATGGTGCCTGAATCAAACCCTCCATGTGCATGCAAAGGTACAATTGTAACAGCATTGATTCTAAATTAGAACTGATCGTTTTCCTTCCTTTGATGAGTGAAACTGCCCCACAGTTGGCCCCAATTAAAGGAAATAATTCAAACGGCTCAGTGAAAAATTAGGTTTGTCTTGATGACATGCAGAAAAACATGGGACTAAATTGAGGGACTGTGTGAATTGGAATAGGCAGAAAATGACCTGACACTGCTGCTATATGACTGTGTTGAGTATGATTACAATGGCAAAGTAAAAAGAATGAGTGTGATTACTGCATCTCGGTTGGTAGGCTGAAAAATATTTTTTTCTTCAGATAACAGCATTTTCTGAAAAAAAATCCAGGCCCAGTCAACATCACAGTGATGTAGCAGCGATTAGGAAAAGCCCAAAAATGCTCCCAGCTACAGGTGCCAGGAGGCAGAACATTGACAACATTGGATATGGTGGGGAGGAGAGCACTTTGGTGGGTGTTCCTGAATGCTGTGCAGTGAAAAACATGCCAATGCAAATGCTGGAATGGCTACATTAACCGTCAACTTACTGCTTTGGCTTAAATAGGAAGAAAGGAGACTTAGCTAGAATGCTGGAAGTATCACCATCATCAGAAGAACAATGAATAGAATACCCCCAAAAAGTTGATCTTTCATTTGATTTTGTTGAGAAGCATTTTGCTTCTCATTTTATGAAAAGAATCTCTCTCATTCCCTCTGGCCTGTATAAAGCAGACAAGGTGAAGTTAATTGGAATTGAATGTCATGGCAACTCAGCAACAAATAAATACGAGACTCCTAAATCATTACCAACAAGGTTCTCAGGTATCCCACTAATTCCTGCCTTATCTGGATCACAGTTTGGTAAGCACAGAAAAATACCTGGCCGTATCCGAAATTATTTTCACTTTAATCAGTGAATTTATGTCAACTGATAGGAAAGAAAATAGGGCAGTTGGTGTCTCTACTTTCTGTGACTTGATCGTAAATTATTCTACCAATCAATCTGGATTTAAGTTGATCATAACTGATAATGTTTGATGAGTGTAGCATGAGCAGCAGCTGATAACTCTAGCAGCAAGGCTCCCAATGTTCACTTAATGTTTCCCTTTCGGGGCATTGTTCCTGGGCTAATGAATGGCATGTTCAATGTTGGAAAGGAGCTGCCACTAAGACTATCCAACCTCACTGAAAGCAAGCAATTTCTTGCTCCTAGTCATTGACACCTTATTGCAGAACCAGGCTCTTGGTACAGGAAATCTACATTTAAAAAGCAGCCACAAATAATGAATAAATTGCAAGTTGCAAGTTTTGGCAACACTGCTACTGTGTTTCAGAAGAGACATTAAACAAAGATGGCAGCTATCCCTATAAGTGGACATAAAGAATCCCATGGCACTACTTGAAACGTAGTAAGGGAATTCTCCCAGGATCCTGGCCACCACTAATGTTGGTGATATTACAGTGAAAATACAAAGACAGACACAAAGATTATAATATTAATAATACTAGATTGGAAACACATGAGGCTAAAGCAACAGCAGAAGCATTTTATAATCCTCATGCTTCATGCAAGAAATCTACATGATGTTGAAGAAATTCCACATGTTGTGAACTGAAATTTTACAATTCAGATCTTTTTGTCCAGCTTCCTGCAGTGAATGGACCTTAATATAAAACTTTTTATTGTGAACTGAGATTCTCAGATGGCAAGCTAGGAATCATATGCTCATAAAGAACTCACATTTTTACAGCACGTTCTCTGACCTCAAGACATCCCAAAGCACTTTACAGTCAATAAAATACCTCTGAAGCATAGCCACTGCTGTAATGTCGGAAATGTGGTAGCCAATTTACACACAGCATTGTCCCATAAACAACAATAAGAAAGGTGACTAGGTCATCTGTTTTGATGTTAGTTAAGAGATAAATGTTGGCCAGAATAACAAGAGAAATCCTCTACTCGTCTTAGAAGATCTTATGGCATTATTTAATGCCCTGCCAGGAGAATTTGGGCCTGAGATTAAAAATAATTTGAAAGGCACCTGTAATAGACAATATTCCCTCAGTTTTGCACAGTTACCAACTCGGATCATGTGCTCCTGTTCTTATATGTGGGACTTCAACTCATGACCTCTGACTCAGTTGTTTCTGTAATACCAATATTAGCAAAGACTAATGTACATAACGCTTTAGTTGGATCTTTCTACAACCTTATGTTTTCTTCCTATTTTATATTGTTGAAGCAAGATCATTACCAAGAAAAGCTTCTATCTCTACTCGTGCTTATGGTGAGAGAATCTGGTGCTCATGATTATTTTGGACCTTATATGTTCAGAGATCTTAAGATCATAGTCAGAGTTTAACCTTGCTTCCAAAGCTTTTGTGTTACTGTATAATTTGTGCCCCTTCATCACAGCTGTAATTTTCCAACCATTCCTCTTATTTCACAACAAATATGTTTCAGAGCTCAAACTGTAGTACTAATTTGACACAACTTGTGATGCAACTTTGTTAAATTTCATCTTGAGGCCAAGAACATTAATATGCTCACTATCCATTCATTATATCTGACTTCTGATCAAGTCTATCCCTCAGACACATTTCCTGATTTAAGGCCTAAACCAGCCTCTAGTCATTCAAGCTGCTCAAATCTAGGCAAAATAAAATCAAGAAAAAGCTTGGCAGAATAATCTCATTCAATTGCCTTCATATCCTGAATTTCAAATTCAGCTCTTACAATCAGTGATACATTTTACACAATTTGCAGCAAAATGGTTTCCTGATAATATGCATTGTCAAATATCAAATATCAGCAGTCATCAATTGCCAGTTAATGAACAGAAAAAAATAATAAAATAATTCATTTCCTGTCCTCATACTGTCAAATATGTCAAATATTCTATTTGGAAGAAACTTCATTTATTCCTAATAAAAAAAGAAATGGAGGTGATTAAAAGGACATTCTAAGTATGCCAATGTATTCCACGTGACTGGAAACAGGCTTAATTTCTTTGGGAGCAATTCCTGAAACAGAAGTCTTAATTTGATTTTGATGTACCATAGGAGAAATTGAGGTCTGCAGATGCTGGAGATCATGGCTGGAAATGTGTTGCTGGAAAAGCGCAGGTCAGGCAGCATCCAGGGAACAGGAGAATCGACGTTTCGGGCATAAGCCTGAAGAAGGGCTTATGCCCGAAACGTCGATTCTCCTGTTCCCTGTATGCTGCCTGACCTGCTGCGCTTTTCCAGCAAAACATTTCCAGCTTTGATGTACCATATACCTACAAGTAAACAAAACACATCTCTGTGAGCACTAATGGGAAGAATAAATACAGTTCTGCAGAGGTGAGAGCAAATGTGAAAGAACTTCAATTATACTCACATTGCATTACTGGACACTGTTAGCTCATACCTTGTTTGAAATCATTAACTTCAATTGTCACACAAACACAAGTAAATAATATACAACCCTCAGCTTGATCTACTAAATACTATGCCTTACAATCAGAAGCACACTAATGTGCTGCTTATGGTTATACTGCCCAAATAAGGAAAGGATGATTGCAATGCTTAATAATCTATTGTGCAAGTCAACTACTTACACAATACACTTCATCCATTTCATTGATATTCACAAAATAACCGTACAAGAAAAAGCACTTATGCTTTAATTGGCCACCAAAAAATCTCTATCCTATGCAACCCAGATAATATACAGTTGAAGAACATTCAAAGCATATATAAGATGACATTATACAAATCCATTGACTCAGACAAATAATGTATTGTGGTTGCAGGAAATTATCATTTACCCGTAGAAAGCACATAAAAATATGATAATCACAGAGATAAAGTAGCAGATATCATGAATCAAGCTGACATTTTCCCTTGCATTTACATAGATTAATGTAGCATGTCAGGGAATTAGCAAATTCCAGCTACTGATTCCAGATTTAATGACATCTATCTTTGACAGACTATGAGCCAACAGGCACATTGCCCTTTTATGATGAAGCTGTACAGTAATTTCTTGTTGCCTAGTTTTCTTGTTTTAATCTTGATTAGGCATTACAATGGTACATTGTGCTTTAATTTTGTCAAATCATGAAGCTAGTTCTTGAGCTAATTAGCAGGACTTATTTATGCAACATATTGGTTGTTGGGTTTTCCGAATTCACATTCGCTTCAAATTAAGAAATTTTGCAGAACGTCAACATCCTCGTATTGATCAACAAGGTTTACAAAGATTCCTGTATATGAAAATTGAGAGTTAATTTTCTTTCAGATTAAGGTATTGCTGATTTTCTCTCTCATATCTTTAGAATCAATCCCAGAATTTGATTGAACCACGTTGACAATCCATTTCTTCTCTATTAAAATAGGATAAGTTAAAACAAAAGACAAGAACTGATGCAGGAACAAATTATTGCAGATACTGAAAACAATAAATGCTGGAGATAACAACAGGTCAGGCAGTATCCATGGAGAGAGAGCAAGCTAACGTTGAGACCAGATGACTCTTCATCAGAGCTGAAGTGAAGTGTGGGGGAGAGTGGGATGGGGAGGGGAGGAGAGCTAAAAGGAAGGGAAGAAATGGTTCACAATTTAAAGGTGTTGAACTCAATATTAAGTCTAGAAGACTGCAATGTGCCTAGTCTGAAGATGAGATGTTGTTCTTCCAGTTTGTGCTGTGCTTCACTGGAACACTGCTGCATGCCAAGGACAGACATGATGTTGTGTTAAAATGACCTACAATGGGAAGATCAAGGTCATGTTGCACACAGACCAGAGGTGTTCCAAAAGCAATCACCCAGTCTGTATTTGGTTTCTCCAGTTTTGAGCAGGCCAAATTGGGTGCCGCGAACGCAAGACACAAAACTGGAAGAGGTACAGATGAAATGCTGCTTCACCTGGAAAGATTGTCTGAGCCCTTGGATAGTGAGCAAGGAGGAGATGAAGGGGAATGTGTTGCACCTTTTGCGGTTACATAAGAGGGTGCTGTTTTGGTGTGGCATGAGGGGACAAAGGTGCTGGTAGTGTGAAATGGACTATGCTGGCTCGGAGGGATGATCCCTGCGAAGTGCAGACGGGGGAGTCAGGGGAAGGTGTGTTTGGTCGTGGCATTCTGCTGGAGTTGTCTGAAATGGCGGAGAATAATCCTCTGAATATGGAGGCTGGTGGGATGAAAAATGAGGTCAAGGGGGGTCCTGATCACATTGTTGTGAGTGATGGGAAGAAGGACGAAAGCACAGGTGATAGGTCAGATGCAGTTGATAGCCCTGTCAACTACAGTGGGTGGGAAACTATGGTTATAGAAGAAGCAAGCCATGTCAGCAGCATTGTTTTAGAAGGTGGCATCATTCAAGCAAATGCAAAGTAGGCAAAAGAACCGCGAGATTGGGATGGAGTCCTTGCAGGAGGTGAGATGTGATGATCTGTAGTGAAGGGAGCTATGGGTATCTGTGGCTTTGTACTGGATGGCATTGGACAGTTTATTCCCTAGAAAGGAGACAGAGGTGCCAAGGAAAGGAAGGGAAGTGTTGGAAATGGACAATGGAAATGGATAAGAACTGATGCATTAGAGAGATTTTAAACAACAAGCAACCCTTGTAAGTTAAAAGGCAAACAATTGCTTTTACAATCAAACTTATAGCTGGCATTTCCCTTCAAAGTAAATATTATTCATATGAGCATATGGTTATTGCTGGGAAGTTTCTGCAACATCTACACTTTCTTTGAGCTTTATCATATCTATTGGCTCCAGTCTCATTAATTTTTCAAGGTAGCCAGTGAAATGCTTTTCGCTATGATTGTATTAGCAGGCATAATACTATTATTTATTTAACAACTCAACCATGGAAATTTTCTCTCACCTGCGAAGTAATAGTTTCGGATGGTTCTTGCTTTCAAGGTTTTTCTCAATGAGATCCGACAGTAGTCGCTTGAGGACATCGGTGGCGTATTCTAGCTTGCCTTGCAGTGCAGTCATGATCAGGGATGCCACATTTCCACGGTCTCTCATGGAAAAGCTCCGCTGCAATTCCAGCGTCCGAATGAAAGTCAACAAGAAAACCTTGTTGTTAATGAGTTGCCCAAAGAGTTTCAGTGCTTTCTCCACATTTTGCTGCCCATTTCCTGGAACCTTAAAAATAATGTTCAAAGGTAAGATACAGTAGGTCAATCAGGTCCTTTCCAAGTGAAAAATATTATTAAGCTCAATATCACTTACTATCTTTGTTTTTAGAAAAAGCATTAACAATGCATTCTGTAAATAACAGAATTTTCAGTTTTGACTCAAACTTTTGTTTTGTTTCAATTTTAAAAACTACAAGGAGATCTTACCTCCAGCATCCTTGGATGGGCACTGGGTGTTAAAATCGAGTGTGGGGTGCTGGAAAGGCACAGCAGGTCAGGCAGCATCTGAGGAGCAGGAGAGTCGATGTTCTGGGCAAAAGCCCTTCCCGAAACGTTGGCTCTCCCGCTCCTCGGATGCTGCCTGACATGCTGTGCCTTTCCAGCACCCCACACTCAACTCTAATCTCCAGCATCTGCAGTCCTCACTTTTGCCAACTGGGTTTTTAGAGGTTCAGTCCATTTGAGATCCATGATCTTATGCTATCAATGACATACATACGCAGATTGGGCATCCTGCTGCCACAAGCAGATTATCTCAACACTAGGATCAACACAAATTGTTGATAGCTGGCAGGCAGGTAGTTCCAGGGCTGGACAATCCTGTGATAAGCACCTTTATAATATTGCTTCACAAAAAAGTAATAATCAATCCTGGGCAACCAAGCCTCTAAATTATAATATCTAATGCGATATTAAATACTATTTGATATTAGTCTGGTTTAGGCAGGCCTGTGGGCTATTCATAGAGAGACTTTAGTAAATCTGGTAAAATGCTAAATTGTGCACAAAAACATCAATCATCCAGCTTCTGCTGAGCCAAACCATTGTCAGCCTTAATGTTTTTTAAATTTGGCTATACCTCGAGCTCCCGGAGAACTGGATGGTCCTCAATTCCAGGAAACAAAACTCGCATTGCATACGTCCTGTAGTCAAGATATGGAATTCCAGCTCGATCCAAATCGCTGGTTAACTCATTAATATCTGTCTGAAGTTCTGCAAAAGCTATGAAACAAAACAGAGCAATGGTCACACTGTTCATACTTTTGTTAAGTTTTCTTCAAAGGGACAGCCATTGAGAAAAGACAGAAACAGTTCTGGAAAATTTCTAGTTTATATATGTTCAATAAAGCAGAATACCTACTTACGTAAAATTGTACTTATGCTTTGCCTGGAAATTGCATAAATGTGTCTTTGCTTTTTGATAAATTGTTCACATTGAAAACAGCCCATCATTTCTCTCTGCTTCTAAGGGCATTCCCACAAAAGGTGTGAGAACCATCAAAGTGCACTTCATTGAACTGAACAGATTTCAATTGCAGACAGCCCAAATTACAACCTCAGAGGCTTCAAGAGTGAAACACTGACACTGAAACTAACAGACCACCTCCACAATATAATAATAAAAGTTAATAAATGAGTATACATGATCATCCCCTGATATTTTGGACCAGAATACAGTCAACAGTGATGCCTCAGATTTTAAGCGACAATATTTCAGCGTTATAAATCCAATTTAATGAGGCTCCACTGATACCAAGGGGTCTTGCTAGTAGTGATTACATGCCTGATGTGAGGCATTTTGATGTGTGAAAAGAAACCAAATGTTTCGGTATTCCTCTGATGATCAGGGCAAGCCACACTACAGCTTCAAATATTATTTAAGTAGGCCTGTTGCCAGGTTTATGATGTTTCTTTATTATACCTCTCTAGTGTATGTACTGGTGACAAGATTAACAAGATACCATTCTGGTTGGACAGCTGGACTTCCGTGACACGTTATATTGCTTTGCCTAAATTCTCTAACACTGAAAAATGGTTACTTTTAAACACTATTTGATATAACTCACTTGCTTCTAGTTCCTACTTCACTGGCGTCAAATTATTTGTTTTGGGAATTTCAACAGCTTTCCTAGACGTGGAAGAAAATTATCAGCACATTAAAAAGTGCAGGGAAGGCAGGCCCAATTACAGCAAATGTGTATGCAATCTCTGTAAAATAAGTGTCCTTATTGTTGGGTTCTGGTTAACCCACCTATTCACCAGGTCAGTATTTATAGCCTCTCTAGTTACCCTGAGGTTGTCTCGAACTGCTGTTAAAAAGCACCCTACAAACTATAGTGGTACAAGGAGGCAGCACACCACCAGCTACTTGGGACAACCAAGAATGACCAATAAATGCTGATCATGATCCTGTCAGTGAGACCTAAGACCGAATGAAAAAGAGATTGAATATTCCAGTGTATGCTAAACTTATAAAGTATTGCTGCTTTGGAGAAAAACTGAAGCCAGTTTATTTGATTGATAAGCAAGAACAAAAAAAAAGCAAGTAACAGTCCCAACCTGGATTATATTGTGCATTAAAAAACTCAATGTCTTATTTCCACAAATTAAATTATCAGTGTACAAAATTTAGCCCTTCTCTTAAGGGGTTACAGGGTGGCTCAGTGGTTAGTACTGCTGCCTCAAGTGCCAAGAGGCTCAGGTTCGAGTCCAGCCTCAGGCGACTGCCTGTGTGGTATGCGCACATTCTCCCTGTGCACTCCTGTTTCCTCCCACAGTCCAGGAATATCCAGGTTAGGTGGATTGGCCATGCTAAATTGACCATACTGTCCAGGGATGTGCAGGTTAGGTGGACTGGCTATAGGAAACAGGGTTATGGCGAGGCGGGTCTGGGTGGGATGCTTCTCAGAGGGTCCATGGGGATTCGATGAGCCGAATGGTTTGCTTCCTTAGGATTCTACCATTCTATATAAGTGCATTAGTAAGCATTTGTAATTCTTACATACGCCCCAGTCTTTTATTATATCACATTTCCAGTTCGTAAGTTCCCTTCGAAGCAAATTACTTTACTGCGCTAGGATATTAAATTAATAACGCGTCACTCATAGTCCCACAGCAAAACTACTTTGCTTTCTCATATTGAAAACTAAATTGAACAGCTGCTACAGGGTATGCTTTTGCCTATAAATAACAAACAAAAGTATGTTACTGGCCTGTAACAATTGGTATCAGACGTGCAGAACCTTCCAACTTCTAAAAAAAATCTATTTCCAAGAATAAAACTATTTCAAAACTAAGGAGTGTTGCATATGTTGAACTGTCCCCCTTTCAAGGTATGCAATCTTACTTAGCATTTTTTTGCCAAACGTTTCTAGAAGCATCAACATTGTGTAACTTTACAACTTAGTATTTGATTATTTAAATGTCTGCACAAAAGGAAGTTTTTTAGAAAAATCTTTTGCATCATTGGATGCATGTGATTGAAAACGTTTGCTGGTTCTGTGCTTTGACAGCACAGTTTGGAGAATTGGTGATAAGTTATTGTCATCCTGCCCTAATTTGGCAAGCAGTAGCACTCAAGTACAAAGACTGGGTCAAAATGTACTCTTAGAATTGGCAATCTAATATAGCTCTCCTCCCTCAAATCTGTCCTGTAAATTGCAGCAATTGTCAGATCAGGTGGTGAATTCAGCATTGAGGGCTCTGAAAGAGAATCCTAAATGCTGTCCTGTCTCAATTCTGATTCCAAACAACTTAATAATATATTACTTGCTTCAACAAAACCTTAGCTGGATCCTTACCTTCTTTGCATTCCAAAGCAACACGTGATTCAAGGTTATCCATCTGCATCTGCAGTCGTTTCAGGGTCAAGTCATTCTCCCTTGATTTTCTTTTGTAGGCAATCAGAACAATGACCACTATGACAAGCAGAAGGCCACCACCTGCCGCGATGCTGATAATGGCTGGGAGGGTGAGCAGGCTGTCAGATATGACATGAACCATCCCAGGGGAGAACTGCAGTCCACCTACCTGGACCTGTTTTAACAAGACATAAAAAAGAAATCAACATTTCAACTAAATATTGTTGTATGGCTTTCACCGTCTTGGTGGAGTTAGGGAGAGTTAGGATTTTCAGCGCATGTTTACATAGAGTACAGAATCAGACTGGATGCCAAGGAACAATTATTGCATGTGACTTCAAATTACTCACCAGGACCCTAAGCTGTCCACTTAAATTTGGAGGTTCACATAGTAACTGTGTCTCGGAAACAGTGACAGCACATGGAGTGTCGCCAATCAATACAGTATAATTCAGCTTTGCTCCACCAGCAGCAGGAGGTAAAAGGTTCCGACCCTGGCAACAGACAGACAAATGCTTGGTATTCGCATTTATGACAAAAAATTACAATCAAATATAATGTAAATCACAATATCGACATGATTGTTATAGACCAGTATTAGCAGATTACTAACAGTCACAAGATCACTGAAGTCTGACCGGTAAGAGGAGGCCATTCAAATAACGATTATTTCCCACTCCCAATCTCCTGCTTTCTCCCCATACCCCATTCAAATAATCCCTTGATGCCCTCATATGCCTGCTTGAATCTGCCTCCACTATACTTGCAGGCAGTGCATTCCATACCCTAACACGATGTGAACAGATTTATTTTTCTTACCTTACATTTGCTTCTTCTGCAATTCACTTTAAGTCTGTGCCATCTGGCTCTTAGTCCCATTACAAGTGGGAATAGTTTCTCCCTACCTGGTGTATCCAATCCCTTCCTGATTTTGAAAATCTCCATTAAATCTCCTTCTAGACTTCTTTTCACCAAGGAGAACAGGTCCAACATCTTTTGCGTAACTGTAATTTCTCATCAGAATAGATTCCCTACAGTGTGGGAACAGGCTCTTCGGCCCAACAAGTCCACACTGACCCTCTGAAGAGCAACCCACCCAGACCCGCTCCCCTATGTTTACCCCTGACTAATGCTATGGGCAATTTAGCATGGCCAATTCACTTAAGCTGCACATCTTTGGACTGTGGGAGGAAACCGGAGCACCCGGAGGAAACCCACACAGACACAGGGAAAATGTGCAAACTCCACACAGATAGTTGCCCAAGGCGGGAATTGAACTTGGGTCCCTGGCACTGTGAAGCAGCAGTGCTAACCACTCAGCCACCATACCATTCCCTGGAACTATTCTGGTATATTGCTTCTAAATATCTTTCTTATAATGTGCAGCCAGAATTGTACACAATTCTCCAGCTGAGGTCTGACAAGTATCTTATACAAGGTCAACATCATCTCCTTGCTCTTGTATTCCATTAATAAAAAAAACTGAGGATACCTAAACAATCTTCAGAGTGCTAAGGTGTATTCTCATATCTCTCCATCAAAAAATCCATGGCTAAGATATTTTCATTATTTTGGAAGATTTCTAAGTACAAATTTAATCATGATTTTTTAAAAGACACAGTGACCACATGCAATTACCATTTTGAATGCTGAGCTAGAATTACTGCCCTTTGACATAAAATATAACTAGGCATGGCAAGATGTTTCTTACTTATAGAGGAGAAAGGAGCCCTTTGTAGCTAAGACTTTTAACTCCCAGAAACTAAGAATAAAACATCATAATTTGTCAGCTTGCTTCTATTCTAAATTCTGTATTACATTTAATCAATGTTACAATTATATGCACCATGGTCCATAGTTGGATATCAGTTAATTGCTGTCATCTCTTTGGCTCAATTGTAACTGGCCTGATAATCAACCATAAAATTCATTTTGATGATATAATTCAGCACAAAAGTAGAGCAAAGGATACTTTAATATGCCTTTATGAAAAGGTCAGAAATATGATTTTGAAGTGAGATAGCTGTTTTATTTTACAGCCCTCTTTGACCCAGTTAAGGCGGCCAGTTCTCTGCTCCCTGTGAATACTGGTCTGACAATCAAAGTTAAACTGCTGCTGGACATTTTTTTTTGATTGAGCTTTTTGAAGAAGTAACAAAAAGGATTGATGAGGGCAGAGCAGTAGATGTGATCTATATGGACTTCAGTAAGGCGTTCGACAAGGTTCCCCATGGGAGACTGATTAGCAAGTTTAGATCGCATGGAACACAGAGAGAAGTAGCCATTTGGATACAGAACTGGCTCAAAGGTAGAAGACAGAGAGTGGTGGTGGAAGGTTGTTTTTCAGACTGGAGGCCTGTGACCAGTGGAGTGCCACAAGGATCGGTGCTGGGTCCTCTACTTTTTGTCATTTACATAAATGATTTGGATGTGAGCATAAGAGGTACAGTTAGTAAGTTTGCAGATGACACCAAAATTGGAGGTGTAGTGGACAGCGAAAAGGATTACCTCAGATTACAACAGGATCTGGACCAGATGGGCCAATGGGCTGAGAAGTGGCAGATGAAGTTTAATTCAGATAAATGCAAGGTGCCGCATTTTGGGAAAGCAAATCTTAGCAGGACTTATACACTTAATGGTAAGATCCTAAGTACTGTTGCTGAACAAAGAAAAATTGGAGTGCAGGTTCATAGCTCCTTAAAAGTGGAGTCGCAGGTAGATAGGATAGTGAAGAAGGCATTTGGAATGCTTTCCTTTATTGGTCAGAGTATTGAGTACAGGAGTTGGGAGGTCATGTTGTTGCTATACAGGACATTGGTTAGGCCACTGTTGGAATATTGCGTGCAAATGTGGTCTCCTTCCTATCGGAAAGATGTTGTGAAATTTGAAAGAGTTCAGAAAAGATTTACAACGATATTGCCAAGGTTGGAGAATTTGAGCTATAGGGAGAGGCTGAATAGGCTGGGGCTGTTTTCCCTGGAGCATCAGAGGCTGAGGGGTGACCTTATAGAGGTTTATAAAATCATGAGGGGCATGGATAGAATAAATAGACAAAGTCTTTTTCCTGGGGTGGGGAATCCAGAACTAGAGGGCATAGGTTTAGGGTGAGAGGGGAAAGATATAAAACAGACGTAAGGGGCAACTTTTTCACACAGAGGGTGGTACGTGAATGGAATGAGCTGCCAGAGGAAGTGGTGGAGGCTGTTACAATTGCAACATTTAAAAGGCTTTTGGATGGGTAAATGAATAGGAAGGGTTTGGAGGGATATGGGCCGGGTGCTGGCAGGTGGGATTAGATTGGGTTGGGATATCCGTTTGGCATGGACGGGTTGGACCGAAGGGTCTGTTTCTATGCTGTACATCTCTATGACTCTATGTTGCTGTCCTATCCATGAGTGCAGTCCCTTGCTAGGATACAGACAAGGACTACTTTTAACTTTATCCAACAGCTATAAGATTATTAAATGAAATTCTGCAAAATTTCATAGAAATCATTTACGATTTCATAGAAGTCATTTACGATGACTTTTCAACATTAATTACTCTGTAACATTGAAGAAATATTTCATTATTCTATTGGTATTCAAAGGTCATGTGATGAGATCTGAAAATTGCAGAAAGGTTACATCATAAAACTTTATGTAAGTCACACTGCTGTACACCATGTCAGTGTAGAACATGAGGATACCTTAAAAATTGAATCACCTCCATTTAAAGTTCAAGAAAGTATTAAATGCAGGGAACAACTTAAATAAAATAATCTATGGTACTCCACTTCGTCAAATAGGTACATGTCAGTGTGATTTTCATCATACACACAAAGCAGCTTCAGGGAATCTGGGGAGGGATGGGGTGATGGGGAAGGGATTGATAGAGGCCCTTTGCTTCCGCATTTGAAATTGGTTAGTATGGCTATTCATTTTCCAAATGGTACTTTTTCTCAATCTTTAAAATAGCAATAATTACTGAACAATGGAACCAAGTTATTAGCTAAGAACTGAGCAGAATTAGAAGCAAAATTTACTGTCAGCGTCATGAAAATGCTAAATGTAACTGGCCAAGGTTAAATAGCATAGATTATGAAGTGAGATTTATCATCAAGTTTCATTAGATTATTTTGCTGATTTAAGGGGAAAATTCAGAGCGCTGTGTCTTGTTGAAAGTTTGACCTGCTATTATTCATCTCCCTCAGAAGATTAATTAAATTGGATAGCGATAATACTATCCATGATTCGTCTAAAGTCCTACAATTCAAGAAGTTATTTTTCAAATGCTCGAGGCCTTTGCGAATTCAAGCATCTTAGCTATGGTATTGCTTGCTGCAATGTACAGTGAGCATTCAAAACAGTCCTATTAATCAAGTGAGTTCAGTGTTCTCAATGCTGGGAATCATGATGTTCCAAAATGCTTGAAACACTATAACGAGCACACAATATGTTGGCATATGCAGGTTCAGTCCAAAATATACTGTTCTTGTACTGCATTTTCAATGGTGCTTACAATCTATCGAAAGGTGATGGAATAAATCCAGCGACCCCATGCTACCAAGAGAGAATCTCAACTGAAGAGACAGGGGCATGGGAACAGGGCTTCAACATGATTGCAGTGATTTTCTGACTTGCACTCCTTATGAAAGAGAGTCCATGTTGGGATCATGGGGTCACTGAATTTATCCTTCTATATTCTGTAATATTGCTTGCTTGCACATTATATAATAGGATAACAATTGCTTATAATACAGTATTTTCACCTGAAGGTTTGAGGTGGTTATGAAACTCTAATAAATTTTGTTTTTACTTGATGATATGTATGAATTCTGAGTTCTTGGATGCTAACGAGACCCGCTTAGGCCATAATTCTAATTCAAGTCGAGTTCTTTATTTGAAAAATTACCAACTATAAATGAGCTAATATGGTTTGTTTAGGCTAGTGAACAAGGTAAAAATTAAAATTAATGGGTAATTTGGCATTTTGCACACAATCTAAAACACCATAAATGAGGTGCACAAGTGTCTTTTTGAACTATATCCAGGTATAGATTGTCGTCATGAACATTTAGCCAAGGGATTATTGGCAAAACAGCCATTTCTTGCAAAATGCCCCAAACCTTTAGAGACACAATATCACTTTCTGTCTTACTAAAATGATAAAGCAATGAAAGACTGTGTCAGCCTGAGTTCAGTTGGGAGCTCAGACACTTCCCTGGGTCTAAAATGTGCTCTCAAGTCTTGAGCAGACAGGTTGACACAGAATGCAGAACTAAGAACTGAAAGTGCTGGGCAAACTCAGCAGGTTAGGCAGCATCTGTGGAGACAGAAACCAAGCTATTGTTTTGAGTCCAGTATGACTGTCCTTCAGAACCTGGTTTGACAATGTATCTGGCAATACATATCGGACTCAAAATCTTAACTTTGTCCCTCACTCCACAGAT
The DNA here is from genome assembly GCF_037043375.1 of Chiloscyllium plagiosum. NCBI lineage: Eukaryota > Metazoa > Chordata > Chondrichthyes > Orectolobiformes > Hemiscylliidae > Chiloscyllium > Chiloscyllium plagiosum. Next base: position 23,119,157 of record NW_028270164.1, read on the forward strand.
GCTCCCAGACCTGTTGAGTTTCTCCAGCACTTACTGTTCCTTCTTTCAGATCTCCAGCATCCATACAACTTTGCTTTTACCTGAAAAGCTGTTGCACTGTTGAATATTACATCTTTCAGATGGGATGAGGCTCCAGTCCTTTCAGGTGTACTTATAAGATCCTACTGGACCTCTCCCCAATTATGGCCAAAATCTATTCCCTAAACCACAAGACTTAAATCTCTTGCTGAACAGAGAGGCGTGAGGTTATGGAAGCATTTCAAAACACAGATGACAATTTGAACTGAAGACTTCCTTGAACAGGATCAATATAGTTCAGTGGGTACAGGAGATAATAACGATAGGTCAGTTTGCTGAACATCTAGGAAAAGGGGTCAAATCCATAATAAAGGGTATAATAGCAAAGAATTTAGAAATACATACTGCAATCAAGCAGAGAAGGGAAAACCATGTGTAACACATTTATTACAATTCTTTGAGGAGATAGTGAGCAGGATAAAGGGTTACCAGTGGATGAGCTTTATTTGGATTTCCAAAAAGCATTTTATAAGATGCTGCACAGAGGTTACTTAACTAATTAAGAACCTGTGGTATTGTGGGTAGTATATTAACATGGATTCTGGATTGACTAACTAATACAAGTCAGAGAATGAGGAAAATGGAGCATTTCAGGACAGCAACCTGTAATTACTGGAGTGCTACATGAATCGGTATTTATAGAAATAATTTGGATGAGGAAAATGAATGTACTATTGCCCGGATTGCAAAAATGGGTGGGAAAGCATAGTAAGGATGTCGCAGAGACCGCAGAGGGATGTCAACAGGTTGAAGTGAAGTGGGCAAAAAACTTCGAAGATAGAATATTACATGGGAAACAGGAGATTATGCACTTTGGCATGAAGCAAGCAGCATTGAATATAGTACTTAAATGGAGAAAGACTGCAGAAAGCAGCAGCATGGAGGAATCTGGGGGGCCTCATACCTGTATCACAAAAAGCTACAGTACAGAATCAGCAGGTAATAGGGAAGGGAATGAGATTAATGGCGTTTATTTCAAACAGAATTCAGAGTCTTGCTAAAACTACATAATGCATACTATGTTATGCTACACCTTGAATAATGTGAACAGTTCTGGGTCCCTTATTTTAAGAAAGATATACTGACATTGGAGGCATCCAGGCAAGGTTCAGTAGGTTGGTTCTGTGAATAGAGGGATTTTCTTATGAGTAGAGGTTGTGTAGATTGGGTTTGTACTTAAAGTTTAGATGAACAAGAACAGACCTTATTGAAACATACAAATCTTAAAGGACTTGACAGGATAGAGGAGGAGAGATTGTTTCCTTTTTTAGAGTGTCTCAGACCAAAAAGCATAATCTCAGAGTAAGGGGTTACCTGTTCAAGATAAAGTTGAGGAAGATTTTTTTTGAGAGGGTGGAGAATCCATGGAATCCTTTACTACAGATGAATATAGAAGCTGCTCATTAATTATATTCAAGGCTGAGATAAATACTTTTAATCACGAAAGGAATCAAAGGTTAAGGTGAAAAGGCAGGAACATGGATTTGAAAATAATCAGATGACACATGATTTCATTGAATGGCAGACCATATTTGATGGGCTGAATGGTCTATTTTTGTTCCTACATTTTATGATTCAAGGCCTGGAATACGATGTACTACACCTGATTACATTTTTCTCAGCCGCCTATCATTTTTAAAAAATACTGCAAATTATTAACATGTTGCAAATCTCTCTCCAAGTATCAATACTTTTATAGGAGAAAGTGAGGACTGCAGATGCTGGAGATCAGAGCTTAAAAATGTGTTGCTGGAAATATGCAGCAGGTCAGGCAGCATCAAAGGGACAGGTGAATCAACATTTCGGGCATAAGCCCTTCTTCAGGAATGAGGAAGGTGTGCCAAGCAGGCTAAGATAAAAGGTAGGGAGGAGGGACTTGGAGGGGGGCGGCGTTCGGAATACGATAGGTGGATGGAGGTTAAGGTGAGGGTGATAGGCCGGAGAGGGGGGGAAGAAGATTGCAGGTCAAGAAGGCGGTGCTGAGTCGGAGGGTTGGGACTGAGAAAAGGTGGGGGGAGGGAAAATGAGGAAGCTGGAGAAATCTGCATTCATCCCTTGTGGTTGGAGGGTTCCTAGGTGGAAGATGAGGCACTCTTCCTCCAGGCATCGTGTTGCCATTGTCTGGCGATGGAGGAGGCCAAGGACCTGCATGTCCTTGGTGGAGTAGGAGGGGTGGTTGGGTTGGTTGGTGCGGGTGTCCCAGAGGTGTTCTCTGAAATGTTCCACAAGTAGGCGGCCTGTCTCTCCAATGTATAGGAGGCCACATTGGGTGCAGCAGATGCAGTAAATTGTGCGCGTGGAGGTGCAGGTGAATTTCTGATGGATATGGAAGGATCCCTTGGGGCCTTGGAGGAAAGTGAGGGGGGAGGTGTGGGCGCAGGTTTTGTATTTCTTGCGGTTGCAGGGGAAGGTGTCGGGAGTGGAGGTTGGGTTGGTGGGGGGGTGTGGATCTGACGAGGGAGTCATCTTTCCGGAACACTGATAGGAGTGGGGATGGAAATATATCCTTGGTGGTGGGGTCTGTTTGGAGGTCGTGGAAATGACAAAGGATGATACGATGTATCTGGAGGTTGGTGGGGTGGTAAGTGAGAACCAGTGGGGTTCTGTCCTGGTGGTGATTGGAAGGGTGGGGTTCAAGGGCAGAGGAGCGGAAAGTGGAGGAGATGTGGTGGAGAGCATCGTCAACCACGTCTGAGGGGAAATTGCGGTCTTTGAATAAGGAGGCCATCTGGGTTGTTCGGTATTGGAATTGGTCCTCCTGGGAGCAGATGCGGCGAAGGCGAAGGAATTGGGAATATGGGATGGCATTTTACAGGGGGCAGACTGGGAGTCTAGGTAGCTGTGGGAGTCAGTCGGTTGTTTTCAAATCTGCTAAACAGATCCTGAGTGCACAGGATTCTTGAACTACTTGAACAGCAGGAAGTGTAGAGGTCGCAGTAGGTCTAGTCATGATATCATCACCTTGCCACATGATAAAATCCATTTATCTCAGATAATTTATCTTAACACCAACTGCAAAAATAAAGCCAATACTAGAACCTTCAAAACATCAATTACAGCTGGAAAATATCACAGTTGGAGGTGAAGTGGTTGTCGCTCCTATGAGCATTCTTAATAAACAAACACTTAGCATTTTAAAATCATAATTTTTGAATTAGTGTTCTTTTCTTTTTTGCAAAAGAGTCTGCATTATTTTTCTCCAGGCTGATGGTTCAAGAAAATTAAGTCTTTTAAAATAGCCTGCTGTGCAGAATGAGACAATTCTATTCAGTCCCTTGTCAGTGCTGTTGTTCAATTAGAACCATCTACTATAATCCCATTTCCCCCTTATTCATTTTACACATATTAATCCAAATGCCCTTTACATGATATTAATGACTCCTTTCTCAATTAGCTGTTAATGGTTAAAGCACTACATGTTCTAATTACCTGAATATAGAAAAAAAAACACCCCCTCACATTCTTTGTGATAACCTTGAAATTATGATTCCTTCATTTTCTTTTCAGATCAATTTGTTATACCAGTAAGCTTTCACTGTTCATCCATTTTCCCATTCTTTGGAAACAATTAAAGTTAGGTCCTTTCCCATTGCATGCAATTTTGACTTATGTTATTTATGTACCTATTTTCAAATATTATGGCAAACCCCTTCCCAAAATTTCTTCTACATATAGTCTTCAAATGTAAGTTCATGGAGATCCATCCACTGAAAGCCTAGCTTCCACAAGCTAGTTTGATAAATACTCTGCAATTTACCAGGGAAAAAAATCACATGCACTGTGATAGGGAGAAAGAAACACATACATACAAGAGACCATTATTAGAAGGAAGTAACTTTTCATTCTTCGGTTAAATTGGTTGAACTTTGTAGCTTTCTATATATGAACAGATATAGCAGCAGTGTTATCTTCCTCACTGACTAAAACAGTTCAGAAAATCTGAATTCAAATTTCATTAGGCAGTTGAGAACTAGAATTGTTAATAAAAACAAATTGGTACAAAAATAGTCACGAAACTGTCAGACTGTCATAAAAACCGAGTGTTTCACTAGAGTCTGTCAGCAAAGGCTTTACCCAGCCTTGCCTGTGATTTGATCATTGGTGACTTTTAGCTGCACTCTGAAATTTCATAGGAGGCCAGTTAATTTGTGACTGATACAAGACATCCCATTGCGTTCTCAGGACAATTGGGGATGGTTAATAAACAGCATGCTGGTCAGCAACACCTACAACTGAAGAACAAAATGAAGAATCTTCTAGATCAACCTGGTATTATCATCAAAGGCTGTTATTTGACTGACACATCGAATGAAAACCAATATCTATAAATTTCATTGATGGGTTAAGGGTGTAATATTGCATTCCAACTTACGGATCTTAGCACATACTTTCAGTATAATTGGGGAGCCTGGCTTCTGTTCCAACATGCCTGTCGTACTCAGAGGTTCAAATGTCGGGTTGGGGTAGAAGATGAAATTTGTATTATTGTAGATAAGCAGCGTCTGCACGTTGTCAAAGACAAAACCAAACTCATCTGGCCGTTCCACGGTGTCTATCCCTGGTCTGTACTCGTGTGTAAGAGCTGGGGCACGACAAGTCATGGTCGTTGAATTCAGTACTTCACACACCTGGTGGTACAGAATAAAAAAAATCAACATTTAACTTTTGAAATATTGCCTACACTTTCAAAATCCTGAATGTTCTGCTTTATAACCTGCATTTTTCATTAATATCTAATACATTATCTTGTAAGAGATGTGCATTAAAGCAAATCAAAAAACACTTACACCCAACACTTTTGGAATCACTTCAGAACTATTTGAAAACTGGTAGCCCTCAAAAGTCACTAATATTCTAAAAGGGCTATATAGCTCTATTCATAATGAATGCAATAGAAAAATAGTCATTGTACTGTAAGTAATACTAATTAACAGTATAGCAATTATGCCTACAAGTTGTTGAGTTATATCTTGGGGATTCACACTGCAGCACCACTGACATCTCCTATTTTTGTTTTGCAGTGCAAGCTATTTTCAAGTTTAGCATGATCTCACCTAACAGTAAGTTGCTTTACAAAGAATGCAAAATAAACCAAAGTAAAACCAAAGTCCAAAGTATCAGAGAGTTTGGGCAGGATTTTCATCCTCCACTAACGCCAAGATCAGGGTGGGAAGATGCTCAAAATAGTGACACCAGTCAACATATCAATTTTACAGCTTCAACCTGCCCCCTGGCCATTTTTCTGGAAGAAGAGTAACTGGTTAACCTCATTGACAGTAACTGCTTAAGCAAGTGGGTTTGAGTGGGTGGAACTCTATGGAGTTACTTCAAGCCAATTGAAGTGGACTTTTCCCATTGCCCTCCAGGTTCCCTGAGCCAGACGGTTTTTCTGCTGGAGGCTGTCACCAAGCTGGTACTCTAGCCAGGCTTAACTACCTACCCTGCAAAGCCATTTTGTATTAGGATTTTCAAGAAGTTGGAGAAGAGGGCTCCAACATTTCCAAGAACCCTCAGCATCATGTATCTCTCACAGCATCCTGCTGCAATTTCTGAGCTGGAAGGCATCTGATCGACCCCCCTCAGCTTTGAGAGTCCACCTGTCTCAGTGTGCCAATCCGCTGGCCATTAATTGGCTGCTTACAGTAAATGACCATTTCCCACAGTGGACCTCTCATGCACAAAACTACTGGCCAATCTTTTGGACTCATCAGCACCAGAGGGCAGCAATGGCCGATACCTGTATCACACCTCACACCTACCTGAGGTCTCAGATCAAGGAGGGAACTCAATCTACAGATGATTGTGGGGGGCTTTGGCGGGGGGGGGGAATGTGGGTGTTGAGAGAGAGTCCAGCCACAGTTTCTCCCCAAGAGCTGACACACCACAGGGCTTGTTTGTTGGACTCCCTCCTGCTGAGCCCCACACTCAGCTCTGTTTTAAATACCAGTGCTGGCTGGATGAGCTTCTTCATTGCTGACTTAAATGCCTCAATAGGTGGCAGGATAGTGAGGTCACCCAGAGGTCTCCAACCACCACATCCCTGACATAGAGGGTGGGGGTTGGGAGCAAAAGTCTGCAGGGTCCTCGCTCACCATGCTCCCACTCAATTGAACATTTCCCCACCCCCATTGAACCCACAAGAGGACGACACAGGATTTTGTCTATAAATTCTGTAAATAGCACTCACATATTGATTACGTATTATTATAACGCATAGGAACTAAACTGTGCTGCAAATTATGTGAACACATGAGATCAATGCTATGTTCCCTCTAGTCTTTAAAACACTGCGGTGATACCTTTCCTTTCTACATTAAAGAAAATCGATATCCTTACAGGCTACAATGATGTACCTGAACTATAGTTTGATGTACAGTAAGCTTTATTTTTCATTTCACTTTTCCTCTAGGGAAAGTTAATTTGAACTAAATTTCCTAGCATGAATACACTTCACAAATGAGATCCTGTGAGCTGAAGCAAAACTGGACATTCTAGATATTGAATTGAAATTCCATACGGTCAATTCACTTGAGTCAAGCAAACTCCCACGAGTTTTTTTTTCACAGAGAGGAAATAGCTAATTTACTTAATTAAAGAATGACCACAGATAAAATACAAAATTAAATCTACATAGATTTCTCTTTCTCTCATCCTCTGAGTTTCATTTCTCTTTATGCTGACAAAGCTTCTTTTGTCTAAAGTTAATCTTCCATTAAACACCATTAAAGAGATTCAGAAATTCCATTAACCCTCTCTATGTGAATCTAAAAGCTGAGGATTTTGCACAAAATGCATTAGCTCTTCTGCATTCCACAAAGCTGCAGTGCATCATCCTGAAATTGCAGCTCATTGTTTTTTGACTGGATTTAAGGCTTATTGTGGAACAAAATACTTAAAATGCTGCTTCTTAATCCTTCTCTACATTTGCAATATTTATGAGAATAAACAATAAATGATGACTCCAAACACCCATTATGCTTATATTAAATTTATTAGATTAGACAAAATATTAATACAAAATCTGATTGGCTGTTTGGACAAAAACAGGCTGCAGAGTTGTGATGAAACCCTGCATTTTGAAGTGTATTATTTCATTCAGATTTTCAGCATCTGTAGAATTTTGCTTTTGTTCCCATCGATGCCCTGTCACCTTCACCCAGCCCATTGTGCTTCGCTGCCCCACATCTCCTCACAACCAGGCACAAGGGCATTCACCAAGCTAGATCACTTTTACAGGACAAGCTGACACATTAACGGAAGGGAGATGACCAAACTCAGAGGAAACACTGGCATCAGTACAAATGCTCCTGCCACTAGTGGAGATCACCATCTATGTAACTTGTGGAGGTATACAGCCAGGCAGATGGCTGGGCTAGTAGCATTCCGAGTAAGAGGAGGAAGGACTATTCTTGTGGTGGACGTCCTCTCCTGCAGGAGATTTTCCAATTGCAAACACTAGGCCATTGTTTTTATCTCAAAGAATTTTTTTTCTAACTTGTCAGCACTTCACAATTTAAAAACTTAATTGAAAATTTTCCTTAATATGCTACAGTCGAATGAGAGATTATGTGAGATCGAAACAATACAACTATCATGCAGAAACAAAAACAGAAATTTCTGGAAAAGCTCAGCAGGTCTGGCTGTGGAGAGAAAGCAGAGTTAATGTTTCGGGTCCAGTAACCTTCCTCAGAACTGATGGTAGCTATGAAAAAGTTGTTTTTTATGCAGAAGGTAGGGTATAGGGAGAGGGTAAGGAGTAAACTATAGGTGGAGATAGAGCTCACGAAAGAGAACAACAGTTGGACAGATAAAGAAGTAGATAATGATAATCCTAGGAGAATGAGTAGCTACTTATGGGGACGATTAGTGACTAACAACGGGTTGTGTGTAATAGCAGTCCATGTGATAACAAAGCCCAGTGTGTGAGGTTGGGGTAAAGACATGGGAGAAGGTAGCTCAAGGCCTAAAATTGTTGAACTTGATACTGAGTCTAGAAGGTCCCCATGTAGAAAATGAGGTGCTGTTCTTCCGGCTTGCACTGAGCTTTGTTGGAGCACTGTAGCAAGTCTGAGACAAAGATGTTAGTCAGGGAACAAGGTGGTGTGTTGAAGTGGCAGGCAACTGGAAGCTCAGGGTCTTTTTTGCAGACAAAATATAGGTGTTCTGTGAAGTGGTCACCCAGTGTACTCTTCATTTTCTCAAATGGAGAGGAGACCATATTGTAAGCAGCGAATGCAGTAGACTAGACTGAGTGAAGCAAGGGTAATGTGCTGTTTCACCTGGAAGGTGTGTTTGGGCCTTGATTACTTTGGAAGGAGAAAGTAAACAGGAAGGTGTTACTCTTCTGCAGTTGAAGGGTAAGGTACCATGGGGCTGTTCGAATGAAGGAGGAGTGGACCAGGGTGTCCCAGCTGGAATGGAAGGATGACAAGGGGAGGGGAGGGGAATATGTATCTGGTGGTGGTCAGATGGAGTTGGCAGAAATGGTGGCTAATGATCCTGTGTTTGTGGCTAATGGTGGGATGCTAGGTATCTATCATTCAATATCACTATTATATAATGGAATAAACAAACTAGTATTTGGTGCACTAAGGTAATTCAGTATCAAACACAAATAGCATACACCAATCCATAACTTACATTAAGAGATTCCCGGTTGTTATGCTTCACACGGATCCTTGGCTCCTGGATTATATCCAAGTTTGTTCCAAACACAGTTAAAGAAGTATTTCCACTAAGGTATGACAAAGAACAGAGCTTTTTTAACTTGATAAATATTGAACAAATTTGACTGTTAATAGATAACATTTCAATAAATAATTTACAGCTTCATAGCCTCATAACAAAATCACATTAAAATACGATGATAGTTGTGTGTTGAAAGAGGCACGATCTTCATAAAAAATGGTTTGTCTATTTGTCATTTTACAAAGGCAAGCTAGAAATCACATCAAAGGTCATTATTTTGCCACTTTTATGGAGCCCATAATGTAAACAGTAGAAGCTACTCCAGATCTTCATCCTCAGTCGTCTAAAACTTCAATGGGAAGATGGCTGTTTCAACCAAAATACTAGTAGCCCATAGAATAATCTCTGTCATCAACACTAGAGAAAGTGAACAATTTCTTCTGTATATTAAAATATTGAGATCTGCATTAAACCCCCTCAACAACAGCATTTCTGCCCATCCTGTAAGTGGTTCAGGTGTCTTAAATTCAGTACCATGCCTACTTTGCCCAAATTCTAAACATACAATTGCGTAACCCGCAGTTATAACAAAACAATGCTCTTGTGATTTGATTCAAACATTTTTCCAATCTTTCTGAAGGTGGCCAGTAGAAGATAGGGATCAATGTCAGATAGGAATTGTGTGATTTGCTTATTTCATTAGAAAGAACTGAAACAAATGTAACAATGGGCAGAGTGTTTGTTCCATGAAATCTGGCGGGCAAACAACATGGAGCAGCATAGTGGTATCATCCCAACGCCAAGGTACTTTCTGGAGAAGGGTCTGTGGCAGAAGTGATATCTAACTGCATGTGGCATGGAGTAAATTAGGGCAAGTTACATGTCAATTTAGACCAATTGGCAGACACGACTTAGTCCAGCTCCCCCACACTCCCCTTGAGGTCAGGCAGCCTTCCACAATGGCAGTTTAATTTTTAAAAATGTGAATGTTTTAGAAGTGAGAAGAGGGTACATCAAGATGGAATTACCATCACTCCTATCTGTAAGAAGAAGTTGCAGTTCCTTCTGCTCTGAGCATCCACACCACATCCTTAATTGGACAGTGAACACACTGACCACAAATTGGCCAATTTGGGAAAAGCCACTGCTGGGTTACTATTTCTAACACAACATGGGGTCAGGCCCCACTTGAGTGAGATTCATGGTGCCCAGGCTACCATGGCTTGGAGCAACTTTTCTCATGCAATCTTCTGCTCAATTAAATATGCAACCGGACCATTTTCTCAGGGAAGCCAGCATTGATGCCATTGGCGCTATATTGTAATCCCAGCTGCACACCATTTCAGTTGCACAAACTGGGTATCACCCCTCACACACTGGTGCTTGACCTTTGTCACCAAAGACATGGCCCAGACGAAAGAAAACTGCCTTCCCTGCCTCGTGGACAAAGATTCTGGAGGACCTGACTGATGGGGCGGTGAAGAGGAAAGCAATGCTCTCTCCTGTAGTTGACCACAGGAAGTCATACCACCTGATCAGGCCAACTTCAATGCAAATTGCAGTCCTGGAACTGCTGTGTCTGTTCTGAAGTGGATGCTTGGTGGTGCAAGAAGGAAGTCAATGATCTTTTGTGCTCTGCAAAGGTGTCACCATCTTCTGTCTGCTTCCTCACACTCAACACTGTCAGTCACTCTTACTTTGACACTACACACGCCACTCCCCAAGGCTCAGCGCCCACAGCTCTTACTCTTACTGTTCTGTGCAGCATTCCCACTCAGTGGCTCTCACCTATTCCATCTGCACTGACTGCTAACACTTCCTCCCCTCTTAACTTACTTCTCACTCACTGCAGACACTTCACCAGTTCTCCTGCTCCTGTAGTACCGTTACTTCAATCATATCAAATCCTTTCCTAAGTCTCACTACAGGAAACATTGGCCTAACCTTTGAACTGATGCTTCCACAGTGCTTTGACCAGCCTATCTATGATTCCCCGATAATTTCACACTCAACGTGTAGGACTGATCATAGCCCAATCTCTGGGTTTCAAGCACACAGATCCCCAGACTCTAGTCGGACCAGGTGCTTGACCAACTGTGACTGAGGTCCTGGAGGGCTAGAATTGAACAGGACCCCTCTCTGTCATCCCCTCTCCTCCTCTAAGGTCCACCATCCCTTTGAGTTTCACATATGACTGTTTGCTTGAAACGTATGCAACATATTTGCCATGTAACCTGCTGCACATGCTACAGGTGTGATCCTTGACGTAGCATAGTGCAACACAGGGAAATGTCCACCCACTCACCTGTAAAGAGTCTACACTGTCACCATGCTGCTGATCTGTCCCTTTGCACCTAAAATTAAGGCATACCTCAAAAGGCTGGCAGCATGTAACTTGACACTAAAAGTGCTGTATGTTAAGAAAGCAACGTGATCCACACAGAGGCTGGTGGCTGCAAGTCTGTGCTGAAGCCACTGAGTGTACACTAAGAAAGTAACGTGAAGTTATAGATTCTCTGAGCAAGTGCAAAATCAGTGAACCCTAAGGAAGCAAGTGAAAAGCCATAAGCTGCATCCTGTGCAGATATACTTGAAATGTTTGTCGCTGAACACAAAGTGATCTGGTGGAAACATGCAAGTCACAGGTATACCTGAGCTCTAAAATAAAATCCTGAAGGGTTGAAGTGGTGTGTGATTTATTCCGACGGCAGCCACAATGAAATGGTAAGGCTGCTGGTTTGACAATGTCGATGTATGTGAATGAAGGGTTGAGGAGGGTGGTGGCCATATAGCATATAGGCACACTATGCTGAACACACAGTTGATGGTGACTGGATCAAGCATTCAGGAAGCTTTAGCTGCCAAGTACCTGTTCTGACTTACATCAGAATCTTTTTGCCATCCAGTTTCTTGGGCACCGAGATTAGAATTCAAGATGGCCTGCAAATAATGTAAGTTGGGATTTTAACAGGATGCAAAGACTTGGAAATATGACAGTTGCTGCCAGATGGGAAGATTCTAAAGTCGCCATTTACGGCTTGAGGGGAAAAATTGTAAGAACAATGCTTGAATGTTGAGATTCCGATTATTTCAGACTCTCTGTATTTTCCCAATTTTCTCACTATCACGTACACTAGGGAGGAGAAAATTCTAGTCATATTTTTCTGCAATATAGAAATGTTGACAAGATTTACAAGAAACATTTTTCATTCCATATAATGTGTATCCTGTGTAATAAAGTCTTCAGTGTGAATTGGATGTTCCACTGGTATAACAGTTTCCTGCCTAGATATTGAATGATAAATTATTAAATAGTCTGAGGGACAAATATTACAAAACCACAGCCTAGTGAAACCCTTTTCCAAATACTGTAATGCTGATCGTGGCAGAAACTTTTTCTTGGCAGACTGCTCATTATTTATTAAGAACCACCTGCTCTGCCAGAATGTTAATTAGATGCAAAGAGCTGAATTTCTCACATTATGGGCAATGTGAATCTAAGAACATACCAGCAGAGTTTATGGATGATAATAAAGGAACAGCTGCAGATGTAAGAAAAGCTTGCTCCTCTAAAAATCAGCATCTCAGCAATTTCTTACAAACTACTCTGCAAATCAAATGGCCTGAGGAATATTTGTTAAATGTCTTTGTTTTGGGCTGTACATCGAACAGATCTAAAATCATAATTATACACTTTTAACATGGTATTGCTAAATATGTGCCTAATAGTTTGAGAGAGGTGTTTACAATTTGCATCACATTGAGTTTTGACTGTAATGAGGAATTTTACACCGGTAATGGAAGCACTGCTGGCTTTATGCTTCAGCATCTGTTCTGCTATTTGGAATCCTTCCTCCTCGTGCGGAACAATTATGCTTCCTTCACATGGGTATGGAGTACTGAACAATTGTAGCTTGTGGTAGGCCAGACAGTAATATTTTCATGTGTGCAATATCTCTTTTCTCAGTACCCCAAAATATCACAGGTAGAAACTGTGAAAATAACAGCAGCACATGTTTAATAAAGAGTTTAATTTAGACCTTGTATTTTGATATGTCTATGTCTACAGAAACTAACCAGAAATCTAAAACACAATCATTCAAGTGGAACACTGTCAAAGCAAACATATTGATGGAAATTTGAGTGAAATTTGATAAACGCAATGCTGATAGCATTTTATGCCTCAATAAATCTCAGCATGTAAATAAAGCTGACGAAAAGGTCTGGCAGACCGACGAACTAAAATCGACTGGAGCACACTGCCACTATGACTCAGACTGTGGCCACTTTATAGCCTGAATCTTCGATAGTTTCCATTCTCAAATGAGTCGCTGTAAAATTTACACACTTCCAGTATCAAATGTTCATTTTCAGGTGAATATTGTTAAAAAGAGTCTCCTAAATTCTGATGCCAATTGAGCCATCCAGTATGGCATGTTTCTCGTTTATAATCATCAGATGCCATCTTGTACGGACCGAGCTCTCAGTATCAAGGATAGCAATAAGCTTGGGTTGTTAGAGATTACATAAAGGCAGTAATTGGGAGCATTTGTTCTTTTTAAGATTCATCCTGCCCTTTCTGCCTGACTTTCTTAAACCAAAGCATGAAATCTCTGCTTGAGCAGAGTCAGTGCCCACTGAGCAGGCAGAGTCATGTAACAAAGCAATGCTTGACAGAGAATTGCTTTGTGCTCAGCCATTTCCTCTTGATGTTTAGTCTCACCTTCATCTGTCCCATTAGGAAATAGTACTCTAAAATAGAATTGCTAAAAGCTTTGTAATGCATGTAACATTTTCATCCCTTGTGGACCTATACAATGAGATTATGAGAACTGAGGACTATATCCCTAAATCAAGGACTTCAATTAGAAACTGCTGCAGGAGTTTGGCATTGAGAACTGAGTGTTTGCAACATTTGTTCTAATGACATTGGAAACTTTTCTCACACCAGCACTTACGTAGGGACAAAATTAGCTCAAGGAGATGATAAATACTTTCTTCTCCTTCTTTTTATCAAACCTTTGGGTTATTATTTATGGCATGTTCATTGTTTTTAGATAGGTGACTAGCCAGCTTTTGCCAATATAATTGATAAAAGCGGTAGAGAGGTAAAAGAAAACATATAAAGAGTATTTCACCTTTGACAGAGGAACTCAGCAGGTTTGACAAACTCTACCAAAATAAGAGGTGGAGATGCCAGTGTTGGACTCAGGTGGACAAAGTTAAAAATGACACAACACCAGGTTATAGTCCAACAGATTTATTTGGAGGTACTGGCTTTTGAAGTGCTGCTCCTTCATCAGGTGGTTGTGGAACAGGATCGTAAGACACAGAATTTACAGCAAAAGACCTTAGTGTCTCGCAACTGAAACAATATATTGAAGAAACCTAGACTGCTGTTAAGTCTTTCATCTCTTAAAATGGGTTGCAGGTTTTGGTTCATAAATATGTAAATCCCATAACTTCTTTCCAGTCACATTCTCGAGGTAACTTAAGGTTTTATATTTTAAACAAAAGTGACACCCCAGCTCAGACAATGCTATAAAGGTGTGAGGTTAGAGTCTGTCTGTATCCCAATCTTGAGCCAAACTGGTTCTATCTCCAAAGTAGGAATTTATAAAATGCTACAAGCATTGATTGCTTGCACTGACTGCCTGTTGATTGCGTGCTTTTTGAACAAAATAGAATGCATCTGCAATTATAATTCTGCAAATGCAAATTCACCCCATAGACTCATATGTGTATGTGTGCGCACGTGAGGGAGAAAGAGAAAGAGAGAGAATGAGTTTGTGTGTGTGGGTTTATGTATGTGAGTGTGAGAATGAGAGTTTGCATGCTTGTAGACAATGTGCATGAGTGTGATGGAGTATGAGCCTGTGAGAGGGTGTGTGTCTGAGAGTGAGCGTGTGTATGAGAGAAGATCTGTGTATGCTTACATGGTGCACATACTCATGCGGCAGGTACTCATGTGACTCGGCCAACATTGTCTATCTCATTTGCTGCAGGCAAGGATGACCTGAGTATGGTACATTGGCGAGACTAAGCAGATACTACGACAACGGATGAATGGATACGACAACGGATGAATGGATACGACACAACAATCGCCAAACAGGGATGTTCCCTCCCAGTCAGGGAGCACTTCAGCGTCAGGGAACTTCGGCCTTGGATCTTCAGGTGATCATCCTCCAAGGTGGACTTTGGGATACGCAAAAACGCAGAGTGGCCGAGCAGAGGTTCAGTAGTCATGAGGATGGCCTCAACCAGGACCTTGAGCTCATGTCATACTACAGGTGACACCACTACACTATACACACACACTCTTATATATTCACACAGACCTTCTCTCATACACACACATTCTTTCAGACACACACACCCCACACTCTCACCCATGCACATATCCTCTCACAGGCCATCTCTCTCTCGCGCGCAAACACACACACACTTTCTCTCTCCCCCCTCATGTGCCTGCACAAACACTTAAGTCTATGTGGTGAGTTTGCATTTGCAGAATTGTAATTGTAGATACATTCTATTTTGTTCAAAAAGCACACAATCTTCAGGCAGTCAATGGAAGCAGTCAAAAAGTGTGGTGCTGGAAAAGCACAGCCAGTCAGGCAGCATCCAAGGAACACGACAATTGACGTTTCAAGCATAAGCTCTTCATCAGTCAATGCAAGCAGTCAATCCATGTAACACTTTATAAATTCCTGCTTTGGAAATAAAATCAGTCTGGCTCAAGATTGGAATACAGACAGACTCTAACCTCATTAGTTTAATGCATTGTCTGAGCTGAGATGTCACCTCTTTTTATAAAAATCTTAAAGTTATTTCGAGAATGTGACTGAAAAGATTCTGAGATTTACATATTAGTGAACCAAAACCTGCAACCCATTCTAAAAGATGAAAGATTTAACAGCAATCTAGGTTTGTTCAATATATTGTTTCAGTTGCATGACACTGAGATCTTTTGCTATAACTTATGTGTCTTATAATCCCGCTCCATAATTACCCGAAGGAGCAGCACTCTGAAAGCCAGTTGGACTTTAAACTGTCGTTGTGTGATTTTTAACTTTGCTTACTGAAATAAGCTGATCTTATGGCCTTGGTTTTGCTAAAACTAGGGCAATGTTTAAAAATCCAAAAGACCCTGTATTGTGTATTTCTAGAGGTTGAATTTTCTAGGATAGTGCAATTATTATCATCATGCCTTTTCTCTTTTCCTCTCTTTGGCAAGAGTGACTTTCTCTCTGAAATTGCAGTTTCCCTCAATCACAGCACACTTTGATTAGTTACTTACTTTGATTGACTCATTAAAGTAAGCACTTCCAGTTTCTGACTGTGAAGCCTTTGAAGGAATGCTGTGACAATGCAGTGTTACAGATGCTGCCATCACATCACAAGTGTGTTTGGTCTCACAATAGCAGATCTCTCAAATTTGAGAGGATGCCAAAGCCACTTTTGCAGAAGTTTCAAAGAGTAAGATCATAAGATATGTCTTTGGCTAGTACGGGAGGCAGTCAAAGTCAAATTCATCCACTATGAATTTGAAGAGCATAGGATCTTCATATTTCACCTCCAGGACATGAATGATTAGGGCCAACTATAGTAAAACAGATTGCGGCATCATTGGCTATTTTATATGTTGTTTTAAAATGATCTAGTGGCTTTCTTTTTTAGACATTGGAGTGATTACATTTATATAGGAATGTTGAACAAATGACAAAGAATAACTCACAAAGTGGAGAACTTAAACCACAATAGAATGTTTGCACAATGATAATCTGCATTAACAAAGACATCAGTAAATGTTCTCCTGTCACTTAGGTGCTTCTTACTTAACATAAAGTCAACCTCAGCCCAGTCTTTGCACTTTCCAAAGCAACAGAAGAAAGGAATCTGCTGACAAAGTTCCAACAATCTCCATAGCATAGTTTTCTTCAATTTTGGGTTGTAATTTAGATGTTGCAACAAGTCAAAGGGATCCTCAGGCATGCACCAGTAATTATGCCAGCACACAAGGTAGCAGATAATCATATTCTCACATAAAGCAAATCAGGGAAGTGAAAAACTCTTGTTATCTGAAGATTTAAAGTAGAAGAAATCAAAGCAACTTTTACATTTTTATAAATGATTGTTTCAATTTATACCTTAATTAAAAACTCAAATTAAAAGTAAACTACTTCAAAATTGAGTCTTTTTTCTTATAATATTAGACAATCCATAAGTATAAGGTTAGTTTCTTTTGGCAAAAGTTAGCACGGAATTAAAACCCAGTTATATCTCATTCAATAAGGTGCACTATTTCAAGGATTTTTTTTAAACACTGAGTAACAGCACAAAGTAGACTTTTTGCCAATTCAAGATCTGCCATTAGTTGTAGTTAGGGTACTTCAAGTAACAAAATCGCCAATTTGAATCAAATCACCAATCACCAATAGTATTCTGGACATGACAAGAACACTGACAGTTTTGCTATTAACAATATCAGAAATACTGGGTTACAAATTGTCATGACATGTACATTTTGCCTATACATTTGGCATGTTCTGTATACAGGTATATCCTTGTCATAGATAGCTCGGCTATAATGATTGGAATTCATGTGCTTTTGATTGCTTGGTAAGCTAATTATATGGAGTGTTTGTTACTCTGCGAAGGATCAGTGCTTTAAATTGAAAGTGCAATCAAAGTCTTGATAAACTTGCAGAGAGGGAATGCGTGAAAAGGTGCAATATTGCATAGTAATTCTCATAGTTGTATGTTGTGATTCTCAGACATCCCAGAGGAAAGCACTCAGAAGAAGTGAAAAAATCATATCAAGAGAAGTCCCATTGCTGGTTAGTCGCATTTTTCCTTACCAATTTGAAGAAAATGAAAGCAGCTTGACTATGCTTAATTAAAATATACCAAATCACAGCATCATAATATGAGCTGTATTGCAGTATAGAGCTTGAATATTGCTGAAAAACAATATCAATAAATTGTATCCTTTTTCAGCAATCATTATACATGAAGCATATTCATAAAATAGAATATTCACAATAGGTTGATTAGTCTGATCAACCACAACAGTTTCTGTATAAATTCTAAAACACTTTAAATCAGAGCAGCATTTTGCAATTATTATAAAAATATGAACTCAGGATATCATACCGAAGAAAAATGGACACTTGCATGCAGTTAAACAAATAGCTGCTTAAATATGTGCATTTACATTTCTTGTTTGATTTTGATTCAAAGAAGTGTTTTTTTTTGCTTCACTTTGACACTTTAAAACTGGACATTAAGAGGGCCTGACTGATGGAACATAGACAGAGACTTTCTCCTTTGAGAGTCTCATTCTCCTTTACTCTGAGTTCAAATCAGACTGATTTACAATTTAGACTGCAATTATTGCTGTAACAATAGCTTTGAGACAAAGTGAAAATATTTTGAATGGTTTCTACAATTATCTAAATTCACTCTAAGTAATGTTTTCCTATTTTTAGACTAAACAGTATTTTCAGGGAGTTACATGGTGTGTCCCATATAGCTCACAGAGTTTTCTTGTTTCTTCATTAATTATGTAACTGGCTTCCTTAGTACCTGCTTGTGCAGTTATGCAACTGGAGAGGTGAGATCTCTGCTACTGCCAGGATCTTCTAGCATCTAAGCTGCTGATGCCACAGTTCAAGCCCAGTTGCATATCACTTCAGTTGTTGCAAGCCAGGTATTACCTTGCACAGCATCCTCTTAGGAAACTGAAACGTCTCTGAAGGGAAACTGGCACACCACTTTCTAGACAGGGTTCTGACAGCCCTGTAAAACTGGTGGAGGAGAAAGGGGCCATTCACTACCCACCAGACCATGTACCAGGAGGAAAAGGCACCAAGCATAATTGGCCAGAAAAATGTTCAATGATCTTCAATGCTCTGCAAGGATAAGAGACCACCTTCTCTGCTCTGCAACTCTCCCACTGCTGAGAACCTTCACCAACATTCATGGATCAGCAGCCTCATTATTGCATGAAGCATCTCCATTCAACGGCTCTCATGCATTTCAACTACTAAACATTCCAGACCCAAGGTTGAAAAGCTATGCAATCCAAAGGCTGACAGACTTGAAGCAAGCTCAAAATGAGTGAGGGCTAAGAAATGAAGCTAATGATGATAAAATGCACCCTTTGTAGATACACGGGATGGCTGTATGGAACTGCCTGGAACATGCATGTTAAAAGTGTCCCTCAGCTCCAAAATGAAATTGTGTAAGACTGAAATGGATTCAGAATTGTTCTGAGATCAGTCATGACGAAATGCTGAAGTCAGACGGCTTGGCTCTGCTCATTTCCATGCACCAAGTCTAGAGTAGGATGCTATCTGTGAATCATTTAAGAATGTCTGCAGAAATAAGCAGTGAGTTGCATCTACTGGGTAACCATGCTGACTTTCAAGTTGAGGATTGCTGCTGTCCAGATCCTCAGTAAAGCAGGGTAGTGTTGCAAGCTGCATGTAACTGAGGCGAGATTCACTAACAATGTGACATAACTGCAAGAAAGTAAGGGAGTCACAATTTAACAGTGAGATTCAGAATGTCTTTGAAATTTGGAACATTTTTTTCTCAATGTCCAGATTCAGATTCTTTCAGTTTCACCATATTTTCCAACACTTCACATCACTGCTGATACCATTCAGGGGCTGGGAAAATTAATCCATGATTTTGTTGCATTAGAAATTTGTTTTTTAAGCGCTTAGTTGAGCACCATAGCTGCTGTAGTCAGATGTTGTTATAGTAGAAAAAGTAGCTGTACAAATGAATAGACAAATAAATACAAGTGCAATACACAGCTGAAAATGGAAACAAGTCGATGCAAGAGCTGGAATGTATATAATTTAACACTGGACGCACACTAGCCACAGCAATATGCACATGCATGTGACTGAAATGAACCATCATAATCTACTGAAGGGCTATAGTGACGAATGGGCCAGGGAAACCCCTCTACAACACAAAGGGAAAAGGGACATTTAAGGATGAGGATGAGATGATTGCCCTAGCTGGGTGGCATACAGTAACACAAGGGATAACAATGTTTTGGAAACACACCATCAGGGGATTCATTGGCAGTAGAAAGGGATTCAGTGCTGAGGAATGTGCACAAGGTTAGGAGTTTCAATGCACTAAACAGAGATGTCCCTGGGAGGTGTGATACTTTGTAATCATTGCGCATGTCCTGTAACCTTATGATTCGTGAGCAACCTATGTATCTAATGTGACTGTAGGCTGTATAAATGTGTGACTCAAATTATGATCAGGGAAGCAATCTCTCCTATTATGCTATTTCTCCTATGTACCTGTACCTTGGGGAATAAACCTGCTGTCTTGTTTGAACCAGCAACCACCTCAGTTTGCAACTTCATTTTAGAATGCATCAGATGTCACAAGATCTGGTACCTGGCAATGCTCCATTCTGGTTCAATCCGCAGGACAGTGGGATCATCAATAAATTCAAAGTACAAGCTATCCTCCATCTGAGCACGATCAACACTCACTGAAACACGCACAGGGCCAGTACCATGAAGAGATGGAGCAGAAACGCAAACAACTTCAGACACAGATCTCCTTTAAAGAGAAAGATGGGGAAAATGATTAATTCAAGAATGCAATATAGTCTGTCTCTAGCATTACCCAATGTTGCAGTTTTGAAATAAATGTGGACACGCTTCTTCTGAATATGAAAAAGTACAGGATTAGCTGCTCAGATCCGAGAGTGCGCCATGCCAAGTAGTTACAGGCTGATTATACAGGGTTTCATCTACTATTGAAAACCTGCAATTCTAACAGATGCTATCACTAACATTTTTGTACTTATAAATGCTAAAAGTGAAATGTTTGACATTATTTTAGAACTCTGAACTATTCTTTGTTTTAACATACTGAGAAAAAATATGACCATTGCATAATTTTCTTGACCTTTTAGAATTAATACTTACTTCTTACATTGGTAGACATTGAGTGATTTGCAACTCAAACATTTGCACAATCAGGATAACAATTTCTTAAAAATTACCTTTTTCATATTATTTCATCTAATCTGGAATCTGGTATACCCAAGTCTAAATCATCTGCATGATTTGATTATTCTGAGCAAATTCACATACTGAAAACAAATTCCCATTCCTGAATAGCTCATTAGTCCTTACACTGAAGGTGCACTGAGTTAATGTTGCTGCCTCTGTTTGTGTGGAAACAATACTTCTCAAAAACCAGATGGATTTAAACAAAACTTGGTACACATATACGTTATGGTCCAAGTGATTCATTTTCAATGAAAATGTAGAACTAAATGAAGTTTTAAAGGATCTGTTAACATTAGGAGATAGGGCGAGTTGAACCTTTAAGAATAGTAGTGGTTGTTTTATTTAGAATGTTTTGATTGTTTTAGAGTGTTACTGGTAGCCTCTGCTGCTGTGGTGAAATTTGTTCTTGTCAAAATGTGAGCAGAGTTTTCATAGCAGATTATTAAATGGATCAACAGATTTTATTTCCCTTGGATAACCATTTTATTCTCAGGATGTAGGCCTACATATTCCAACCTTCTGACTATTCTCCGCTATCCCATGTCTATTTCTTTTTATATAACGCACGTGAACAAGGCCCAATGGCTCAGATGTAGGGACACTACCACTGCGCCTCAAGACCCCGATATTTTCCAAACAACCTGTTCGGTAATGTTATAACACACTTCTGGAGCAGGTGAGACTTAAACCCAGATCTCCTGACCATATGTAGGGACATATTTGCAGCACAAGACCTCTAATATGATGTCAAAGATAATTTATCATTCAATATCGATCCCCTGTTTACCCTTAAGCTCAACTGCATAACTGATATTACGTGAGCATGCGAATTGGCCTGAAGCCTCCTTATTGAGACGGAAGCTCTTGACTGCATCAACTGGACAGAGAAAAAGCTTTAAGAAAGAGCTTGTGTCATTGTAATAACATTGAATTAACAAAGTATAACAGAAGTACGGACTCTACTTAGTGTCCTTTGAACTTGCTGTGATCTAGGATATGTTGCAGTAAAATGGCACTTTCTCAAAGCAAATCTCAAACACACAGATTGCATTGTGAATCTACTATAATTTAAAAAAAAACATTCTGGCAAGAGGGCACAGTTCACTGCAAATATACGTGAGTCTTAAAAGTAAATTTCTGTCCCCATATATATTATCCACGCACAAATTAATGTGCAATCTTATATTCTCGGTTATTTTATTTTATGCCTTACAATTCAATCTTCCTAACATTGCCCTGTGAGCTTGGAGAATGTATGTGATATTTCATTGCTATCAGCCTGTCTATTCAATTCTTCCATCAAGTTGTCTATGAGGAATTTAAAAAAATTAATTTCTAAAGTGCCAGGATCAATTTCATGTCAGTCGCATAAAACTTTCAAAAGTTGGTTATAAGACCCCAGGATAAAATATAGGCATTCTCCCCCTCGTACTGCACATAAAAAAAAAATTCCCACAGCTTATAAATTGGACATTTGCTTACATACTGCAAGTGCAACTGCATGAGATGAGTAGTGCATACTGATTGATGAGAACAGCAATTATTACATTCAACAAAAGCAGACCCCAGTCATAAGCTCTGCAAAGGGCATCATTAATGTTATGCAGCATCGCAGTGATAGTCTATTAAGATCCAAAGCTATCACAGTGATGCTGGGGTTTTCCAATGTAGTATATGAGAAAGAACATTAGTAAGTGTGGAATGCATGGAACACTCCAGGAGAAGTGCTCTGGTATCCTGGAAGCCTCAGGTGACCCATGCAGCATTACGGTCAGATGCATATTATAATAAAGACTGTATTTTGTGCTACTGCCACCCGTCTGAGCTACTCCAGATTCTTCAGTAATTAGCTATTCAGATTATTATTAGCCTGTCAGGACTATTTTCATGTAATTCTATTCTGTTCAACTCTGTTCATCAGAGAAGATTGAAAATAGAAAGCTGTAATTAGTGTGGATCTCATTAAACTCTTCCCAGCCTGTGGCGCTCAGCCAGAAATCAAACCACATTATTTCTAATGGAATACAGATCGGTTCTATATTAGGAGCTTATTGACTAACATACTGTTCTGTGCCTGCATACAGGCTGAATCATTCCTTAGTATGTTGTGTTAGATAGTAGCTTCATATAGCACACACGGCACTTCTTGTTCTGAATCAGCACTGACCGAGGTAGGCTGTATTTTGCAAACAAATTAAGTTTCCCTTGCTTGCTGTCTTCCACATTCAAGCTGCTTCTTTGATTACTAAGCAATCATTTAAGTCTATGCAAATTTATCCACAATTATCACCTGCAAGATAGCTGCCTGTAATTTTCCATTACTTGAAGTAGAAATAGAATGTGAGATATTTGCAGACTATTTTCTTTATTCTTAAAAACTGAGCTTCAATATATCCTATACCTAGAACTTCTGCAACCTAAATAATATTAAATATTTAAATTTAATATCAAAAAATAATACTGTTTAAATATCATTGGGTTCTGCAGTAACATTGGAACACTACTGAAAAGACAGCAAAGACCTCAAAATTAAGCAAGAACATAGCACATTTGTTGTTTTGGAACTGGTTAAAGTTTGTAACTGAATCACAAGGTTTCAGTAACAATATGATCACTTCCAATGACTCTTGATATCTTCTAAATATTGTGATTTGGTTACAGCCACATGACACATTTCTATTTGATTCTCAAGAGACTAGTTTCAGTCATTTTGTCACTGAAATGTAGCTGTAGCAGTAAAAATGCTGAGAGCCACCAAATCCAATATCTGAAAGCAATTTAACACAATTAACTATAATGTGTCTAAACGCAGCATGGATTTTATTTCACAACAGTTCCAGAATTTTTTCAAAACTCGGTAGTGTTGGCGCTGCCTTTGATGAAGTTCAGCATTAGCATGGTGATAAGACAGCGTGCTTCCTGGTGAAGGGCTTTTGCCTGAAATGTTGATTTTTCTGCTCCTCAGATGCTGCCTGACCTGCTGTGCTTTTCCAGCACCACACTCTCGACTCTAATCTCCAGCATTAGTGGTGCTGGAAGAGCGCAGCAGTTCAGGCAGCATCCAAGGAGCAGCGATTTCGCTGCTCCTTGGATGCTGCCTGAACTGCTGTGCTCTTCCAGCACCACTAATCCAGAATCTGGTTTCCAGCATCTGTAGTCATTGTTTTTACCTCTAATCTCCAGCATCCTCACTTTCACCTCTGCTTCCCAACTTGCCCTCCTAGGTGAGTACAAGAATAAATACCTCACTGACATTAGTCAGTTTCACCAACACCGCCAAGTGCAGTGCCTCCCATCTGCTCTTTAAAGACTCAGCACATAAGATAAATTCCCTATAGCCATTGAGGATCTTTTGAACTTGGAACAAAGGAACAGCAGTTTCAAGATCAAGCAGCCCTCTTGGTTGTAAGAAGTCACAGGAAGATAAGTCGTCCCATGCAAAATGGTGAAAATACAGACCTTGCTCCAAAAGATAAAAGTGTCATTTTTAAACTGAGCTGTGAGTCTAGTTGAGGGGGAATACAATATTTTGGCTCTTTGAAGCAAGCAGGCAGATGCATTTCCCGACTCCCACTGGAATTTCTTCAAGGCAACTTACTTTATCTCAAATTCACAGAAAGATATACCAGCCATCAAATGGTCAACTTGGAATACATTTTCTCAATTTCTTTTTAATAGTAAAGTCAGGAGATTGGATTGAAATTAGTTTAATTCATTTTGCTTGATATACTTAAACAGGCAATGGAGAGACCTTTGTAGCTCTCTGTGCTGGATCTGTACCTTGGATCCCAAAATAAATGGGTTACGATCAAATACAATGTAGACAGCAATACCCATTTAAATTGAGAAATCAAAATAAGCTTAACCTCACACAATATTTAAAGGCCAAAGTCAATTCTGATTGATACAACTGATCATTATTTCCAAATTTTAAATCTACTGTATTTGCCTTGCATGTTCCCTCACTTGTTATAACACAAATGCAACAATGCAGATGGTAAAAACCTGAAATGTAAACAAAAACTGATGGAAACCCTCAGGCCAGGCAATATCTATGGAGAGAGGAAATAAGTTAAGGTTCATGTCAATGACTTTTCATTAGATGAGATGCACTATTCTCTCTGATATTCAAATTACATAACAATGATGTAAATCTAAGCACAGATTAAAAGTGCTCTGAGTCAATTTGTACAAATTTACATGTACTAATGGCTTGACAATGCAGGGGTTAAACAAAAAAAACAATACAACAATCAAGCTCAGAAGATAAATACCAATTTCACTATCTATCCCTTATTGTCTATATATTTTTGAGCCTTTCTGGGAATAAAAATTATAAGATTTATCATTAAACAAGTTATCTCTACCCCTTCAATAAACACAGAGGTTCAAAATTGCAGCATTTATTAATTGACATTCATTGACCACAATAAAGGAAATGCCAGGTTACTTAGGTGTCAATCTGACTCCGTGAAATTATCTACAGGTGGGTTTTATTTGAAATGTGGCAAAATTTGTTTTAAAAAAGTAAAATTGTGGTTCAAATACAGCATTGACCAATGCCTTAATTATAATTAAGTTATATTTAATTCATTGGAATCCAAATGAATTAACTGTTGCAATGGAAAGAAGACATTAGACAAACAAAAGGTTAATTTCCACTCTTTGGTATAAACCTATTTACTTGAAGTGATTGGCTACAAAAAAAGGGAACATCAATAAAAACATTGGGTATATTGAAAAGTAATTGAGGTTTGCACTCCTTTCAGGGCAGTGCCTGAGAAGAATTCCCGTAGGGAGCCTACTAAGAGGCTACCTCTTGCTATGTTATTCTATTAAGGATAGAGGGGCAGTTTCTGAGGCTGCAAACCCAATTAGAAGGCCTACAGTAACAATAGGTGCTGCCATTGGAGACAGGAAATCACAAGGCTACTTCCATCTTGAGGAACCCAGTGAAAGATTTTCAGTGGAATAAAATAAATGATGGCCACAAATGCCAGACCAGCGCGGGGATGGGAGGCAGGGGGGGGAGTGAAAGAGAAGGCAAGATAATGGCTGATGGCTGTGGGGTGAGGGGGTGTAGAAATATTTCCGGAGGCCTCAGAGGGGTAGGACAGAGCAGCAGCTGTGAGCACACTTCTCTATACATCTAATTGTCAGGGCAGCACTGGAAAGATCCTGGTCATTGTCCCAAACAGTCTACAATTAGACACTTAATTCTGCAGATTAGCAACCTCTTCCAGTGATGGCCCAACTCTACCACATGGTAATATATCTGACTTTCCTCCCAGTTCTGCCTTCAAAGTTTGTTGTGGAACAGAGAAGATTACGGCCAATGTTTTAATGAGAAAGTGAATGGTTTATTTTTAGAAACTCATTTGCTTCATTACCTTAAGTGTATCGTCTGTGATACGCCTGAATATTAGGCTTCTATGTTTTGTTGCCTGACAATGCATAGAACAGCAGTAACAATCACTTAAGCCAGTTTATCATACAATTAGATCATGTCTGATCCCATTTCCCTGGTATTATTCCATAGCCTTCAATAATCCGATCTAACACACATCAACCAATCTAACCCTTGAGAGCATTAACTGACCCAGCAGCCACTGAATTTTAAAGGACAAAGCTTCCAAATATGTAGAACATTCTCCTTGATGAAGCCTTTTGTAAACTTATTCCTGAATAGTTTGGCAACAATTTTAAGATTATGTCCTCTTCATCTTAAGTTCCCTACAAAAAGAAATTGCTTCCCTTTATCTAATGAATACTTTTATTATATTAAACATCTCAATTAGATTATATCAATTTTCTAAAACTGAAAGGAATACAAGCAGAATTTATGCTCCACACCCCTTTCATTCTATCCCCTTTGGGATAAAGGCTCACATTCCATTAGCCTTTGTGATTGATTTTTTTTTAAATCTAGCATTTAGCTTTTAGTGATTTGTGTACATCAACAACCAAATATCTTTGTGCCTCTGTAGATTCTGGTTTCTTACCATTTAAAAAACACACTAATTTGTCTTCCATGAAACCAAATTAGATGAGCTCACAATTCAACATGTTGAACTCCATTTACAATGGTTTGACCAACTCACTGAATCGATCTATGTCTCTTTGAGAGTTACTAGATGCATCTGTAAGGACAGGATCTTCTTGGCTCTGACACTGGATTCAAATCAATGCAAACTTGAAAGGTTAATGTTTCCTTTCTCTTGCTAATTGCAAATGTTCACATGGGTAGCAAACCTAGAAGAAATCTGGAAGTACTGGTAATTCCAGTTAGGGCTTTAAATTCTTGCAAATTATTTTTAAAAATCTGATTACTATTGGATCAATGTTATTTCAATCCATGGTAGTAGAGTGCTGGAGAGGCTTCACACCTTTGCATTTAAGATTGATGTTTGAAATTTGTACCTATTATTTGTATCAATTTTGTTAGTTTCCTTTAGTTGGTTACAAATTGCAACACGATATTCTTGCACTAATTATATCACAATTTTTAATCTCTGCATCAACATAAGATGCATTCAATTTGTTTGATGTTAACTATCTTAGATACAAGCATAACAAAACAGATCAAATTTTCTCACTATATGTGCAATCGGCATAACATGAAAAACAATAGTAAAGCTTGCGGTGGCATAATGGCTCAGTGGTTAGCACAGTGCCAGGGACCTGGGCTTCATTCCTGCCTCAGGCAACTGACTACGTGCAGTTTGCACATTCTTCCCGTACCTGCGTGGGTTTCCTCCAGGTGCTCCGGTTTCCTCCCACAAAGATGTGCAGATCAGGTGAATTGGCCATGCTAAATTGCCCATAATGTAAAGTGCATTCGTCAGGGGTAAGTATAGGGTGGGGGAATGGGTATGGATGGTTTACTCTTTGGTGGTTGGTGTGGACTCATTGGGCCGAAGGGCCTGTTTCCATACTGTAGGGAGTCTTGCATCTTAGAGGACAGTTAAAATTTGAAGTTTACGCCACAATTTTCTTTAATATCTAATCCAACAAATAAAAATATAACCTTGAATTTTCCCAGTGATTCATTCATCTCCCAAAAATCCAGGGATTCAGGGGTTTGCAGATGTGGCATTCAGGCAGGTTGTTCCTCATGATGTAGTATGAATTGGTATGAATTCACAATATCAACTCAACAAACGTCAATATTTAGAGCATAAGAACTATTCCAACTCCGTTCTGAGGAATCCTGATGCTTCTGGATGGAAAATCATTCTGCACATCATCATCCTAACAGCTCCCCACCCCCACCACCTCCACCACTCTCACCTATAAAACTCGCAAGTTTGATTCCCAAACAACACATTAACGTTGCTGCCGGCTCCAAGATATCTTCCAGTAATTGTTACCATTGTTCCCCCAGACTCTGGGCCTCGATTTGGTTTCAGGTCTTCCAGTGAGGGCTTCTGCCAAAAGGAAAAAAGAGAGAGGAAAATCATACGGATAAAGAGAAATAGAATAAAAGCTGGATTAACTGATAATATTACTTCTCCAGTTTACTCTAACTGATACTGTCGTAGAGAATCTTTTCATGATGCATCACTCTTGTGAAAACATAACCAAAGATCCTTGGCTTACATTTATTAACTTCTGCTTCTTCTCCCTTCCCAAGGGCCCTCAATGATATATACATATCTCTGAAGACTGTCACCTTTGAAGGTTTGAAAAGAATACTTTCAATGACTGCCCTCTATTTCATTCATTTAACTTTTACAACCAGCAGTATCAGTTTGAATTATACAGTTGGTTTTGCAAATCAGTATTTCATTTGGAGCTGTATTATCTTTTAGAATAAGAGAAGATAATAAACAAATTACCATAGTGCCTCGGGAAGTGGAGCAGACCCTTCACTTTATTTTCATCTCTCATTAAATGACTAACTAACAAAAATAAATAATAGCTTCTGATGTTTTCAGGAAGAAAAGGTAATTTAAAACAAATCTATTCACTTTGCTCTGACTCTCTCAACATGGTTCCAGATCTGGTGCATATTACCAAAGGCATTTTGAATAATTTTAAGCAGTGTCAGTCAAATCTCCTTAACCAGAACTGAATCGTGCACTCACTGTAATGCTAATCAAAGAATCAGAATATTCTTTGATGGTTCAGGAAACACATCTAACTTGGAGGATACACACAAGTTATGAAAGTACTTGGAACTTAAGGTAAATTCAGTCGAAGAAAATGTAGTTGAGCCTGTTTATGTCGAATATTGAAATTCTGAAAATAAAAAATGTCAACAAATTTTTCACTTATATCAGCATAAATGGTAATGATAACCTTATTTAACATGAAATGATTTTAGTTTGGACAATTTTAATGGTGTGGAGATGCCAGATTCCACCTTTTACAGCAATTCCCAAAGGCTTTCAAATGATCCTCAGGGAAATCAATGTTTTGATACATGAATTCATTGGGTTTATCCATGCCATGCACCATTTTATCTGCTAGCAGTTGACCTTAAATTGTTCAGGAAATTTTTAGTGTTCAGACTAAACCACACAAATCCTTTGTGTGGCAAGTTACCCGATAAACAACTTAAAGGTCGCTTATCTTGGAAGTGTTGGTATTTTCCACAAAATATTGTTTGCACAAATTTTCTGCAGGCAAACATGATCCTAATTCACAACCTACGAAATGTCTAATATTCATGATACTGGACTATTAGGGGGAGGGTGTGGGGGGTGGTGGTGGTTGTGGTGATGGAGTGGGGGTGGGGGGTTGGGGGGGGTGGAATAGTATCTGGGTGTCATGCTCTTTGGAGGGTTGGTGCAGACCTGAAGGGTCAAATGACTTTTATCTACACTGTAGGGATTCTATGATAAGTTGGAGGGTGCAAGTTAGTTGACAATAATGCACTGTTACCCCAACTTAGTTTCAAACAGTAAAAATCTGGCAAGAGAAAGAAAGTGAAATAGAAGTCTCTAAAAAAGCGTAACAAAGAGACAATATGAAACACTGTCAACTCATAAACATAATCATACAAGTTGACATCTAATTTTGGATTTTGAACATTCCATAAAGAGAAATACATGTAAAATTTCATTGGATCTTTTTCACAAAAATGGAAAAGAAATGTACAATGGTTTTTGACATAGGAGATGTCTTGTATTTTCTGGACAGTGAGAACTGAAGACCACTTTGAATACATTAAATGTTGATGCTACTTGGGAAGACCAATAAAAGTTATAATGATGTCTTTTCTGTCAGAACTTGTAGTTAGAGTTGATCATGATTATAACGAGAGCTGCATAACTGAAATGGAAATGCAATGGACACCAAAGAAACCAAGGTAAAGGATGAAAGGCCAAACTATAAAGGGAAGAGAACAAATCAGAAATAGATCAGGAAGCACTTATTTAATGATACCACACAATGTGGTGATTCTTAAATAGACGTATTTCTAAACATACAGTAGATTGCACAGTTATGAAACCTAATTTCATTTTTTACACCCTGGGTTGGATTTTATGGAAGTGGTACAATTTCTCAACTGGCATCGAACCACTCCTTCTCAGATTAACTCACCACAAAGGTATACTGCTGTGACGACTCAGTCATAAATTCAGGTTTGCACTCCCCAACACAGAGCTGCACGGGACCAGATTCTTTGTGAGGCCGTGCCTCCCCCATTTCACATACGATTCTGTCAAAGACAGCATGAAAGTAAGAACACAGAATTAGAACATATGTCACCTTCTAGCACTTATATGTGCATCTGCCGTTAAATGGCTGCTTTCTAATTTTGCGCTGACATTTTCTACTGAAATAAATGAATGCTCCTTGGCGGAGAGCTGGACAGATTAAGCTGCTGTCACACTCCTGCACAACTAACAAATTGTCCCCTACAGCAAGTAGCACATGGCGAATTTCAATTTTATGGAGTAAAAAGAAAACATGAAAATATAATACTAAGATTAACTCTGGAAGAAAGGGTGTGCAGTACAAAGCAATTTATTACAATTAACTATCACTTTGTCTCACATTTTGTAACATTCCATACAACAAAGCAATGGCAGACCAGCCAAGTGAACTGCATCACAGTAAAAACAAACCACCTCTTAAACCATGCCAAAAAGAATTTCACAGAACAATAAAAACATGTTTCACTACGCAGAATCAAACAGATTTTTTAAAAAGTATTTGGAGAATTGTTCTGTTAAATGCTGCAACTAGCTTGAAAGTAGTACAGTACTACCAAAGCGATCAGCATTCAACCAAAGGCAAAGTGGAATAGAAAAGGAAGAATAATATGCTTTGACAGCACACAATTTGTCAAAACTCCAATTGAGTTTTTAACTTAATGAAATAGAATTAATGATGTATAGATAATTCTTAATTTCCTCACTTTAGGAAAGAACTGGATGCTGATGAATGGCATAATATTTGCATAAATTGATTTTAGCAATGATGCTTTGTACTACAGCATTACACGGTCCTTGTAAAATCTCACAAAACTATACTTTTCAAGAATGATGCACTGAATTGGATATTGCTGAAAGCAAACACCTCATTAACATGGAAATGAAGAACTGTCGAGTTGGCTTCGCACATGCCATTCCAGCTACTACCAAGCACCAAAATCAGATCGCACTGCCTCTCCCCCATCACAAAATTCATATTTTGGAAAGTCATTTAGGATTATCCCTTTTGGCGTGTTTCAAAGTTAAAAACCATTACTGTTAAGACAACAACAAAACTGCAGGCTGCTGTTAGAGAGGATCCTGAACATTTGGAAAATAATGAGACACACTCAGGATTCCTGTTATGTCTGTCAAAAAAAAAATCATTCCCCCCACCTATATGAAAAGCTGATGATATTAAGTAAAACGAAAACAAAGATATGGGCAAAGCAGCAAGTCAAACAATGTCTCTGAAGAGAGAAATTGAGCTAGCTTTTCAGGTCCATAACCCTTCAATATAGATAGAATTTGGATTAGTTCTGATGAAAAATCATCATCTTGATGCTTTAACTCTGTTTCTCTCCCCAGGGATGCTGCTGGACTTGTCGAGTATTACGAGAATTGTTTGTTTTTAGTTCAATGTCCAGCATTCACAATATGATACTTCTATGTTAAGAATACATGGCCAGAAATTCTAGTCATTTACAACTGAACATTGGGTATTGGAGACTCTGATGATATCCTAGTTTTATATGTCTGGACAGATATTTCAAAACTTTCATCCCTAGACTTTCACAGGTCCTGGTTTAACTTCGGGCCCAATACTGAAAGCTATTGCTAGTGGCAGAATGTAATACTCCACAAGTGTGGCTACATCAATGATCCTCTTATGGCATTTCTTTTCATTCCTCTGCCTTCCTAAGATCAGGGCTGGGTATTTATAGGCCACTAAGAGCAAGTGAGGGAGAAAGCAAGAGAGATTTGCTTTGGAGAATCACGGCCTATTGATGGTTCACAACTCTGTTGTCCCAGCAGTGCAAGCCAGGATTGGTGGCTATTACTGGGCGTACAGGCAGTCTCACTACAAAAAGAAGCTGAGGTAATCTCTGAATGTGGCATCAGGGAATGGGTTTCCAAATGGGGCGTGCGAGCGTGCATGATTTGTTGGGGGAAGAGTTGGTGCCTCTGATTGGCCTATCTGCATCTCAGCATCAGAAAGGTCACCCTCTGAATCTTATGTACTGCACCTTCCAGATCTATTGACAGGAGTGTGTTAAATCCAACTCTCAACTTTATATTAATAGCTGTAAGGGTGAGGGCTGACAGCACTGGCTATGAACATGCACTTGTTAGATAGATGGACGAAACAGACATGACTAAGTGAATACCTCTCTTCAGGTACTACAATGTTTCCAAAGACTGGGAAGTTTGGCTCCAGTTATGGTTCAGCTAGTCAACCAAAATATTTCTACATTACTTGAAATAGTGCTAATATATTCATTCCAGACAACAAACAGTAAGTTTATTCTGTTTATCCAACACAATTTCTGCAGGAGATATCAGGCTATATGTATTGCACCAAGTGATAGCAGACCAATACGGTTCATCCCATTTATTACACAGCTTGAATGTTTCAGACAAAGATCTGGCCGTGGACCAGCACATTTCTAAAGGTCAATGTGTAAATGCACCAATTGAGTGTTCAGTCTGACTGCTTCCTGACAGCCTTAATTTTGAACAATGGATTCACAAATTTTAGAGGATAATTTACTTCACTTCCTGAAATATTGGGAAAACTTTCTGATAAAACATACAAACAGTGAAACTATTGATGCTACTATGATAACAATTGTCTGCTTCCTGACTAACAAGGTTTTAAAAATGGATTTTAAGCTGAATGAGAAATTTACAGAGCACTGAATTTACAGCAGGAAAAATATTCTCCCTTTGCCCTAATCAACAAAACCCGCAAGTGGTTTCTGAACACCATACACCTAATTCTACCATGGATTCTACAGATTTCAAATCATCTTCAAAAATCCTGGAATCAATTTTAAAGCTCAAACTCATACTGACAAATGCTTAACATGTATGTATGATCTTTGTCCATTAATTTAACAAAGGATTTATTTTAACCTGTAGGTTAAAATAATGAGCAGGGGAATATCACACATGCAGTTTAAAGTGCTTGTCTGACAACAGTAATTTCAAGCCTATAATGTTTATATTGATTTTGAAATCTTATCTCAGAATTCAAAGTGTTAATCACTAGTTTTCATGAATACAAATGCTCATTTGGTTACAATTTATTGAGATTCATTTCAGTTCCCAAAGGACATATTCATAGCAGGAAACTAGTTTAAACATGAAGTCTAAATAAATCACCTCGCTCATATAGAAATTATCATTTTATAAAGGAGGTAACTCTTACAAAATCCAGCTCCAATGTGAAATGTTCAATTTTAGATTTTTTTTGGTGTTTACGTGATAGCTTATATTAGTATCTACATGCTAAACAGTCCAAACACCGGACAGAATTCATTGTAACTGAGACGGGAAAGGAAATGCAAAACGATATATCTGCTTCATCCTCTCTACAAGTTAATCTTTGACAGTGGCACCATCTTAATCAACAGAAAAGTATAACAATCCACAAGGGAAAGCCAAGGAACAACTGTCAGGCAAGATTTGAAACTTTTTTTTAAATTGAAAATTATCTCCCCTCCAAACACTTTGATTTCTAATGGATTACAGTTTAATGGTCAGTGGTGGGTTAGCTAGATGGTCTTTATGAAGTGCAGTACTTTAGTTGGTGTCATTAGCCTAGTTGGTCAGAGCTGAAAATGTGTTGCTGGAAAAGCGCAGCAGGTCAGGCAGCATCCAAGGAGCAGGAGAATCGACGTTTCGGGCGTGAGCCCTTCTTTAGGAAGAAGGGCTCATGCCCGAAACGTCAATTCTCCTGCTCCTTGGATGCTGCCTGACCTGCTGCGCTTTTCCAGCAACACATTTTCAGCTCTGATCTCCAGCATCTGCAGTCCTCACTTTCTCCTAGTTGGTCAGAGCCAAATTCAATCTTGCCCTCATCTACAATTCTGGTCTTTCTGTTACTCACTGGTTAAGATTGGCTGACTGAAATAGGATGGCCTTGAGTCCTTCTTGGTCCACAGAAGACAATCACTTAGTGGGTGGCTTCGATCAATCATGAAAGAATGAGCTCAGTTCTGAATCTTGACTTGAACTTTATTATTTCATAAATGTTATAGAATTACTGGCCCAATTCTAATACTGTATTCACAAAATAAATTCATTTAAAACAATGCAATTTCCTGAAGTAAGTCACTAACAAATAATCTCATTAAATGTTCCTACAGTTAGCTAGACCATTCACTACCTTCAGCAATATAATGAAAATCCTATATCCAACATTCATTGTATAGCTTATTTTAAGTGATTTGCTTAAAGGCTTTTAGAATTTCATTGTAATAGTTGATAAATATCAACACTGCATTAAAATAGTTAAGTTTTGCTCATTGTTAGAATACCAATTATAGCTGATAAATTATAAAAGTGGTAAATCAACATTCCATTTAAATTATTCCTGATAAAACAGATGCTTTAAAGTAAAACTTGGCACATTTATATATGACAAAAAGTAAAACATCATACTATTCGGTCACTGAGGGGGTAAGACCGATTGTAACATTTCAGAGCTTTATTAATCACGTTTTTGAAGCTTTTGTACTACATAATCTGAAAATCACTAAATCGCACACAATGTCAATCAAGTCATGCTATAAGATTGAAAATTAGTAAAAGCTTTTTCATTTGTTTTCTTTACCTTAAATTCACAGCAGATGTGTTCATTTTCTAGCTTAAAATGGTTTTTGAAACATTTGGCATGAACCTTCAATCTCTGATCTTACCCAAATGACACAACAGTTCCTCATCTAGTGCTCTGGTCTGGATTTGATTTTAATTTGAGTTATGAATAACTGGACTCTGAAGTCAGAGCATTATTGCAGAACCTGGCTTTCTTGGCATATATCAAATCAAAGGACACAGTGGGAGATCAGAATGGAAAAGTTGCAAGTACTATCGAGTGTAGCAATTAGAACCTCTTTTGCTAAATGTCATGATCAAATCATCTGTGACATCTTTAAATATAATCAATCTCAATATTATTACTGGAAACATACCATGTGTGAAAGCCTTTATTACAGTCTTTCAATTGATATCCTATTGACAAATCATAATATATACTGTTATAATTGACAATAACTGTGAATATGCAAACAAAATAGTGACAGTAACTGGGGTTTGAACCTCCAATCAATTTTCTGCAGCTGCTAAAGTGCTGAATCAGCATCTATTAATGTCACAAATGACACCCAATGGAACTATGGCAAACAGTTCATGCAGGCCCTTCTCAAACTCTCTGCAGTCCTTAACATGACTAACCCCAACATCCTTTTCCAATAGCTTCCCTCTATTGTCCAGTGCTTGAGACTGCACTTGCCTGGCTCCACTCTTGTACTCATAACAGCACACAAACCAACAGCCACTCTCAGACAACAACTCACCAGAACGAAGGACCCGATACCCCCTAAGCTCCATTCTTGTACATTTGGTCGCAATCAGACAATCAGCCTTTTCATGGTGATCCTTGTATTGTCACATCCGGAGTCTCCCAAGCTTCTATAATTGGCTTCTTTCTGATTTCTCAAACTTGTTAACATCAAGTTTCCACACACATACTGAGGACACAGCTCTAACTCACCATCACTTCTCTCAATCCTCCATTACCTCTAGATCACAAAGACTGCTTGACCAATATCCGTTACTGGATGAACAGAGATTTTTTCCAACCAAATACCAGGAAGAACAAAGCCATTGCTACAAACTCTTGCCAATTCCATTCCTTTGGTTCAGGCTGAAGACCCAGATTCTTTGCAACCTTTGTGCGATATTTGACCCAGATGAGTTTTCTGTCACATTCCTGCAACACGTCTGAGACTGTGTACTTTCACCCTCGTAACATTGACTAACTCAACCATCTACCTATTTTAATCACACCACCATTGGTGCCAAGTTCTAGAGTTTCTCCTCAATGTTCCGTCTTCTTTGCTTCTTCAAGATGCTGATTTAAACCCCTCCGTTTGACCAAGCTTTTGGTCATCTCTCTAATATCAAGAAAAGATGAATGGAAAGCTGGTATAGGAAGAAGAGGTTTACAATCCTTAGAGCTGTGACTGACTTGAGGGAAGGAGGACCTACATACATCCTGCAGGTTGTACCTCCACTGTCCTGTTACCAATGCCCTTGTGGCTCAGTTTGAAGTGTTGTTAGACAGACCTAGCAGAATAATGAACAATAGAGTTTACCAATAGAGAAGAAAAGTACACAAGACATGGCAAGAGATAGAAAGAAAGAAATAGGAAGCTACGAATAAGATGGAATGAAATAAAGTTAATTTTTCTTTGATGCAGTAACAAGGTGGGTTGATGTGGACATGGCTGTTGATGTGGTGCTCGCATGGACTTCTAAATGCAATGGAACAGGTTTGTCAGTGAAGCTAAAGCCTATGGAATAAAAAAATGGACAGTGGCAGTATGAGTACAAAGTGTGGCTGATTAATGGGAACAGATCAGTGGCAAATAGTTGTTTCGCAAACTTGATAGAAGTTCATTGAGATTTTATAGAGGCTGGGGTTCGAGCTACAGAATTCTCTGAATTATATTAATTCCCTTGAATTGGGCATGCTCAGCATGATTTGAAAATTCACAGTGACACCAAAACCGGAAAACTTTTGGAGAACTACGAGAAGAATAGAGACATGCACTCCAAGAGGACACAGATCAGTAAAACAGATAGAGATGTGCCTGATGAAATGCAATGCAGAGAAAACTGAAGTGAAATATTTTCGTAGGAAGAATGAGGATAGGCAACACAAAGAAATATATCTATTCCAAGAAGGCTGCAGGAGCAGTTGTAAATAGAGGTACATGTGCAAAATTAATTACAAAAGGTAGGGTGAGTTGGAAAAGTGGTTATTAAGGCATATGGAATTCCAAGGTTGACAAGTAGATGCATTGGATGTAAAATTAAGCAAGTTGTGGTGAAGCTTTTTAAACAACTGGTTCTAACTCATCTGGAGGACTGGTTTGAATTCTGTGACCACATTTCTGGAAGATGTGAAAGCTTTAGAAAAGGTCTGGGGAAGATTTATGGGAATGGTCCCAGGCAAGTGGATAATGTAATTACAAGGATAGATTAGAGAAATTGTGCCCTTTGCCTTTCAAGAACAGAGGGTTGAGAGGAAATTTTATACAAATGTCCAAACTCATGATGGATCTGGGCACAGGAGGTAGAGAGAACAGTTCCAATTGGAAGAAAATTTGAGAACTTGAGAATACTAAGCCAAGGTCACTGGCAAAAGGACCAAAGGCGACATGAGGAAAAATCCTTTTGTGCTGTAAGCAGTCTTAGACTGCACCTCCCAGTATGTGGTGGAGACAGATTCAATCATGGCTTTCAAAAGGGAACTAGGTAATTGTCTAAAAAGGAGATATTTACAGGTCGAGAGGAAAAAGTCAAGCAAGAAACACTAGATGAGTTGGTCTAGGGAACGGTAATGAAGATGGCGCCGGAGAGTGACAACACCATACAAACTTATAACAAAATATGTGTGACAATAAATAAATCAAGTCAAATTTTACGCAGCAACTACTCTGTCATTCAATGCCTCTTAACAACAAATTTTCTAAATTCAATTTTTGTAAAGGACTTTGCAACGTTTCACAATCATAAATGTGGTATATTAATGCCAACTTGTTGCATTTCTGTTTAAATATTCATAACTGCACACAAATAACAAGAAACAACAACGTCTATGATCAAATGTTGATCCTTTGTTGAAGAATATAGTCAAGGAAACTTGCAGAATTGAATTTTCTAAACTCTGGGCATCACAGAACAGATATGCAAAATGAAACAACAGTAGCCTTTGACCTGTAGAACTTTATTTCAGAGCTTGATTTAAAACCTCACATGTGGTTTACTGCACCGGGCAATGTGATTGTCATTGATTTGACGTGAGCAAGTTCAATCATGCTGCAGCTAAGCCTCAGGCACCACAACAGTGGCTCACAGAATTGCAGAAGAAAGTTAAGCGTACCACCAAATCAAATTCCAGAAATCTACAGGCACAAACCCACCATTCCACAGGGCTAATGACAGTAGGCAGTAAAGCTGCACTGTCCCATTTCTAAAACAGGTCTCATGGGAGAAATCAGGAAATTATAGATGTCTTTTGATTAAGCTTAGAACTCATGAGTCAGCACGTCATTGTGGATTTTAATCATCATCATCGGGACAGTTATCTGTTTCAATGTTCCAAATGGAATGAAAATTTGGTGACTTCTGTAAAGAATTGATGGCTCACTCAACTATATTGCTATTTGGATCCAGGCAACAAAGATCTACCTTTAACACCCTTGCTTGTAGCCCTAACACAAAAGTGAAGCTTTTGCGAGGAAATTCAAGTGTGGTTTGCTTAAAGCCAAGGGGTGGATGAATCAAATTTAATCTGAAAGACAGTGCTTTACACTTGCATGTAAATAAATATAAAAGTTAGGATGTAAACTATGTCCTCACTACATTTTGGACGTGGGGGTCTGGTCTGGTCCATAGCATTAGTATGTTCAAAGCTAAGAGAGATGGATTTCTAATCATTAAGGGAATCAAGCGATTTTTAAAAATTCATTCATGGGATGTGGGCATCACTGGCTAGGCCAACTTTAATTGTCCATCCTTAATTGCCCAGAGGGCAGTTAAGAGTAAACCATGTTGCTGTGGGTCTGGAGTCATTTGTAGGCCAAACCAGGTAAAGGACATTAGTGAGGAGAGTGTGCCAAGCAGGCTAAGATAAAAGATAGGGAGGAGGGACTTGGGGGAGGGGCGTTGGAAATGCAATAGGTGGAAGAAAGTTAAGGTGAGGGTGATAGGCCGGAGTGGGGGTGGGGGCGGAGAGTTTAGGAACAAGATTGCAGGTTAGGAATGTGGTGCTGAGTTCGAGGGTTGGGACTGAGACAAGGTGGGGGGGGGGGGGGGGGGGAGAGGAAATTAGGAAACGTTCCGCAAGTAGGCGGCCTGTCTCCCCAATATAGAGGAGGCCACATCGGGTGCAGCGGATGCAGTAAATGATGTGTGTGGAGGTGCAGGTGAATTTGTGGCGGATATGGAAGGATCCCTTGGGGCCTTGGAGGGAAGTAAGGGGGGAGGTGTGGGCGCAAGTTTTGCATTTCTTGCGGTTGCAGGGGAAGGTGCCGGGAGTGGAGGTTGGATTGGTGGGGGGTGTGGACCTGACAAGGGAGTCACAGAGGGAGTGGTCTTTTCGGAATGCTGATAAGGGAGGGGAGGGAAATATATCCCTGGTGGTGGGATCCGTTTGGAGGTGGTGGAAATAACGACGGATGATATGATGTATATGGAGGTTAGTGGGGTGGTGGGTGAGGACCAGTGGGGTTCTGTCCTGGTGGCGATTGGAGGGGCGGGGCTCAAGGGTGGAGGAGCGGGAAGTGGAGGAGATGCGGTGGAGAGCATCGTCGATCACGTCTGGGGGGAAATTGCGGTCCTTGAAGAAGGAGGCCATCTGGGTTGTTCGGAATACCCGCTCCTCCGCCCTTGAGCCCCGCCCCTCCAATCGCCACCAGGACAGAACCTCACTGGTCCTCACCCACCACCCCACCAACCTCCATATACATCATATCATCCGTCGTCATTTCCGCCACCTCCAAACGGACCCCACCACCAGGGATATATTTCCCTCCCCTCTCCTATCGGCATTCCAAAAAGACCACTCCCTCCGTGACTCCATTGTCAGGTCCACACCCCCCACCAATCCAACCTCCACTCCCGGCACCTTCCTCTGCAACTGCAAGAAATGCAAAACTTGCGCCCACACCTCCCCCCTTACTTCCCTCCAAGGCCCCAAAGGATCCTTCCATATCCGCCACAAATTCACCTGCACCTCCACACACATCATTTACTGCATCCACTGTGACCTCCTCTATATTGGGGAGACAGGCCGCCTACTTGCAGAACGTTTCCTCATTTCCCCTCCCCCACCTTGTCTTAGTCCCAACCCTCGAACTCAGCACCACCTTCCTAACCTGCAATCTTCTTCCTGACCTCTCCGCCCTTACCCCCACTCCAGCCTATCACTCTCACCTTAACCTCCTTCCACCTATCGCATTTCCAATGCCCCTCCCCCAAGTCCCTCCTCCCTACCTTTTATCTTAGCCTGCTTGGCACACTCTCCTAATTCCTGAAGAAGAGCTCATGCCCGAAATGTTGATTCTCCTGCTCCTTGGATGCTGCCTGACCTGCTGTGCTTTTCCAGCACCACTCTAATCTTGGCATGAAATTAAGAGTCAAATCAGATAGGAAGAAAGGTCATTTACGAAACTAGCTATTTTCCAAATTATAGTTTGAACTTACTGCTCAGCGATTACATATCCATCTAACAGTGGGATACACTGCACTCCTGCCACACGCACATTATTAGCAATGTCCAAAAAATCCAGACCCAGATTCACTCCATGGATGGTCACCTGAGTCCCCCCTTCCTGTGGCCCAGACATTGGTGTTACCTGAAAAAAAGCAAATAAATAAATTCAGGGCAAACAATACACGCGTTATTTATTTATTCTGTTAACATTTTAAAGGCATTTGAATGTGATTGCTGATTGTGTTCATGCTCAAAGTAATTAAAAAAGACACTAAGATAAGCATACAGAAATGTAGGGAAAGGAAAATGCCTACAGGTATTTGCTGAAGGTGCATTTACAGACTAAGTTCTATTGGAAAGCTTTACTGAAGAATCAAACAGTCCTGACAGTGCTGTGATAAATAGCGCGTAGATAACCTATTGTGCTTTAATTTGCTGCAAAGCCAGCATTCTGCTTATCCACATTGTAGAACTAACAGTTGCCAAGCAACAATAACACACGCGTGTACAAAATTACAACACAGATACCAGAGATCAGTGAATTAAAAATGCTGACAGTTAGCCCTCAGGATTACATGGAGCATTTCAGTAATTGGAAAGCTAAAAGATGATGTTTTTGTTGTGGGTATAGGGGGTGAGGGAGGGTAGAGGGGAAGGGAAAAGTTCTCTTTCAAGACCAAAACAAAAGAAACTTATTAATAAAAACCTCAGTTAACCAGAGTCTGTGGTTAGGGCATTATGAATGAAAGGACAAAAGCATAAGTGATGTATATAAATTAAGATTGAGGGAGAGCTAAGAAACCTTTCAAAAAAGAGCTGTATTTGGTTGTTTGCCTAAAATTGTACAGGCCACCAAGTTTGCACAATTTGTTTTGCAACAACCCAGCGGTCGTGTTGACTTCTTTTGTGCAACACTAATTGTACACAGATATGTTTTGACTACAAACACATCCAGAGCACAGAAACCTCTTGATGCAAATGCTCTCCATGTATTACTGGCTAGTGGAAGAGAAAACACTGATAGTAAATTTTTATTGAAAATTACAGAATGAAGTTTACCCAGCCATTTCATACAGAAAAGATTGCTTGATCAGACTTCCTGGCACTCGACCCAATATTCTCGCCCTCCATCACCAGGGGCATGGCTCATTGGCATTGTAAAAATCTTTTATTTTTATTTTTGATCTTGGGCAAAAACAAAAAAGGAAACTGCTTTAAACCAAGGATGGGAGCACACTTATGAAAACAAAATGCTGGAACAGAGTTGTATTTCTACCATTATTTGTTCAATCTTTGAGGGAAGGTACATGAGACTCAACAGAACAATGGGTCTATCTTGTACCAGAGACAGCATGTTGGATTAAAAGCAAAATCAGATCAATTATGGGTACCAA
Organism: Chiloscyllium plagiosum; assembly: GCF_037043375.1. Classification (NCBI taxonomy): domain Eukaryota; kingdom Metazoa; phylum Chordata; class Chondrichthyes; order Orectolobiformes; family Hemiscylliidae; genus Chiloscyllium; species Chiloscyllium plagiosum. The sequence continues at coordinate 23,161,311 of NW_028270164.1, forward strand.
CAGTCATCAATCTGAAAAATAAAGAGGCAGAAATCCTCCACCCTGCAGTCGGGCAGCATCTTTCTCTCCCTGCAGAGAAGTTAAAGAATTGAAGAATAGCTAGCTATAATCTCCCACCATTTGCTGTTTGTTGTCTCTAACCAGCGACTGAGAAGCTCAACAATTAGATTGTCAATGCGCCATGTCATGCCACAAAGACTTAGAAATAAGATGATGAGAAGGACTCAAAAAAGAAAAAGGGACATTGCATTGAATCCTGGGGATCGATGCTACTGAACTGTGCTCCCTTAGTATATTTTCTCTGCCAATAACATCCATGTTTAGTCTGTATCTGTCTACATACCTTTGTAAGGGTTTAAGGGGTTAAAGTTTAAGTCAGTACTATTATACTCTAAGATACTTTTCATTTTCCTGTGGTTAGAATAATACCACAAAGAGGTGATGGCCTAGTGGTATTATCGTTGGACTTTTAAAACAAGGTCGAAAAGGGTGGCACTGGAAAAGCGCAGCAGGTCAGGCAGCATCCAAGAAGCAGGAACGTCGACGTTTTTGATGAAGAGCTTATGCTCGAAACTTTGACTCACCTGTTCCTCAGATGTTGCCTGACCTGCTGTGCTTTTCCAGCACCATCCTTTTCAACTCTGGACTTCTCCAGCATCTGCAATCCTTGCTGTCACTTTGTTAACCCAAGGTCCCGGGTAATGTTGCGGGGACTCAGGTTTGAATCCTGCCGTGGCAGATAGTGGAATTTGAATTCAATAAAGAAAATCTAAATGATGACTATGAAACTATTGTCAATTGTTGAAAAAACCTGTCTGGTTCGTTAATATCCTTTAGGGAGGGGAAACTGCCATCCTTACCTGGTCCAGCTTACATGTGACTCCAGATCCACATCCATGTGGTTGACCTTTGGGTATGTGGGATAGGCTGTAAGTGCTGGCATGGCCAACAACACCCTCATCCCTTAATGAATACAATTTTAAACACTGACTTATTTGTAATAAATAGCACTTTTAGTTAAGTGCAGAAACTTAGTAAATGTTTTCTATTTACAACTCTCCATCAGACAAGAAAATTAGGACTTTGAGTAACTTGATTAAAACTTTAACTTTTGTGATGACCTCAGCAGAGTGGGACTTGAGTATCAGTGCACTTTTCCTTGTGGGTTATGACAGTCTGCTCTGTGTACAGAATGCACAGCAGAAACACATGAGGGTAAACTTTGACAGTGTCTATCTCTCCTGAAATCTCCATCCCCGAGATGGACAAGAGCAATAATGTAGCAGGAACCTCAATGTCCTTCCAAACCTCTCAGCATCCTTCACTAGGTACATCATTGGGGGTCTCTTTACCGAACATTGTAGGACTGTGAGGACTATAATGTTCAAGAAGACCCACCACCAACATTTGCCAGAGCAAACAAGCTTCATCAATACAGGCGGCCTTACCAACTTTATCCAAATTCCCAAATTTGGTAAACAAAAAGAAAAGACTTAAAATGAAATTACACAGTACAATCTTACTGCTGGGATATTGATATACCAAGCTTTGAGGAATTACTTTATTCGGTTTTTTAAAAACTCATCATAGGCATTGCTGGCTAAATCAACAATTGTTGCTCATCTCCAAATTCCCTGGAGGTGGTGGTGCTCAGCTACCTTTTTGAACTGCTGTGGTCCATGATTGGGGTCAGGAAAGGAGTTCTAGGACTTTGGCTCATAGTGAAGAAATGGCAAGATAGTTCCAAGTCAAAGTGGTATGCAGCTTAGAGGCTAAATTTAAAATGATTGTGTTCCCACATATTTACTGCCCTTGCCCTTCTGGGTGGCAGAGGTGATGGGTTTGCGAAGTGCAGTAAAGGAACCCAGCTGATTTGCTGCTATGTGTCTTGAGATGGTACACACTGCTACCACTGCGTATCAGTGGAAGAGAGAGAGAGTGCTTAAGGTAGTGGATAGGGTGTCAGTCAAGTGGGTTGCTTTGTCCTGGATGGTCTTACATTTCTGGAGGGACATTGGAGCTGCACACCTCCAGGCAAGTTGGAGTAATCCATCACAACCCCGACTTGAGCCTTTTGATGATAGACAGGTTTTTGGAAGACAGCAAGTGGACTACTCACTGAAAAATTCCAAAACACTGACTTGGTCTTGATGACATGGTAATGATAGGGCTGGTCCAGTTCAGAATCTGGTCAATTAAATTCCCCAGCTGTGGATCGTGGATGGAAATGTCTTTGAACTCCACAGGAAGATAGTTAAAATTTTCACTTGCTGGAGGAAGTAATTGTCTGATACTAGTGTGGTACAAATGTTACTTCCCATATTTCAGTCCTACCCTGAATGTTGAGTTAAATATAAGTTAATTCTTTATCAAAATAACCAAGGAACAATACAGTGCAATTTGAATGCACATGAATTTTATCAGTGAGATTAAGGCTTCTTTCTGAAAGAGTTCCATGCTTCAGGTAGTTCTTTGATGCTGAATTCTTTTTGATTTAATTTCCAGATGCTATAATGCATTAAAATCTTAATCTTTTGAATTGCTCATTTTTGACTTATTCTCCTGGGTACATTTTGTTGCTGCTAGAACGCTAGCTGAGTTGTCTATCAAAATTCTGCATTATTATCTGATTAAAAGTGCATTGTCTGTTTTCTTATTTAAAGTGTTTCAAAATTTCAAATATTAGACGGAGCCTTTTACTGGTAAACAGTTCCCTATACAATAATCCAGTCTCGTAGAAAATAGAACAGCACATTTGACTATGAGCTGAAAAGAGAAAGGCTAACATACTGGCATTAGAGAAGACTGAATGTATGGGATTGGAACTATCCAAGTGTACTACTATAAGCTGGAATTCACTCAAACTCTGCTGCCCACAGGGAGATGAATGCTTTGATAAGCAAAGTGTTGAAATTTACTCTTGCTCTTTCTTAATTAGGATCATACTTGAATTATTGAATCCTGGAATAATAATTTCCATAAACCATTTCTTTTCAGTCTCTTCCAAGTCAATGGTCTATCATGAAACTTCTCCATATCTAACGTATAACAATCACAACATTCCAATGGCATTAACTTAAGACAGCTCTTAACGTGGATGTAGATTAGCTTACTGAGCTGGAAGGTTCATTTTCAGATGTTTCGTCACCATACTAGGTAACATCATCAGTGAGCCTCTGATGAAGCGTTGGTGTTATGTCCCACTTTGTGTGTCTTGGTTTCTTGGGAGGGTGGGGTGGGGGAGGTGATATCATTTCCGGTTCTTTTTCTCAGAGGATGGTAGATGGGGTCCAAATCAATGTGTTTATTGAAGGAGTTCTGGTTAGAATGCCAGGCCTCTAGGAATTCTTGTGCGTGTCTCTGTTTAGCTTGTCCCAGTCAAAGTGGTGTCTTTCTTCATCTATATGTAAGGATACCTGTGATAGCGGGCCATATCCTTTTGTAGCTAGTTGATGTCCATGTATCCTGGTGGCTAGTTTTCTGCCTGTTTGTCTGATGTAGTGTTTGTTACAGTCCTGGCAATGTAAGCAGAACTCCATATGGTGACAAAATGTCTGAAAACGAACCTTCCAGCTCAGCGAACAAACTTACATCCAGAACCTCAACCTGAGCTACAAATCTTCTCAAACATTGATAACTCTTAGCTTGTTTAAAGAGTTAAGTATAGCAATAAAATATCTTTTATTAGATCAAACTCTAAAGTTCTGGATTACACAAACTGTCAACACTTTCAGTCAAGCTTTATGAAAATCTTTACACATTATACAAAATTGGCAGAACCCAGTTATTCTATAAGGGTGCTTGAAATACTGTGTGACCCATGAAGAAAACATTTGAAAGTTAAGAAATAACTGCATTATTTGAAAGTAAAAGTTAATTGCTTTTATGTTTAAAAACTTCTGATTGATTGTTTGATGTTGTTTCCGCTTTCCAAGTTTGCATGTGTCTTATAGACCAGAACACAGAGCATTTCAACATTATATAGCTTTAATATACATTGGGTTTGTTCTAAAGGATGTCTCTCCCACACAACTCTTCTTAATTCAAATCAAGTAGTGTTGGCAGAATGAAATGTCAAGATAGAAATTTCATTCAGGCAAAACAGATGGTGCAATCCAAGAAACAATGTCCAGAATCTATTCTGGAGTAGTTCTAAAATAGGAGTCATTTCTAGACACAAACTCGGAGTCAAAAATCTGGAATTTAAAACAACCTGTAATCTGAAATTTAAAACGTCCTTTATGGTGCCAAAAGTTATTTCCTTAATTTCCTAGATATGACAAGAGGGATTTTATTTTGTGATAAATAGTGTGTTTTTAACATCACAGAGCCTGAGATGCTTTAAGTGTTCTTAAATGCTGTTAAAGGTTCACATTTGAGCTACTAGGGTACTATATGATACTGTAAACAATCATTTGATCTAAGTATATTCTATACAACAGAACAGATAGGAACACACTCCACTACCAAAGATGTGGTTTAGATACTTACTTCAAAGAAAGGGATATATGCATGAATGAGTTTAGAATAATAGATTTGTAAATTGTCTTCTATTAAAATTAGCAAGGGAAGGGATAATTTATTCACATTTAACCAATTAGCTGATTAAACAATACCTTTTCCTATAGCATTTCTGCTTACACTTGCATTCAGTGCAATAACAATGTTTCCAAGCAAATAATTACAAAATAACAACTCTTCAGGGCAACACTGGCAGAACCAAAATGTCTAATTTAATTAGGTCCTTCAATTTTTAGAATGATACATACACCATCATAGAAACAAATTGTTGATATGCAAGTACCTGTTTTGGAAAAAAGGTTCAACCATTTTATCCCAGTAAAACAGGAAGTTTATATCCTCATGTGAAATTACTAATAACATTCTTTTTTCATCTAAGAGGTCTCTGACAAGTTTGTGATCAAAAGCATGCTCCTTTGCTTATAAGAGTGGAGTGGAATTTTCAAAATAATGACGTGTAGAAGATGATAAATGAAGTAACACTTGGAATAGATCAGGTAAATGCAGAATATGAATTCCATGCTGGACCAGTGGAAGTATATTATTAGATCCTCCCTGAAGGAAGCAGTCAGCCTCAGTTTAACAGCTAGGTCAAGATGAGGAAATGTATTGGTGTAAAATCATAACTATAAACTGCAAATTACTACTTTGTAGCTATGCAATCCACTTCATACTAGAGAAATAATGCAGCTATTTTTGACTTAACATTTTCAATAATTAGAAGTTAACTACACAGCAGTCTGAACTTTTTTATTTGTTGAAGGGTAAGTGGAGAGCAGAAGGAGGAGAAACAAATCACAATGTGCCTTAATACTTTAGCCTGGGGACCAAACCTCTGAAAGCCTAGGAATTAATTAAAATGAATAACATTGCCAAACAAATCCACAGTACTAAACCCATACATGAAATATATTTTAACTGTTTCTCCTTAAGGTGTGTAAATTTGAGATTATTTTCCCTCCAGGTGAGTGACAGTTTTAGTAAGATAAAGGATAAGATTAAGTTTGAGTCATGCATCTGCTGCACAATCACTCAGGGCGGTATATCAATAGATTACTTTAATGAGCTACAACGCTCAGCCAAGTAAGCCACAAGAATCTTCACAGGTTCATTTGTGCTTTTTAAAAATATAACACAGATGACATCACTAATAGTTTAATGATAACAGTGCTGAATTTATGCAGAGTTCTTTGAGCTACAAGTAAATTGCTATTGAACTCAGCAGGAATGTCAGCAGCCTGTCATACTATATTCTGCCTCTCTCAGCTGTCAGCAAATCCTCATTTTGTTATTGCTGAAGAAACAACAAAACTTTAATGGTGACAGCACCTACAGTTATTTGCTATTGAGCAGATAAGATATATAAACCAATCATTGCAAAAGCACATTTTGTGAAGCCTTACTTCTTATACCTTCTCATTTCTTTTGCCTTTCTAACTTAATTTTCATGGGTTGTGTTATGCTTATTTGCCTGCCCACCTGAACCAATGCATTGGTCAGCAAAATAGGATAACCTCCATAAATGTTCTCCCTGTCCAGCCATGAGGTGTGAACAATTCTGTAAGTTTGACTGCACGTGTCAACGTTTCCTTGTCCAATTGCATTGACAGACCAGTAGCTGCAAGAAAGCATCTTGAAAGAAATATCAAAGCTATCTCATGCAGCTCCATGTCGAACAACATCAGTTCTCTGTACTTAGTGCCACTTTGCTGACGACCAAAAGGGGAAATCCTAAGCACAGAGTAAAATATCAAGTGTAGTTTATCCAATTTTGTCAGTATCTTGAGGCACGCAAGTTAAGGGTGTCTATTATTTTCTCCTTATGCCTCCAGCACAACCTAGCAGGTGCATAATAGCATGTACCTTTCTGTTTAAGCTTTCTCTTCCCTGGATGCATTTGTCTGCTGTTAACAAATTCTTTTTGTGCACCTTTTCATTGAGGAAAGTGTTAGGAACTGATTGATAGGCTTGTATTTCCTCACAATGATTAGTTTGGCCTGATAGAAGAAAGATTCTATATATGTTCCAGTTCTTCACTGAATTGTTTCTAACATGGTAACTTACTGGGGTAAGCCGGGCTGGGCAGAATTAAAGAATTTTGTCCATGTATAAATATATAACACAGGGTAAGTATGAAGATATGACCACAAGGTTAATAAAAGTTCATTAAGTTTTCCCTTTCATCAGAACTCAGGACAGAACTCATTCTGTGTGCTACAGGCAATGTCTATTGTGCCCTTTTTAATATAAAGGCTCTTATTTTCTGAGTGACTGATGCTTTCTTCATTGGAGATCATCACTGACAAATGTATCTGTATGGAACTCTACAGGAACATTCTTTATGTTGAGTTCTTCATTTCTCATCCCTTTCAACATTATCATTTTATTAAAGTCACTTTTTAGATTCTAGGTAATGAAAAAAAAGTTTGCGCTGTGTAAAGTACAGGCAAATTCAGAACTCAGTTAAAAGTCAGCTTCAGCATGGAAGTGACAGAGATATTTCTTTTAACTGTCAGTACATCAGCCTGCTTTTCTGCATTTTGTCACTTAGGGAAGACAAGATCGACAGCATCTACATTCACACTGCCAGAATAACATTACCACTTGTCAACTCAAGATTGCGTGTCTGAGAGTACTGAGTAAAAACAGAAAATTACAAAAATAAGCAAAAGTGGATCTGTGTATGCTACCCAATGGGGAAAGCTTAGACAACTGAAAGACGATGCAATACATAAAGTTTCTCAGTTTTCCAACCTGTACTCAACTTGACAGCATCAGCAGAACACATACAGTGAATGCCATGTTGTCCAAGCCAGAATCTCTAGTAATCCCTAATGTTTGCATAAGCAACTGTAATTCAAGAGTTATCCAGAACATTAAGATTTCACTTTTCAAACTTTGCCACATCCTTAGAAGGTTACTTGTAGACTGTGAACCAAAATCAGCTGACTATATGATACTGCAGAAAAACGGCATGACTGTTACTAACAAACTACCTCCTGAACATAACCTAACCATTGATCAAATTTATAATGTGCACAAAACTGGCTATGTTGATCATGTCTGTCACCTGGGCCAGTGCTCGAGAATCTGGTCTTACTAGTTTAAAAAGATTGAAGACAGAATTACAATGCCTATGTGTGCAACTGCTGCAAGTTTGCTAAAAATAATGGTAATTCAAAACGTTCAGTACCCTGCCTTGTTTAAAGGTATTTATGCAAATCTATAATACATAGAGTAATGCACAGATGGACAAATAACTTTTTAAAGAATTGTTTCATCCATTGAATGAAGATTTTAGAAAAAAAACAAGCCTGAAGATAGTGTAATTATTGTCTTGCTAGACAATTGCTGAGCTCACCCTCATGATCTGAGTTTGCAAAAAGTAATTTTTTTTATCATTTTCCTGCTCCTCAATGCAACCCCATTGATTCAACCTATGGAATAGGGCTTTATCCAGGATATGAAATTTTATTGCAAAGGAGATTTTATAAGGAAGTTAATTAAACACAAAAACACTATACAGAATGATGATTATAGCATAAAAGGCACAATTTTTAATGTATTTTGTGCTTGGAAACCAGTGAAAAATACAACAGGAAGACAGCTTGGAGAAATTGTTAGTCAGACTCTTTTATTGGTGAAGATTTTGAAGGATTTAATGCAATACCTAGAACACATACATTACCTAAAATGATTTCATTTATCTTTCTAAAAGCTATTGTTTAGAAACTCCAGACTGATTTCACTGTGACATTCTATCACATTTATGATGAGCTGCTCCATTCAAAATAAATAAAGCTCAAGGAACTAAATAAACTGGAATCATCAGCACAACCAATCCACACAAAGAGAGTGGGGGCCAGGCTACTGGCTAATTACATCGCTTGCAATACTCTGCAGCTTAGAAAAATGTTATCTTAATACTGAGTAACAGAAGAAACAAATAAATTTGAAAGAAATGATAGTCTGCAAAAGTAATTCCTGCAGTCACCCATGACCAAAGCTACCTTGCTGCACTGCTGGAAAGATCAGTAATATGCTGCTTTATACATTGGGTCCATTTCTTTTTTACACCTCCTATTTTGATCAACATGAGAGGATTCAATGAGAAGCTTAGCATTTAATTGGTCCCCCCAGCTCAACTTCACATGCCACTTGTAAACGAGACCGATGTCTTACATTCACAGCTGAAATATTCCTTTATCTTTCCATTTCTTTTTGTACATCCAAATTACATTCTGGTATTAAATCTAAATCTGTATTGTTTTTGATCAGGTAACTCATTATTCAGGATTCTCCTTCTCGATCCCTCCCCTTGCCTGAGGTGTGGTAAGCCTCAGGTTAAATCACAATTAGTTATATTTGAGGGAGCAACCCTAAGGTCTGGTACGACTATGGCCCCTTTACCTTGACTCTAAAGGTTAATGTAAAAAGTGATGTTGAAAAGTTGTCTTCTCAACTCAAAAGGTAAGTGGGAGAAATAGTAAAATTTTTCAAATTAAAGTGCATGATTTAACAATGGTAAAAGAAAGCAAAGTAAACAATCATGCATGCCATCTATACAACTTGAGAAGTTTTCCTCCCCTTATGCATACTGTGAGGAGCTATTTGTAACTTGATGTAACACACAGTTGGGCTTTAAATATAATGCTGCCAGCAGCAATATATGGAAATGCCAGGATTGATGAGTAATTCTGCTGCTTGGGAATATGAGAGTGGTACCATAGAGACGTGCTGCATATATAGGAACAGGAATAGGCCATTCGGCCCTCTGAGCCTGTTCTGCCATTCAATGAAATCAAGGCTGATTTGTGGCCAACTCCATGTACTTGTCTTTGGAATGACAGGAGCTGCAGTGAATTGCATGAAATAATTGATATAGATTCATTGAGAGAAAGTGCCCATGTAACTCCCCAAAATTGGCACCTAGCTTAATTGTTGGAATTCAGTCCCTTGTTATAAATAGCATACAAGATTAAAGTGGTGCTGGAAAAGCACAGCAGGTCAGGCAACATCTGAGGAGCAGAAAAATTGACGTTTCGGGCAAAAGCCTTTCATCAGGAATGAGCTAATTCCTGATGATGGGCTTTTGCCCGAAATGTCGATTTTCCTGCTCCTCGGATGCTGCCTGACCTGCTGTGCTTTTCCAGCACCACTTTAATCTTGACTGTGATCTCCAGCATCTGCAGTCCTCACTTTCACCTAGTAAATAGCATACAGTCAACTGAGCATTTCCTCATGGACTAGATTTTGCAGTTATAACGTCAATAGACACTCAGACATCTGCCAATACTGGGGGCTACAATACAGCCAGAAACCTTGGGACAAGATACTTTTCATATTTAGAACTTTCACTGTGCCTTTTTTGGTCCCACTGGAACTTGTTGGTGCAAAAAACTTGGGCTGTTTGTCTTGTGCATTTATCCAAGTTTTAACACTGATTTACTTAGGGCTGTTCTCAATAGACACAAAAACGTCACAAGACCACAGCCTTTAAATAAATAGGAGCGTTACAACATTTCTGCATTCCCAGCTCTGCTTGCATGTATACACCATAATCTCTCCTCCTCCACATTCCCTCCAACCACCCTTGCTCCTTCCACTTCCAACTCTGTTCATTTGCTTGCCTTCATTGCAGAACTAGTGGGGAAATGAAAAGCTAGATTTATAAATAAATTAGAGATAAGATTATAAGCTCTTACAGTGATCAAGGTGAAAGGCAGACCTTGAAGGATGTCAAGGGGAGTGTGACTTTACCACAATTGTGCCACCATCCCACACTCACCTTACTGATGTGTCCATGTTACACCCATAACAGTAAGTTCCTACTACAGCCAACAAGAAAAGGAACAATATTTTTTATAAATACTGTCAACGGTGCTAACCACAGCTTTACCGCTGACATGAAGATGCCTGAAATTAATCCTGTGTTTTCACTCAACACCATGTCTCACCTGTCTAACTCCAAAGTTATATTTGGTCCTTCATTATAGTTGTTAGATAACCACAACAAGGGTTTCTAAGATGTTTAGCTTATATTTTGTGAGCAGCAAATAAATCCTTTTGCTGAACTCTCAGTGCCATGAGTACAATTTTTGTAATTAGCTTATTTATCTGGTAGATTCTAGATTAGAGTGGTGCTGGAAAAGCACAGCAGTTCAGGCAGCATCCAAGGAGCAGGAAAATCGACGTTTCGGGCATCAGGAATAGATGAAGGGCTTTTGCCCGAAACGTCGATTTTCCTGCTCCTTTGATGCTGTCTGAACTGCAGTGCTTTTCCAGCACCACTCTAATCTAGAATCTGGTTTCCAGCAACTGCAGTCATTATTTTTACCTTATTTATCTGGTAACCAATCAGCCAACGTGATGCTTCTTAATTGGTTCTGAAAGAGTGAGTAAAATTCCTTTGAAAACATGGGCCAGGATTTAATGCCCTCTTCTATGGTCAGTTTGATGGCTGGGTAAAATTTTAGCAGGCAGAAGACATGGCAAATGAGTCCCTATCACCTTCCTGTCTCTGCCTTGATTAATTCTGTGGTGGAAAGACCAAACATATTCAAGCAACAGTCTTAGTCCATGTAATATGTTTCATTTGTGTATTAGTATATTGTAAATAGGGAAGTGCTAGTTAGCTCAACTGCTTAGTTGAGTTGTGTGTAGTTCAGAATAATGCTGGCAATGCTTCAATTCCTAGACTAATGACCAACTTTCCCACCCTACCCCAGAGAGTGATAGGTAATAGCAAATAATCACTGACAAAAATGATCATATTAATGCTCAGGGCGACAGTGAGACAGGGACCTGCCTTTTGGCAGAGTGCACAATATGGTAAGATTGTAAATGTATATCATATTCCATACTATTTAATCTTCATCAATAAAACACGCATTCGAGTGTTATAAATGATGCAATTTGCCTACAACTGGGTATTTTACCTGAAACAGGAATGTTTATTATTAGTTCCTTTAATATAAGAAATTGGGTGTGGATAGCATGGTGATGTATCCAAGAGACATTTGTAAGAGCTGACAATTATATACAAACATAACATTCCTCAGACTGAGTGCACCTGTGTTAGCATTGAGCTAGTAAGTTATATAGAGCAGTATGCTTCTTGTATCATGTCAAGTGATCCCAGAGTAAGATGGTCTAAGAGATCTTTACAGCCTTAACTCAAATACTATGATACAGAAATTATATGAGCATATCTTGTATGCTGACTGTGGGACATAATCACAAATTTGAATATTCCCCATCACATTGTTCTCAGATCTAACAACCAGAATGCAACCAGACATTTTCTTCCCTGTTCTGTGTTTACCCCACAAGCACAGATGAACCATTATTGCCAATTGCCAGAACAGATATGAATCTTTTCAATGAATGAAATAATGATAATTGGTGAGGCACAAATTGGTGTGGGAACATATTCTAATCTTCAAATCTAAGGGAAAATTCAGGTATTTTAATAGTTGAGCAACATTTTGGGAAGTGAGAAGCTTTAGTCAAATACATGTGTCATCTATCACTGGGTTGTGTAATTAGCAAGAAAGTTATTTTTAATAACAGAAAGAGAATACGGGAGGCATGGTTAGTAAATGTGCAAATGACACTAACATTGGTGGTATAGTGGAAAGTGAAGAAAGTTATCTAAGCGCACAATGAGATCTTGATCAGCTGGGCAATGGGTAAAGGAATGGCAGATAGAGTTTAATTCAGATAAACGCAGGACTTAAAGTGTTAATGGTTAGACACTGGGGAGTGTTGTTGAACAGCAACCTCGGGTGCAGTTCTTTGAAAGTGGCATCACTCATTGACTTCAGGAAGAAAGAAGGAGGTAATGCCCCTATCCTCATCAATAGAGCTGAAGTGGAGAGGGTTGAGAGCGTAACATTTTGCAGAGCAACAATCTGTCCTGGACCTCCCATGTAGATGCGATGGTCAAAAATTACCAGCAATGCCTCTTCTTCCTCGGGTAGCTTGGGAAATTTGGCATGTCCATAAGGACCTTCACCAACTTTTACAGATGCCCAATAGAAAGCATACTGTCTGGGTGCGTAACGGCTTGGTTTAGCGATTCATCTGTCCAGGACTATAAGAAACTACAAAAAGCTGTGTGCACAGCCCAGACCAACACGGACGTCAATCTCCAATTCATGGACTCAGTTAACACTTTTCATTGCTGCAGAAATTCTGCCATCATCATCAAAGATCCCTTCCCGATAATACTCTCTTCCGACCTCTTCCATTAGTCGGAAGATACAGAAGCTTGAACATATGCACCAACAGGTTCAAGAACAACTTCTTCCCTGCTGTTATTAGAGTGCTGACTGGACCGCTCTAACTTCAAATAATGTTGATCTTGCTTTTGTGCACTTCCTGTGCAGCCGTAACCTCGTGTGCCTCACTCTGTCTAAGCATTCTATGATCTGTATGTCCTTAATAGCTATGATCTGCCAGTACTGCTTGCAAAACAAAACTCTTCAGTGACAACAATTAGTCAGATTAAATCAAACCATTTATACAGGGCGGTGTCAGAGGCGTTTGGCATGCTTATCTTCATCGATACGAGCACTGAGTGCAGGAGTAGGTATGTCATGTTAGAGCTGTACAAGACACTGGTAAGCCACTTTTGGAGTACTGCATACAATTCTGGTTGCCCTGCTATAGCAAAGGTGTCATTAAACTGAAAAGAGTGCAAAAAAGATTTCCAAGGATGTTACCAAAACTGGAAAGTTTGAGTTGTAAGGAGAGGCTGGATTGGTTGGCACATTTTTTTTCCTTGGTGCAGAAGAGGATGAGGGGTGACCTTATAGAAGTTTATAAAACCATGAGGGGCATAGATAAGGTGAACCGCCAAGGTTTTGTTCCAGGGTAGGGGAGTCCAAAACTAGAGGGCACAGTTTTAAGGTGGGATCGGAAAGATTAAAAGGGACCTGAAGGGCAACTTTTCCCAACACGGAGGGTGATGTGTATATGGAACAAGTTGCCGGAGGAAATGGTGGAGATGGGTACACTTAGAACAGTTAAAAGACATTTGGATGGCTACAAGGATAGGAAAGGTATAGAAGGATATGGGCCAAATGCTGGCAAATGGGACTAGTTCAGGAACTTGGTCACCATGGGCGGGTTGGGCCAAAAGGTCTGTTTCTGTGACTCTATGATTATTACAATGAAAAGACATTATTCAAACTAAATTTAAAGTTGAGAGTTAAGGAAATTACACATGACAAGGTTAAACAAACTAATCATATTGTTGAGCTGCTTCATTGCATTATGAAATGCCATCATACCTTTACTTTATCTGCTCATTTTATCTACCTCTGACATCTGTATTGGCTGCTGGATTACATAAAAAGTATTCTTTGTGACATGACAATGAGACAGAAATCTGTGCACGCTCCATCATGCACTCTGTATTTATCTTACCCTTTGTAGATCTGCTTTATGTTTCTTTGGGATACAGAGTAAACAATGTGTGACATGGGTAAAGGATAGCAAACAAATTAAGAGTTATTCCATTATACCTGGTCACATGGCACTGCGGCAAGATATACGCTGAAGCATCTTTATATACGAGCAACATCATTTCAACAATGGTTCACAATGATGGTTTGGTTTTGTTGCCAAGACAAATAAAATCTTGCTTGATAATTGGCGTCAAATAGTTGCTCATAATCTGTTTGCAAGTGAGACTTGCTCTTCAGAATTTATTGGTCATATAACTGATAGAATGTAATTTATGGTAAAACAACACATAGACACATGAAAGCAAATGGCAGTGAGCTCAATAGCAAAGATGCATGCAGAATTATTTTATACACATTTACTAACTGCCTTTGATGGCAGGCAGTTACAAAACTAATCTTCAGAGTGTCATTGTTGTTTAAAGAAAGGTAATGTTGTAAGTAGAAACATAGAAAATTGGTGCAGGAGTAGGCCATTCAGCCCTTCGAACCTGCACCACCATTCAACATGATCATGGCTGATCATGCAATTTCAGTATCCCATTCCCACTTTCTCTCCATACCCTTTGATTCCTTTTGCCATCAGGGCCATGTCCAGCTGCCTCTTGAATATATCTAATAAACTGACTCCAATAACCTTCTGTGGTAGAGAATTCCATAGGTTTACAACTTTGAGTGAAGATATTCTTCCTCATCTCAGTCCTGAATGCTTTACCCCTTATTCTTAGAGCCATAGTTCTGGTCTTCCCCAACATATGTTCAAGGATTCTCCAAACTGATTTCAATATTAAGGATACAGATTGTATAGGACACCAATACTTTCAAAAGGTCATGCAAGTCTGGAAAGCCGGGTGATTGGTACATCTCCTAAATTGAACACCACCAGATAATTGCTGCAAAATCCTTGAAAGTTTAGTTTTACAAGGGCTAACAGAAAGGACTTTGGCTCATTATCTTGTCAGGTGCTTAGCTTATATTCATTTTAGAGGTTTACTTTCTGAGGAATTGACATTAGGGACTGATAAACACAGCCAGCTTACAAATATAAGCGAGGTCACATTACTAAGGCACATGTACATGCTGTAAAACTGAAGCTATAATACAGTTTGCTAATATTAACATTTTGGGTCAACAAATAAGCAAGCTATATTTTGTGACGGGTCGGTTAAAAAGGCTGGCCTGCACATGATAACTCAGTCACCTTGTGTAAGGTTCTTAATGCTACATTTATATAATGAGCCAATCAATTTGGACTAATTAGATTCTCCACTTTGAACAGAGTTTAATTAGAGTTTGTGCACTGGAGCAGAATATATGGGACCAACAAATGCAAGAGTTCACGATTGGTTTATCTGACAAGGTTAGTGTTCATGAAAACCAAATGGCTAATACTGTTAAATAATGTTTTTGTTGAACCTCTGCATTATCAGGTTATAAGCCAACTGGCAACAGTCAACAAACTCATTGTGACACTAGGGTTTCCAGTTTATTCAAGTCTTATTTAAATCATAGTAGTTATATGACACTCAATAAGAAAGCAATTAGGAAAAAAATGAGCATTATATCCCATGCTTCATATGAAAGTTTGTGAAGAACGGATACACGGATACTGAGGGGAAGTTCTTTGAGCATGTCATTTATCAGACATGCATGGAGCAGCAGAAAACAAACATTATTCATCAGATGCCACAAAGCATCATGGAGTATTAGAAAATAATAACATTTCTCTTACTTTTGTAATACGAGGATTGGTGCACTTCATGTTTTTGCTGGACAGATCCAACCATTGAGAAGCAGCAATGGGGCAATGTTGCCTCAGTGTACATCGCCCTTCACCACGACACCAGCCACACTCAAACTTCTGGTTCGCTTTCAGGCAGAGACCACAGCTCTCTCTCAGTGCATCACACTTGTACAGGTGAACTGGAATCAGAAGAAATTCAAAAAAGAAAAGTGATATACAGTGTTAAACGTGAATTTAAACCTCATTGTTTAACAATCATAAGTTATAATGCACTGATCAGAACATTATAAATAAAGATTTCAGGTTAGAGTAAATAGGACACAGCGATTTGATATTGTGACCACTGAATTGATGAGCACGGTTGAAGATAAACTCATTCTTATCCAGCCTGGTATGTGATATGGCTATGTCTCATTCTAGACTGAGTGGCATTAAGATTTCAGAGGGACTCTGGTCACTAAAATTCAATGTCCTTCCTCACACTTCCACATCTACAATTCATTGCAACCCCCAACATTGCATGAAATCTTCCTGCACTGTAACAAGTGCTACCAGGTGCCTATATTTACACTGGGTCCCAGGCATTTCACACATTATTGTGCCTTGAATGTAAGATTTGCAATAAATAAATGCGGACAAGAGCTCACTTGATTTCAACGCAGAAGCTAGATAGGTGACGTGAAGGATCAACAGTCAATTCCTGATGTAGTGACACTGTTCAACTGAGGCGGGGGGGTGGGAAGAGATGGAGTATGCTGCTTTCACACTGAGAAAGATGTTATAACATTGGAGAAGCTTTACAAAAATACTGCGAAGATCATTACTCTTGCTACAGATGCCATCTGCTGCTTTACATCTGAAGCTTTACAAGCACTAATAATTTTTTAAGATCCATTTTAAGCCTTCACATTTTCTCATTAATTAAGAAAAGCTTTTATTCAATCTGTTAAATAATTATATTTACTTTTTATGTCTCCTCAATAAACAAATACTGCAACGGGAATCTGCGACTTAATAAACTTCAAGGCAGCACAGGCAGCGAAGGGCTACAGTCTTTGGTAGTCATGATTTGCATTTATGCATTGGCTTTAATACTTACAAATATCTGGATGCTTCAGACAGGCATCATGAAGGAACATGAAATACTGGTCCAAAGAACGTGAAGAAAATGTGACCAAAAATCCAATACAGATTTTGAGGAGGAGCAAGGGAAAGATTTAAAAAGGACCCAAGGGGCAACTTTTCATGCAAAGGGTGGTGTGCATATAGAATAAGCTGCCAGAGGAAGTTGTGGAGGCTGGTACAATTGCAACATTTAAAAGGCATCTTGATGGGTATATGAATAGGAAGGGTTTAGAGGGATGTGGGCCAAGTGCAGGCAAATGGGACTAGATTAATTTAGGATATCTGGTCAGCACGGACGAGTTTGGCTGGAGGGATCTTTTCTGTGCTGTACATCTCGATGATTCTAAGAGATAAAGGCAATGTGCTGTGGGCTTTGGAAAAGAGCACAGTGAAGCAATTTTAGAATACAGGAGCTAGACTACTGGAACATGACCACAAAAATCAGAAAGCAGGAGGTATCGCATAATGAGCCCTTTGAGAAGCTTGACTGGTACCCAATGAATACAATCCGCCGATTTCTCAGCAACAAACCCCAACAAGGAGACAAAACACATCCAGAAATCCTAGCCACTCTCCCCTATATCAAAGACATCTCAGAAATGACTGCCAGACTACTCAGATCTCTTGGCATCATGGTAGCCCACAAACCCAGCAACACACTAAAACAGCAGATAATGAACTTGAAAGATCCTATACAGACAACAAGCAAAACTAATGTCATTTACAAAATATCTTGCAAGAACTGTAACGAACACTACATTGGACAGGCAGAAAACTAGCCACCAGGATACATGAACATCAACTAGCCACAAAAAGACATGACCCACTCTCACTAGTATCCTTACATACAGATGAGGAAGGACACCACTTCAACTGGGACAACACATCCATCCTAGGACAAATCAAAACAGAAACATGCACGAGAATTCCAAGAAGTATGGCATTCCAACCGGAACTCTATTAACAAAGACATTGACTTGGATTTCCATCTGGAGACTCACTGATGATGTTATCTAGTATGGTGACAAAATGTCTGAAAACAAACTTTCCAGCGAAACGAGCAAGCCTACGTCCACTTATTATGATAGTACAGAGGAAGAGACATGTTTCATCATGATACAAGTAGAAACTCGCCCTTGTCCATGGAAGGCAATCAAAAGGAACAGTCATAAAGCGTGGTGACAGCTAAATTAAATACCTATAAGTTCCTCACATTTTTCATTCAAGGAGAGGCAGATGCCTCATATGGAGTATGGAATGTAACTGTATAGACATCTGAGAGTGGTTTACCAGTAAACTCCATTTGCTTAGATCAAACATTGTGATCAGGGTTTGGTCAATTCAATTGGCTGAGTGCCAGAAATGTTTCTGGAAACAGAGTCCATTTTAGTGGAACAAAGGATTTTGCAGGAATAAGCCTTCGAGACCGACATTTGAGAAGAACATGCCTTGAAGTCATCTTCAGAGAAGACAAAGACCCATGAGGTAAGACCTACACCAAGAGCAAAGTTGGCTACTTCACTCTGAATTGGAACAGCATTTAAATCAAGTCAAACTTATAAAGTTAGCATGGACATTAAATGTGAATTAAGTCGAAATTAAAGTAAAGCAAAGTTAAATGGTGAGTTAAAGTTGAAGTTAAGTTAAATGAAGTAGGAAGTAAATGTTACAATGTATGTATGCTTTATATTGAATATTAGTACCTAAAGGGTTAAATAAAGAAACATTTGTTTAATTAAAGTCTGAGTCAAGTCCATCTTTTGTCTGTCACACAACAAAAAAACACTTGGGTGAAAGGTGCGAGTACTCCTTTTGGGTAACAAAATAATAGGACAGCCATTGGCTCATGTTTACCATTGTGATATAGCAGACTTTTAAACTCCTTTCAACATCATCAAATAACATAGCAGGAACTAATTATGATTTGGAGATGCCGGTGTTGGACTGGGGTGTACAAAGTTAAAAATCAGATAACACCAGGTTATAGTCCAACAGGTTTAATTGGAGGCACTAGCTTTTGGAGCACTGTTCCTTCATCAAGTAATTAATCCACAAACAGCAGCACATGGGTAATCATTTTGAAAATTAGGGCATTCAGTTTTTCACCTTCATGGTCAACAGATCAAATTTCACCTTCAGCAGGAACAATGTTTTCCACAAAAGCAGAAAATCATGGTGTATATCATTTGAATAATTAAATGGATTTTTTCCATTTCTCGTTAGCTAATTGGGTATTTGAATGCTTTCTCTAAATATTTATTTACAGATATTGCTGGTATACAACTAATACAACGAAAATTGTCATTGGAAGAAACATAAGGGGACTGTGTCAAAGCATTCAAAAGGAACATCTTTACAACACCCATATGCACACGGATAGTCTTCCATTAGGGGATTTGTTTATAAATCATTTTGGCATTGCATTATTTTGTCTAAAAGAGGAAGAAATACTATCTCTGTTGAAGGTATGAACATACAGAAATTATTCAATAATTGTATTAACATAACAAAACCATACTAATTAATTTTGTGACATTTTAAAGTTAATTTTGTCATTGTGAAGGAAAATATTGTTTTTTACATGTGGATACTCTGCTCTTATACAGCAAGATTAAGCAGATCTTTCAGACACAAAATTTTACAGAATTCAGAGAGAAACCAGTTTAATGAAATGCTGAAGTGAGAGGTACATTATACAAAGTCATTGAAGAACAGAAAGTCTCTTTCAACACAGATTGAAACCTAATAACTCAGTGAAACGTAAAACATCTGCAATGATGGTACTAACACTAATTTCTAAACTTTCTTAACCAGTCCTATTTTATTTGATTGGAAGATGCTGGTGTTGGATTGGGGTGTACAAAGTTAAAAATCACACAACACCAGGTTATAGTCCAACAGGTTTAATTGGAAGCACACTAGCATTCTGAGCGACGCTCCTTCATCAGGTGATAGTGGAGGGCTTGATCGTAACACAGATCGAGGCTATAAATTCTGTGTTACGATCGAGCCCTCCACTATCACCTGATGAAGAAGCGTCGCTCCGAAAGCTAGTGTGCTTCCAATTAAACCTGTTGGACCATAACCCGGTGTTGTGTGACTTTTAACTTTATTTTATT
The DNA here is from genome assembly GCF_037043375.1 of Chiloscyllium plagiosum. NCBI lineage: Eukaryota > Metazoa > Chordata > Chondrichthyes > Orectolobiformes > Hemiscylliidae > Chiloscyllium > Chiloscyllium plagiosum. The sequence goes on from NW_028270164.1 coordinate 23,181,290, forward strand.
TGAAACATGCTTACCAGCAGTAAGTTTTACAAGTTACACACACTTGGCCTTCTTTCCAACTAGAATTTTATTACTCACACCTCACGATAAGAACAAGTGTAAACATCAAATAGAGGGTGGATTTTCTCAAGCAAAAAGTCACTTAGGTCCTTTCTATTTTTGTATTCAAAGACATTATATACAGAGGAACCTCGATTATCCAAATGAGATGGGCAGGCACTATTTCATTCGGATATTTGGTTATTCGGTTAATTAGATTAGATTAGATTACATTACAGTGTGGAAACAGGCCCTTCGGCCCAACAAGTCCACACCGACCCACCAAAGCGCAACCCACCCATACCCCTACATTTATTCCTTACCTAACACTACGGGCAATTTAGCATGGCCAATTCACCTGACCTGCACATCTTTGGACTGTGGGAGGAAACCGGAGCACCCGGAGGAAACCCACGCAGACACGGGGAGAACATGCAAACTCCACACAGTCAGTCGCCTGAGGCAGGAATTGAACCCGGGTCGCTGGCGCTGTGAGGCAGCAGTGCTAACCACTGTGCCACTGTGCCGCCCACCAGTGTCTCTCCTCTGGGGCCACTAGAACTCCTCTGAAGTTTCTTCTTTCTTCGCTCCCTCTCTCGGTCTCAGGGTTTGTTTCTGAGCAGACACACACTTATGTGTAAGGGACCTGCAACACTGCTGAAGCCTCTCGCACCACCCCCCGCCATTAGTTCAATGGGATTGACACAGCGAGCACATGCTAAGTCCGCTCCCTGTTCAGGAGACGAGGCAGCAGCACACCTCGCATGAGCCCTACCTGCCCCCAACCCCGCACCCCACTTTGAGGCCCCTTCACTGTCCGCTGCTGCACCCCTCCCCCCTCCAAACGCTGGACTGGACAACAACAGTAAGACTGCTGCTGCTTTTGGAGGCAGGGGTGCCTCAAAATAGCACGTGCGTCACTCACACACACACACACACGCACGCACGCACACACACACACACACACACACACACACACACCTTTGTGCCCTGTACAGGACAACGTTGGAGAGATTATCTGGGGAAAGGGACATTAGAGTACACCCCTGTGTAGAACTCCAGGCAAATTGTGGGGAGAGAGACAGAGGGCGGGAGGTCAGTCATTTGGATACGGTGCCTGGGCTCCCACTGATGTCCAGGACTGTTCTTGGCAGCATTTCAGTAAGGTGGGTTTGTTTTTAATCACTGTAAAAAAAGACGCAAATAGTGTTGAAACACCTCTTTGATGTAATGCTTCTATCGGGATCTTGAGATCTTCTTCAGATAATTCGAAATGGGGATAATTGATATTCGAATAATCGAGGTTCCTCTGTACTCAAATACTGCAACAGTCTAAATCGTTCTAAGTCAACACATTCTAATCAATGGATAATAGTTTCAAGTGCAGAAGACTGTTTTAGACAACAAAAGAGTGATGCTGTACTAATTTGTGTTAACATTTGGTCACACCAAAGATCCCCAGAGTATTTGCACTTAGAGGTTACCATTTTCTACATCAACAAAGTCTGTATGAAGTCTGAACTATCATGTTTCACACCTGATGACATAACATGAAAATTGTCATGGCACGGAAACCAAACATGGAGCATAATGCTAGAATCAGATTTAATTATCCCATATAAGCAGAAAGGTACTACCCAAAACAGCAGAAAATGTTTACTCAAAAAAAACCCCAAAAATTTAAGCAATATTTTGGCGGCAAGACAGGGGTATCAATCCTATGTGTTGTTTTTGAAACATTCCAGATTGAAGTTACATTGTCAAAGTGAGCTTCCAGAGGAAGTGGAGGAGGCTGGTACAATTGCAACATTTAAAAGGCATTTGGATGGGTATATGGATAGGAAGGGTTTGGAGGGATATGGGCCGGGTGCTGGCAGGTGGGACTAGATTGGGTTGGGATATCTGGTCAGTATGGACGGGTTGGACCTGGGGGGAGGGGAGAGGGGGAGGGGGGTCTGTTTCCGCGCTGTACATTCTAAGACTCTATGAATCTTTAAGAAGCGTCAACGGTCTGCCTGGTCGATCACATAGTGGTTCATGGTGCATGGGTAGGAAATTTAATTTGAAGAAAGCAAGATGCATATAATTAACAATGACGATTCCAATTAGATAAGAGATACTCTCATAAAATGCAGGATGTTCTGACCCTGTATTTCACTGTGTAAATACTTTGTAGGCGGTGTGGCAAACAAAAGCCTTTGAATTGTCAGCTGAACAGAGCATTTAACACAAATAATTCTGTTGCAAAATAAACCTGCTTCAGGCCACAACATGGTGAGCGATATTAGAAAAACTTTAAAAAGCTGCTTTTTGACTATGGAATGAATTTTAACGAAGAATGAGTTTTGTTGTGATTGTATAATGTTGAGGGTCTGAATTTAATCCACAGACCACTTATTTCCCTGTTGGAAACCTGGGATGTCAGACTTGTGCATAATTTGGAATTAAATCTCCAACGTACGTCGGGAAAGCTCGATCTCCAGGTTTTCACAGCCCAGTACCCATCACCCAAACCCCATTGCCTCTGACTGGTAAGTTCAAATTCCCCACCAAATCTAGATCCCCTCCCTTGAAGAATGAGTCAAATTGACACGGATGGCACCATAGCTCACAAAGCTGTGAGCTCGACGTTAAAGTGCCTCTTTGATCCTAGAAAGATAGTTAGAAGGAACCTATGCTCATATTGGCTGTACTTATACCTTTGATGTCTGCTGGATTGTCAATGATGAAGTTACCATTCCACACCACTGAAAACTCAATGGGCAGGTCACTGATGTCCATTGTATCATAGTGGTACTGAAATAAGAATTAAGAAAAACATACACAAGTTTAATATTTGATTAATTACACTTTAAAATCAAATGTGGTATCTCAAACATTCTAGCTGTCATTTTAAAACAAAGTACAGTTTGTTCTGTTATTATGTGCATTTCGTTAATGTGAATTTGTGAACAATTTATGAACTGGAGTCACTGTTTCTAAATTGCAAACTTTTAAAGCATGTATTCATTATAATGTGATTCTGACCCCATTAATTTAACTGGACTTCTATTGCACATTCTTCTTATAACACGGGGTTGCACAAGAACAGATCTACCGCATTATAGCAGAACTGACTTTTGATGTTGTAGAAGATAGCAGAGATCATTGATATTACAAAGACCGGTTGTTCTTTTTTTTAGTAAATCATATTAATCTGTCAAAGTCTTTCTTCTGCAAGAAAAGCAATTACCATGTTAGGAAAAAGAATCTTCCCGGTGGGCAGCATGGTGGCAGTGGTTAGCGCCAGAGACCCGGGTTCAATTTTCGCCTCAGGTGACTGTGTGGAGTTTGCACATTCTCCCTGTGTCTGCGTGGGTTTCCTCCCACAGTCCAAAGATGTGCAGGTGAGGTGAATTGGCTATGTTAAATTGCCCATAGTGTTAGGTGAAGGGGTAAATGTATGGGTGGGTTGAGCTTCCGCAGGTCGGTGTGGACGTGTCGGGCCGAAGGGCCTGTTTCCACACTAAGTAATCTAATCACTGTAACTGAACTTATACTCAGCCTTGCAGTTAAAGTATTAAATCTATCTAGCAACATAATGGTCTCAAACAAATCCAATCTCTGCTTTAATTCTAATTTGGCTTTAAACTAGCCTGCTCTCTGGAAGTGACTTCTGACCATTTCCAGGCTGGGATTCATTTGACGGTAAAGCAGTTGAACCCTACCTTGAGACACTAAAAAGCAATGGCTTGCCTGTCTCTAAAAATAGTCATCATTTGCTCAGAGTCAGTTTCTTTTACAGTCATGGTATAAGAATCTCTGGTCCAACCTTTAGTCCCATTAAGGTGGCGAAGGAAGTAGGGTCATTTCTCTCGTTGCTCACAACATGTAATACAAGCTTGGCAGTTCAGCAGGTAAGTGGTCAATCATGGTAACAAGTTTCGTGTTTGACTCTCAGGGATTAATTATTCTTCAAAGCTCATCTTTGGAATTCATAGTCAATACTTCAGATGTTTATTTGTTGTTATTGTTGTTTTCACCTTCAGTTATATCAATATTCTATGTGCTGTTTTGTGTTAAGATGTCTACTTCAGGGTTTCAGCAGAAATCTAGCACAAACCTCTTCACAGGAAGTAGACAATTTTCAACATTATTACTGTGAAGTTAGAAATGTGATTCTTAATATATTACACATTATTATAAGACAATAATGTGACTATGTCACTAAATGCTAATCACAAATAGGTATTACAGCCATTCTACCCTCCAACAGTTGTATCTTTACTGACTCTGTGCCAGATATTTACTAACTCCGCGCAAGCCAATCTGGAATTCTCCTAACGCGTATGGCTCAAGACACTGAAGGAATTATTGGAGGAACTTGCTGACTTCATCTTTAAAAAAAAAGCCTCCTTCAACCAGCAAAACAGAAATGCAGAGGAGTGCTGTTATTCACTTCTTTCTTATTTGTGAGAAAGTCCTCCAATAATTTAATCATGAATGACATGCTCACATAATAACTCATGGACCTTATTTAAAAATCAAGGTGGTAGCCCTACGAAAATGATCCTAAACCAGCCCACACTCAGTTTGTATTGAGTATGTGTGACTCATATGGAATTCAGTTCAGCTGCAGAGTCCTGAAAGCTGACAGTTGCTGATAACAGACTTTGGTTTCTCTTATTATTGCCTTCAGTGTCCCTGCCACCCTTTGAACGACACAGACTGATAGGGCACATCTAGTTAAATCCAAGATAAGGATTCTATTTCAGAAGCAGCCATGTCAGTGCTCCAATATAATTACACACCTCTCTGCTATTGTAATACTTGATGAAGTAGCCTTCTGTTCTTTGAAAGCCTGCTTTGTACAAGTGTAAAGCTTTAGACCTTGCAGCCCTGGACTTTTAAAGGATACTGCTTTGTCAGTCCAGGCCACCAGCGACTTGTAGTACACACAGGTCAAAGACTACTTAACAGACTATGAAGCTCTCTCAGACTACCACTTTCAATCTGCTACCTTAAACACACACATGCACACTTCTACTCTGTACATTTGTGACTACCTTCTTCAGGGCAATTTTAAGGTACCCAAGTGCTGTGTGCATGTGTTCTTGGCTGCATATAATGGTTTTTATAATACATATTTTAAAAATACAGTCAACTTTTGATGATAGCGATCCCTTCATCATGTCCCTCAACCCAAGAACATCTGTGTTTTCAAACTGTTAAGAAGTCTTCAGGGAAGGAAATTTGGACACAGATGTGACAAGAAAATTAGGGGGCAGAAATGGATTTCTGCCCATTTAACAGTATTTGCCGCACTGTTAAATATTCTGTCCCTTTTCATTGGCCACACAATCAGACTGACCAAACCATGTAAACAATTAGCATTCTGTTCGAGAAGGAAAATAACTCATTCTATTTAGCATGAAAGTCAGTCACTTTTACTTTTGCAATATTGACTGTCTTTGCCCTTCGTTTCGCCTCTTAGCTGTAGAACCTTTAACCCACATTTCCAGATTAGAGTTCAAGGTCATACTTGCTAGCTTATGATTACCGTATTAAACCCCAAGTCATCCAAAATGCATTGCGCCCACAGTATCCCATAGAGACGCCACCTCACTCATGCCTGCCTTTCTGATACATATTGCCTCCCTGTCTCTTTAGTGCATTACACTTAAGGATAAAAATGTTATCTTCAAATCCCTGGATATCCTTAGTCTATCTTTGCATTTAACTTTGGTCTCCCTCTCCCTACTTCCCTGTGATCCTCTGATTCTGTTTTTCTCTGCATTCCCCTCTCCCTTCATCCTGCTGGCAGAGCTTCACTACCTCAGCCCAACTTTGAACCACTCTTCCCTAAAATCCTCTGCTGTATCGCCTTCCCCCTAAGTCTCAAGCACCTCATTCAATTCTCCGACCAAGGTTTGAAATCTGAATTTTAGCCTAATACATTGTTTTCTCCCCTTAGATTTTGATATCGTAAAGTAAGATATAAACAGAGCTACTGGTGACCAATCAGTCAGAAATACGTCATCTATGATTGGAAGAGCACAAACACAAGAAATAGCAATCGTACCTACAAACCTCATTGCTGAGAAGAAAATGTCTGGCAATAACAAAACCTATGATGAGAAAAGAGACACTGTCTAATCTCACATAGAAATAAAAAGCTGAACTGTTTCTCCGATACTTAAAATACTCTTAACAATGACTGACATGTTAAAGCTTGGTTGAATAGACTGTCAATCACACATTTGTATTTTGATTGATTGCCAGGCACTGTCAATCACAGGACTCTCCAATTGTTAGCATTCAGTTCTGAATTAAGCCAATCTTATCAAGGCAATGAACTGCATTTGATCAAACTATTGCCCATTGTAGATATACTCCTGATCCAGATAGAAAACATTCCCCAATTATCTTTTTGATTTTAGCATCAAACTGAAAATGGACTAAATCAAACAGCAGCAACTGAATAACAGCAAGTAAGAAAAGGTTAGCTTCTGCAAAATAAACAGAAGATTCAGGAAGGTAATGAGTTGCACACATCTGAGATTATACAAAATAATCAAAGATGAGCAAACCGTGTGATATTTCTGAAGTTGTTAAAATAAGGACAGATGCAGTTGCTGAATAAATGCTTAAATAGCACATGATGCAACTATTTGCTGATCGGTTGTTTTCAGTTTATGGACATTATACAAAACCTGATTTAAACATTAAGGAATTGTGAACTTACTAATTCATCTTTCATAGTATACTCTTGTAACTGCAAAACCAGTTGGCCAGTTAGCAGCCAATTTTGTCACCAGCCACAAATTGAAATAATTATATTAAACATGTAAAGCTTTCTGAAAAGCTAATGAGCAACGTTCTTGAGCTTTAATCCAAATCAAACCAATATTCACCTCCCCGTAACAGAAAAAGTTTCCGATAGTATCATCCACTCAATAAAATGATGACATAGATGCTTTTTACTAAAATCTAATACTGCAGCTTTTCCTTCTGTAATGCGTTATGTTTAGCAAATGGCTCCTGAACTTGAGTACACCTGCACTACACTATTAGCATTTAATCAACACAGCAGATTCGTTATTACTTTCCATGTAATAGACAACCAGAAGCTGTCATTTATTTAACATTATCACCTTATGATTAAATCTAGCGAGCAAAGTTGCTTCAAGTTTTAAAAGATTCCAATTTAGTAATCTCCAGTGGATTGTAAAGGAACATGGCCATCCTTTCAGAATGATCAATGCTTAACACAGTGTGCTGTAACAATGTCGAGACTAAAATCTGACTTATACTTAATTTCTGCGTGACTACAAACTGAATATATTAAGATGACGGAGACAAATTATCTACTTACCGAACTGTTTTGGCATTGAACACTCGAACTGTTGAATCGGAGAGCTGGCACTCGTTGGGTTACTCCTTGTACATTAAGTATACATTCATATCCCCGTTGCCCAGACTGCGGCTGTGGCAGGTTCCGTGCTTTTAGTGTGATTGGTTTCACCTCTCCAACTGGGATAAGAATCTCATCTGAGGGCACCAGCTGTGGACAATCCTAAATGAGAAAGGATCAAAACAGAAATCAAAGTTAGCCTGGTAAGTAGCTCAGTGCTCTTAACAAGGTACTCATGGGGATGAAGGTGACTGGATCCTATGACAATCTTATTTGGACAAATGCCAATCATTTTCATCGGTTTGGCCCAGTATGTAGCAGTCTTGCACTTGTCTATCAGAGATTGCAGATTCAAGCCCATCATGAGCACTAGTAAATCACCTAGGTTAACATTTCAGTACTAAAAAATGAATGTATTATACATGCTATCTTTCAACTGAGACAAACAAAGCTTCACTTATTTGTTCAATTGGCTACGAGAATATTTAATAGCACTATATAAGGTAATGAGTTTTCCCAATGTCGTAGCCAATCTTTTTACATCAGTTAGAAAGCAAATTATCTTGTCATTCATGCTTTTTGCTCTTTGCACATTAGCTGACGTGATTGTCGATATAATAAGTGATTGCACTTATTCTTAATAAGCATTCTGGATGTGCAAGACACTGCATTATAAATCTAAGTTACCTCCTAATGCACACATCTGAATTCTTGTAGACAAATAGATATTTATTATTGAATAATACTTTGCCATAATGTGTCACCTTTGCTCCATGTAAGAATAGTTTGTTATGAAGTGTAAAATTTGACCTCAAAACCATGAAGTGAACAGAACTGCATGCTGATAATAGGGAGGGGAGTCTTCGCGCTCTTGTAGTTGATCAGGTATTGAAGCAATTTTCGCTTGGACCAACAGATTGTTGGGAAAATGTTTACAGTGAATACAATGGCTATTTTGAAAATAGGAGAAAGTGAGGTCTGCAGACGCTGGAGATCAGAGATGGAAATGTGTTGCTGGAAAAGCGCAGCAGGTCAGGCAGCATCTAGGGAACAGGAGAATCGACGTTTTGGGCATTAGCCCTCCTTCTTCCCTATTTTGAAAATAGGGGCAACTTGCAGAAGGACAAATGATACCAGCACCCAAGATGCCTTACAGATTTCACAATGTGAAAGCAAATCACAAACAAAAAATAATTGTAAAGTTAAATTTCTGGAAAGAGAGAATATGTCAATGTATTGTTGAATAATTACACCAATGTTATAGAATCACAGAATAAAATTTCTAGAGTGTGGAAGCAGGCCATTCAGCCCTTCCAAAGAGCATCCCATCCAGACACCAACCCCCGCCGCCCTCGCACCCCCCCCCACCCCCCAACCCCTACCACCTCCATTCCTGTGACCCTGCATTTCCCATGGCTGATCCATCCCTGGGCTACATATCCCTGGGCACCATGGGCAATTTAGCATGGCCAACTCACCTAACCTACACATCGTTTTGGACTACATAAGCTACTAGCAAGGACCAATATATTTGTGCTATCTTTTGTTATGAAAGAATGAAACGAGAATATTAATCTACTTCCTTAGATGGCAATTTTGCAACAGAAATATCAATCAAAAATGGGTACGTTCTTCCATAGTGTCTCAAACATTAAAAAAGATTAATAATTTCACCTTGTACTTTCAATGATTTGTTTCTTTGTACATCACAACTTCCCAATCAAGATTAATTTTGCAGCTACTTTCTGTTTTAGATCAAATGGTAGATCATATCAAATTGAATGAAATACCACACTTTTAAATCCTCACCACATCATTAAAGAACCCTTTTACAGTGGAACACAAGACTATGAGAGGCAACAACAACAACTCAGTGGCAGTCTTTACCCACTCACCTCCACTAGTGTTTAACTCGTTTTAGAACTCTGAAACATCCAGCCAACCCCCTACCTCACTTCATCTGTCAGAGTTTAAAATAAGTGGATGGTTGAACCACTCACGCAAACGCAGTTACAGTGAAATTGAAATTAGAGTAAATTTCACGCAAGAGTAGAAGTTGATAAATCTATAGATAGAAATAATTGTTAGTAACATACAGGATGAATTGCCAAACTATATGCTGACCTTGTTGTCTAGCCTAGAAGAAACATATTAAGGAGGATAGAATCAGTTCTGTACACATCTGTTAACTGTTACAGATTCAACAAAAATGAGGTCAGGTGTTTCTTTTTCTTGCTGTTCTGTAAATATCAATACTACAAGCAATTCCGATTCTTTAAAAAAAAGAGTGAAATCTGCAAATGACATTCACCTGAGGAACTGACATACTTGTCCTTTTTTTGCAGGTGGTGTTATTTATCAAAAGGGTTGCCTGTACTAAATATTTTACCGACAATTTGTAGAACCAGCTGAAATTATGATCAATACCTAATCAACGGCAACAATGCTAAGAATCCTTCTCCCATACACTACCAGCTCTGTTCACTTCACAGTTTCACAGTCTGATTTCTTGTTTCATCACAAACCCTTCTCACATTGAGCACAGTGTAATTTCAAAATGTACTGTCTTTCTCAGTTCCACTTATCAGAATTACATGAGTCACAAGACAAACAATTAACAGGTAATGTGATGATAGGTTGTGTTAGTGAAGTGAATTTCTAAAGCAGAGTTTTTTGGAGCAGGTGGAGAACATTTGGGAGAGAAAACACAACAGGTCACATTGTGTCAGAGAGAAATGGTAGCTTTCTGGTTGAGCAGTGAGGTTACAGCACAACGACTGATAGCTGGAATCTCAGGCCAATCCATCCCCCTATAGACAGAAAGACATGGGGTGGTCATACACTTGCACTCTCCAAAGTATAAGTTCCTCAAAGAAGTGGGTTTACTGTCAAAAGCCCAGGTAATAATGATGATTGTGGTAGAATCAGGGGGATAGGAGCTGCCTGCATACACTGAAGGGTTGTGTAACTGCAGTGCTGGGACAGCAATGACAACCTCATCAGTTCCTTTTCCTGCACTTTCTCCGATTTGGGAGACTGGTGAGCTTGATGCATGCAGATCAGCATGAGATGGCAATGGAGTTTGCAAAATAAAAATCTTCTGCTAGATGAGCGTATTTTTTGAAAACTCACATCTATACCTACTCTTACCTTGGCATAGAGCCACAAAGGCATTTAATGACAAAAATAGAATGATTTCTCTGCCAGTTTGGTTGCTAGGTAGAGAGCTCCTGCTACTTCACAAGTCCCACTGCCACCATGCACTGATCAGCACATTCTGACCTCAGGAAAGGGATGGGCTCCAAGAAAATGTGGCAATGAAAAGGAAGCAAGCTGAAAAGGGAAGCTATTGATCCTAACTCAGAGAATGTTTCAAACTAGCAGCTTTCCAACAAGCTGCTCACAACATTATTAGCTGCTACAGTGAAAGCGGTCTGTAGCTCCTAACTGACTTTTGCCTATGGTGTCAGTGTCTATTGTATATGTTAACAAGCAATTTATCTAGGTCTGTAAGTGTCTGTCTTTAGGGAGTGTCCTCTTATGCAAGAGTCAGTTTACACAGGTTTCACTGCTTTTAAAGCTCAGTCAAGCGGTCATCAACTGAAGTTCAATAGGGATTGCTAAGAGTAATCCAAGACATAAATGCATGTTCAATAATGCTAATGGGAAGTGTGATTGGTTGACAATAGATACGTTGTTCTGTTTCAGAAGGAACGGTCCCTATGCAATGCTGACAAGGAAGGGGAATGCATCTGGTGGTGGGCATGCTGCTGCAAGTGGCAGAAATGGTGGTTTATGGTCATTTGGTTGTACAGGCTGGTGGGGTAGAAAGTGAGGGATTGTGAGAAGGAAGAGAAGGGGTGATGGCAGAAATGTGAGAGATGAGTCAGACATGGCTGAGGGACCTGTCAACCACAGTGGTGGGGAATCCTCAGCTGAGGAAAAATTTAGACATGTTTCAGGTCCCTGTATGAAAGATGGCAACATCAGAACAGATGCAACAAAGGAGGAGAAACTGGAAGAATGGAATATTTACAGGGAGGATGTATAGTCAAGGTCACTGTGGGAGTCAGTAGGTTTGTAGTGGATATCAGTGGCCAGCCTATCCCTGGTAATTGAGAAGGGAAGGGAGGAGATGGACCAGGTGAAGGAGAGGGAAAGATGGAAACTGGAAGCAAAGTCGATACATTTTTACAATTCTAGATAAGAAACTGGTGTAGCACAAATGATGTCATCAATGTACAGGAGAGTTGTGGGAGGGATGGAGAGATTTAGTTCAGGGACAGTTCCATCTGGAGAATATGAGAGGAGTTAAAAGGAGCAGTTGTTTAATGTGAGGACAGGCTTGGCCAGGTTTGGGGGGTGGGGGGTGGGGAGTGGGGGAGGATGTGTTGGTGGTGAAGAGGAAAGGTTCAGACCTTCTTCCAGTGAAGAAGCTGAGAGCCTGAAGGCCATCCTGTCAGGGGGATAGATGTGTAGAGGGATGGCATGCCCATGGCAGAGGTAGCAGGTGATGCCAGCAAACTGGAAATATTGAAACAGATGTAAAGCATCAGAAGAATCACAAATGTAAGTGAGAAGAGACCAGACGGGTGAAGGAAATGGTACAAAGAAATAAGTTCTGAGGAGCAGGAGCAGGCTGAAACAATGGATTTGCTGGGGCAGTCCTGTTTGTGGACTTTGAGGGGGCTCCCAGATGCGATGACATTAGTGATAAGTCATGAAAACAATGGCTTGGATGCTGAATGATAGAGTCACAGACAGGAGGAGATAAGAGGGTGTGCTTGAGGGCTGGTGATCAGCCTTTGCAAGGTAGAGATCAGTACACCGAGTCGTGAGTTCATGGAATGCCCTGCCAGTAGCAGTGGTGGACTCTCCTTCATTATGGGCATTTAAACGTGCATTGGATAGGCATATAGAGGATAGTGGGCTAGTGTAGGTTAGGTGGGCTTGGATCGGCGCAACATCGAGGGCCAAAGGGCCTGTACCACGCTGTATTCTTCTATGTTCTATGTTCTATGTAAACAACAGCATCATCCTTATCAGCAGGTTTGACTACAATGCCAGAGCTGGATCTGAGAGTACAGAGTTCCAAGGGACTTAGTTAAAGGGGTATATAAATGCTGTCTGCCACGTTTACTCAGTTTGCTTCTGAAATAATCTCATTGACTGTACTGGGCTAAGGCCTATGTTGACAGCACTACTGCGCGAATCCAACTTATAATGGGAGGAGAAAGGTAAGAAATTTTTAAAAATGTAGTTATATTTGGGCAGTATGTAGTTCACAAGAAAAAAATAATTAATCTTACACTTTTAATGTAACCGAGAGGAACATCTGTTTGTTGATAAAGTAACATTAAGCTTCTGTGTGCAAAAGGTGCAGTACTGCATTCAGTAACTAATTACATGAGATTAGCAGGTTCCCAGTGAAATATGATTCATCTTCTGAATGATGAGAGGACTTTCAGCACTTAGTTACCAAGTGTTGCAACTCATAAATCGAGCAGCTTCTGGTTTTGTTAGAATTCTGAAATGAACAGCAATGTGTTGCAGTTATTGTGAGACATAACCAATCACAAAACAGAGTACTGGAATAGATAATGTAGGAAAATTAGCTACTAGGAAATGCTTTTTGACTTGACATTAAACACTTGCCTCATTCATGATCAACAGCAGAAAGTTTAAAGGAAGCCTTTGACCTTCCATCTGCAAATCATTGTCTCTCTCTCTCGCCTTGACAATTAATTGTCTTCCTTCCAGCTCGTTATGGCATCACACTCTCTCTCCACCTCATTGCAGCAGATACCTCGCCATCTCTCCCACCCTCCCCCACTTTATCCTTCCAAATTTACAGTCAGCAAGGTCCTCCAGTGGCTGCCTCCTGCTATTGGTTTTCTCAACCAGCAGCAGCTCAGTCAGTCATGGACAGTTGCCAGGTTAAAAGTGTCAGGAAAATGACAATAAGCTCTTGCCATTCAATTCAAATGTCAGTTTATCTGCTTGATGTTTGCTCGGTTGTTTGTCAGATTTTGGCCTCCCCTTCTCCCTATGCCTCTCTGTAGATAGTGGGGCCTATTTCAATTACTCTTTTCTGATTAGATCTTTAAGAAGCAACTCCTTAAATTGTTTTCATGTCCCATATATGTTGTGTCTTGATGATGGCAACAGTCCAGTCACAAAATGCTAGATGTATTTAGGCTAAGCTAAACTCTGTTTATCATAAACCAGAAGTTATTAAAGGTCTGCCCCGACTACTTCTTCATCACATTTTTCATTTGTCTATTTTCCACTAAGACAATCTGTAGGTTTACTGTGTACTTATGTAAAGGAATAATCCCGGTTTACATTGATCTCGTGATAATTTTATTTGACCAACCAATGTGATCTAATGCAAAAGGATTGCATGTTATTTGCATTATGCTGCCTGGAGAGTAGCCTTCTTCAGTTTTCTACCAAGTTTACATAAATACAATGTCTATGCCTAATAACAGTACTCCCTATTAGCATTTCCTTGCCTGCATTTGCTATAAATGGAGAAATGAAGAGGAAGCGATGCAGAGTTAACATTATCTACAGCTGGGGAGACTATGAAAGGAAATCCAGAGACCCAGGGAGCAATGGATGTTGCAAGGGTCACAGGTAAAGAGGAACCAAGCCACCAATAACCCCAAGGCCAAACGGAGACTACGATGACTCAAAACAATCCTTCCAAAAGCTGCAAAATGCTTACAATTCACAAGATGTTCTTTTTCTTTTCACAATGAAAGGAATTGTGATCAAATCCATATTGATATAGGCAATTCTTCAAGGTTTGACAGATAAATATTAGCTAGAGATGAGGTTGTCATATAAGATTTCCTCAAAAGCAAATACTTGTGAGAGTCGAAGGCTGGTGACAATCACATTACTTTTGACAAAACACAATCCAATTTTAGCACAAATCTCCATAAATTAACATAATTCAAAAATGTTGACAAAGCCAACTGGTTAGCTATTGGCATACATGCCAACTGTCTTACTTTACATTCAAGACCTCTTTCCCCATATTTACAACTCCCACATGGTCAATAATGCTTCCTGACTGTCTATAAAGCCTGAGATGATCAAGGGCTTAACAGGCCAATCAACAAACACAGAAGGTTCTCCTGAATAGAATAATTCCCAAAGTCCTAGTTTATCATGGAAACCACAGCTCACAAGACTAGCAACAGAAAGAAAAACACAATGACTAACACAATGACTAATATTATATGCAGATACTCATGCATCCACTTTGTTATTTCCCCAGCTTTAGATGTTCCCACAGTATTTGCCTGGAGTCAAAAGAAGGGTCAGGCAAGAGACCTCTGACACTCCTGCTCTGTATTATGCTGTAGCTAAGTTTATGAGAGCTGACTCATAACCCAGTATTACCCTCTTCCTGTGGGAGTTGGATCTAACCACAAACCTGATACATTAGCCAGAATATTTTTTATATTTGTAGAGGATCACTGGTTCACATCAAAACATGTCAAAAAAACATCCTATAGATCATCAATAGATCTTCAATCTTTACTTTTGAGAAATTCTACCTTCTGGATTGGACCAGTATTGATTACAGAATGAGTAGGTCTTTGTCAAATTGCTTTGCACATTGACATTGAGTCATGTGTATTCACTGGTTTCATACCACATAGAAACATCTTTGGTTTAATGTGCAGACTAAAGGTCTCAAAGTTTCCAACATAAAACACCTTGGCATGAGCTTCCAAACATTGATAGTACTACTAATGTACATTCTTTAAAATATTTTTGAATGGGTAACTATATTCAATAGTCTCTAAATAAGCCAATATGTTAGTAGACAGTGAAGGTGTCTCTCACAGTATGACATGAGAATTCATTACCTCTGATGCATTGACCCGTCCCTCCTGGAAAGAGCAAATGCTTGGATCATGAGTGCAAAGGTTCCGATATTTACACCAATGACAGCGAAATGCACTTGTCACACACGACAGACACCTGAGGCAGAAAGACAAAAACAAATGAGCACCAAAAGATACAGATTATAAAGAAGCAAAAAAAAATCTGATATGGGTGTTTTCTGGCTAAAATGCGCTACAGCAGTCAAATTTATCTTAAACCATAGCTAGGAAATCAAGTAGTGGTAAAATTTCTTCTTTGCTCTATGAACAGAATTGCAATTCCACATAGAAAGCAATGGTTTACAATGTTATTACATATACCACACATAGAGCAATGGTACCTCACAGCAGATATTTAACATTTGACTAATGTATAATCACATGGTTTCTTGAGATGTCTTTGTTCATACTGCAGATCTTTTTGTTCTCAATATTTGAATGTTGGGAGATGAAGTTAGTTGTGATCTGAGCTATAGATATCATTGTCTATTAAGCTAGCTTGTCACAAGGGCAATCAACATTTCAGTTTTACCTTGCTCAATAGCTTGAAATTTCAATGCAGCTAAATGACAACAGATTCTAGCACAACACAGATGTGAACACACATCTAAATTTTCTGCAAGATGGAAAAAGGCACTGCAGCACACACTTAAATATAATATAATCCATACAATGCTCCATACAATTTCTGCTTAATTGAAATAAAGGTTTAATTTACAACTTCCAATGTTCCTTGTAGACACTTGGATACGCATTGTCAGAAACAATGCAGCAAGAAATCAGAAAGTGTAAGTGCCTCACACAGAAGTGGAAAACACAATCAGCTTTATATGAACCTCCCAGACAGTAATCACTCCAAACAAAATCAGCACTCATTTGGAAACAGCAATCCAGTCAAGAATAGCTTGAAAATTGATTTAGGTCCTCACCGATGATGACATTTAGAATAAGATATTAATCACAATAACACTATTTTTGAAATTTAGCCATATTTGATCAAATTAATATCCCATTAAATATGGTTCACCAATACTCCATTTTTATGGCAAGCATTGAAGACAACAAGGGAATATCTTGTGCACATCTGCTTTAATTTCTCAAGAAATACCTAAGAATTTTCTTATACTTTTTTTAATATAATTTCAGCGATGCAGAAGAGATAATTCTTTAATTTCACAAAGTATTATACAGATACAAGTCAGTCAGCAGACATGGGCATCTGAATAGGATATTTCTGATTGCCTTTGGGTGAAACCATCGTCTATAGAGGGAGCTGTTGTTAATTCAGATAGAATCATAGAGATGTACAGAATGGAAACAGACCCTTCGGTCCAACCTGTCCATGCCGACTAGCTATCCCAACCCAACCTAGTCCCACCTGCCAGCACCCAGCCCATATCCCTCCAACCCTTCCTATTCAAATATCCATCCAAATGCCTCTTAAATGTTGCAATTGTACCAGCCTCCACCACATCTTCTGGCAGCTCATTCCGTACATGTACCACCATCTGCATGAAAACGTTGCCCCTTAGGTCTCTTTTATATCTTTCTCCTCTCACCCTAAACCTATGCCCTCTAGTTCTGGACTCCCCGACCCCAGGGAAAAGACTTTGTCTATTTATCCTATCCATACCCCTCATAATTTTGTAAACCTCGATAAGGACACCCCTCAGCCTCCGACGCTCCAGCCTGTTCAGCCTCTCCCTGTAGCTCAAATCCTCCAACCCCGGCAACATCCTTGTCAATCTTTTCTGAACCCTTTCAAGTTTCACAACATCTTTCCGATAGGAAGGAGACCAGAATTGCACACAATATTCCAACAGTGGCCTAACCAATGTCCTGTACAGCCGCAACATGACCTCCCGACTCCTGTACTCAATATTTTGACCAATAAAGGAAAGCACACCAAACGCCTTCTTCACTATCCTATCTACCTGCGACTCCACTTTCAAGGAGCTATGAACCTGCACTCCAAGGTCTCTTTGTTCAGCAATACTCCCTAGGACCTTACCATTAAGTGTATAAGTCCTGCTAAGATTTGTTTTCTCAAAATGCAGCACTTCGCATTTATCAGAATTAAACTCCATCTGCCACTTCTCAGCCCATTGGCCCATCTGGCCCAGGTCCTGTTGTAATCTGAGGTAACCCTCTTCCCTGTCCACTACACCTCTAATTTTGGTGTCATCTGCAAACTTACTAATTGTACCTCTTATGCACGCATCTAAATCATTTATGTAAATGACAAAAAGTAGAGGACCCTGCACCGATCCTTGTGGCACTCCACTGGTCACAGGCCTCCAGTCTGAAAAACAACCCTCCAACACCACTCTCTGTCTTCTACCTTTGATCCAGTTTTGTATCCAAATGGCTAGTTTTCCCTGTATTCCATGAAATCTAACCTTGCTAATCAGTCTCCCATGAGGAACCTTGTCAAACGCTTTACTGAAGTCCACATAGATCACATCTACTACTCTGCCCTCATCAATCCTCTTTGTTACTTCTTCAAAAAACTCAATCAAGTTTATGAGACATGATTTCCCATGCACAAAGCCATGTTGACTATCCCGAATCAGTCCATGCCATTCCAAATACATGTACATCCTGTCCCTCAGGATTCCCTCCAACAACTTGCCCACCACCGAGATCAAGCTCACCGGTCTATAGTTCCCTGGCTTGTCTTTACTGCCCTTCTTAAACAGTGGCACCATGTTAGCCAACCTCCAGTTTTTCGGCACCTCACCTGTGACTATCGATGATACAAATATCTCAGCAAGACGCCCAGCAATCATTTCTCTGGTTTCCTACAGAGTTCTCGGGTACACCTGATCAGGTCCTGGGGATTTATCCACTTTTAACCGTTTCAAGACACCCAGCACTTCCTTTTCTGTAATCTGGACATTTTGCAAGATGTCACCATCTATTTCCCTGCAGTCTACATCTTCCATATCCTTTTCCACAGTAAACACTGATGCAAAATATTCATTTAGTATCTCCCCCATTTTCTGTGGCTCCACACAAAGGCCACCTTGCTGATCTTTGAGGGGTCCTATTCTCTCCCTAGTTACCCTTTTGTCCTTAATATATTTGTAAAAACCCTTTGGATTCTCCTTAATTCTATTTGCCAAAGCTATCTCATGTCCCCGTTTTGCCGTCCTGATTTCCCTCTTAAGTATACTCCTACTTTCTTGATACTCTTCTAAGGATTCACTCGATCTATCCTGTCTATATCTGATATATGCTTCCTTCTTTTTCTTAACCAAACCCTCTATTTCTTTAGTCATCCAGCATTCCCTATACCTACCAGCCTTCCCTTTCACCCTGACAGGAATATACTTTCTCTGGATTCTTGTTATCTCATTTCTGAAGACTTCCCATTTTCCAGCCATCCCTTTACCTGCGAACATCTGCCTCCAATCAGCTTTCGAAAGTTCTTGCCTAATACCGTCAAAATTGACCTTTCTCCAATTTAGAACTTCAACTTTTAGATCTGGTCTATCCTTTTCCATCACTATTTTAAAACAAATAGAATTATGGTCGCTGGCCCCAAAGTGCTCCCCCACTGACACCTCAGTCACCTGCCCTGTCTTATTTCCCAAGAGTAGGTCAAGTTTGCACCTTCTCTAGTAGGTACATCCACATACTGAATCAGAAAATTGTCTTGGATGCACTTAAGAAATTCCTCTCCATCTAAACTTTTAACACTGTGGCAGTCCCAGTCGATGTTTGGAAAGTTAAAATCCCCTACCATAATTACCCTATTATTCTTACAGATAGCTGAGATCTCCTTACAAGTTTGTTTCTCAATTTCCCCCTGACTATTAGGGGGTCTATAATACAATCCCAATAAGGTGATCATCCCTTTCTTATTTCTCAGTTCTACCCAAATAACTTCCCTGGATGTATTTCTGGGAATATCCTCCCTCAGCACAGCTGTAATCCTATCCCTTATCAAAAATGCCACACCCTCTCCTCTCTTGCCTCCCTTTCTATCCTTCCTGTAGCATTTGTTTCCTGGAACATTAAGCTGCCAGTCCTGCCCATCCCTGAACCATATTTCTGTAATTGCTATGATATCCCAATCCCATGTTCCTTACCATGCCCTGAATTCATCTGCCTTCCCTGTTAGGCCCCTTGCATTGAAATAAATGCAGTTTAATTTATTAGTCCTACCTTGTCCCTGCCTGCCCTGACTGTTTGACTCACTTCTGTTCTCAGCTGTACCTGTCTCAGATCGATCTCTTTCCTCACTATCTCCCTGGGTCCCACGACCCCCACCTTACTAGTTTAAATCCTCCCACGTAGTTCTAGCAAATTTCCCTGACAGATATTTAAGAATCTGACTTAACTTAGACCAGAAAGAAAGAATTTAGATTTTGGCTTATTAGAAAATTAATGTAAGGGTAGTAATTGAGAATTTACATACAAACATCAATACATTTTGACATATGGATCGGAGAAAATCATGTTTGGAAGGTGGAAAAATAAACTATAAAACCAAGTGTTAATCCCATCTAGAGAATCATGTTAAAAGGGGAATTTGGTAGTATAGATTGACCTTTCATTTCTGGGATCTGAATCCAAATCCAGGCTGGACTGATGACATGCAAGTTTCCTCAACTTTCTGGCGATACTGATCCTGCGAAAAGGACTTCAGCCCTTGGTGAGCATAGCTCCACATTACAGAACTGCTCCTGATTTCAAGTTACATGAGAAATAGGGTAGATATAGGCAAATCAAACCTTTGCACCTAGTCTACCATTCAATAAAGCCATGGATGTGCTTCTACCTACTGGCAATCACCACTTATTCCTCAATTCCTTTAGTATCCAATAATTGGTCTCTATTTTGAATATGCTCAATGGCTGAACATGCATGTTTATTGACAGTAAATTGACAATTTGAAGTGTATGGCCAGTACACCGATGTGTAGTCCTGGCATACAGTTGTCCATTGGCAAAATGCGTTTACTGAGAGCTACTAGTACAGCATTCTTGGTGCTGCCTTCTTATTCAGAACATTGCACCTACAGAGAGCACATCGTGGTGGTGATGGTGAGGGGAGCAGATGAATGGGTAAACAATGCAAGATTTTTAACTTGCTCCTTAATTTTCAGTTTTGGATTGGGACTGCAATGCTGCTTTTAATCTGGAATGATGCTTTTAACACAAAGCAAACAACACACAAGGATGCATACACCAAAGGCTAAATTTTAGCAGCAATAACAGAAAACACATTTACTGAATGCTTTATATAAGTTTTGCTTTTTGTGAGTCACTTTGCCAATGATTGTTACAGGTTTGTTGCCCTGGAGTTGCTATAAATGTGCAACAAACTCTTTTCTCTGCTCTTGCTAGTAGTCAATAGGTAGCCGGTTTAGATGGGGCATTTCTGCTTCAAAAAGTTTTTTTTTTCCAAATCGCTGTTTACAAATGGTATCAGTTTGGTTTATTGCTATTTTATCAATATCATCACTGACTTAAAAACATGAGAATCATGCTGCAAAAAAAAACTATTACTTTAAACGCAATTTACAAATGACTGAAGGTCTTAACAATACTTCCTCATGTATTGCACAGATAAATTAGACATTTTTGAATAATTAGTCAGAGATTTGCATAGACTGAGCCGCCATGGGTCAGTGGTTTAAAGCACAAGAATTTATACATTTACAAATCATTTTTAAAAACATAATAGAAATCGATCTTACAGCTGATGAACGCTGCAGTTGAAAAATTTAAATTCAGTGCTGGCAAACATCTTTCCAGTCTCTCTGGACTTCAGCTGAAGGCTCACCCCAATCCAATCTAAGAGAAACACAGCATTTAGTCAATGTATGCTTAAGCAAACATTATGATCCTCAAATCTGTTTATTTTATTAAAATTTTAAATTAACAAAGTAAATAGGTTATCAGCTAGTTCTTGCTACTTGAAAATCATTACCATTCATTGAAAGCCAAGGTAAATATGCTGATGAAAAAGGGCTTTAATCTGAAATATTAACTCGGTTTCATTCTTCACTGACGCTGCTTAACCAAAACATTTTCAGTTATTATTTCAGGAAGGGTACTTGCTCGGCAGTACACCTTCAGATGTGGAGTAAACTACAATGCTTTGCAGACAGTTGCATAAATGCTCTAGTCATCAAAATGTACCAAAACTGGTAGATTTTTCACCCATACTCTAATTTGGGAAGGCTATTTCAGTCAATCCTTAAATTAAGCATTTTTGCTTATCATTTCAACAGATTTTTCTATAAATTACGCCTCACTTCATCTCTGCTCAGTTCATGTCTCAACATAAATCTGATGATCTAGCTTCCTAAGACAGAAACAATTAACATTTATCAGAAAAGATATGGTCAACTTGAGTATCTTTTTGAAAAAAGCAAGGGTGACCTAATGGAGGTCCTTCACGTAGCAAAAGATTTTAATAGAGAAGAAACAGTGGATGCATTTCCACTTGAGGGGAAGAGCAAATCTATAAGTCATAAATATAATCTGATCACCTAGGAATCCAATAGGGAATTCAGACGGGACTTCTTTATCCAGAGAGTGTTGAAAACATAGAATACTCTACCCACTGTGAGTAGTTCATGGGGAATAGTGCAGCACAGTGGCTCAGTGGTTACCACTGATGCCACACAGCACCAGGGACCCAGGTTTGATTCCTGACTTGGGCGACTGTCTGTGTGGAGTTTGCACATTCTCCTAGTGTCAGCGTGGGTTTCCTCCGGGTGCTCCGGTTTCCTTCCACAATCCAAAGACACGCAGGTCAGGTGAATTGGCCATGTTAACTTGCCCATAATGTTAGGTGAATTAGTCAGGAGTAAATATAAGGTAGGGGAATAGATCTTGGTGGGTTATTCTTTGGAGGGTCAGTGAAGTCTCGTTGGGCCAAATGGCCTGTTTCCATACCGTAGCTAATCTAACCTAAAGTACTGATGCATTTTTGATTAAAAATATGAAGGAGAAACAAATAGAGGGGCTACAGAATTAGTCAGGTGAGGAAGGATGGGAACACGTTTTAGTGAAGCATAAAACACCAGCATGAACTTATTTGGTCAAATGGCCAGGTTCTGTCGTATATACTCCAAGCATACTTTTGTAAAGGCTCTTTAATGCATTTTGAAAACAAAACTTACAAGAAAAAATGTCAGAAAGCTGAAAGTTTTCTTTTGCTGTGCAGATTAGTGTTTTTGGAACTACACAATCCTCGGATTTGTTTTTTGTGACTTGATGTCTGAAGAGACATTGCTTGGAAGGTGGTGATAGAAAACTGTTGAAACTTTATTGCTGGAACAGCACAGCAGGTCAGGCAGCATCCAGGGAACAGGAGATTCGACGTTTCGGGCACAGGCCCTTTCCTGAAGAAGGGCCTGTGCCCGAAACGTCGAATCTCCTGTTCCCTGGATGCTGCCTGACCTGCTGTGCTGTTCCAGCAATAAAGTTTCAACTTTGATCTCCAGCATCTGCAGACCTCACTTTCTCCTCGGTGATAGAAAACTACAGACCCCAAGAAGTGGTAACCAACTAAGTACTGAACTCCTCTTGCCATCACTGAAGTAGAGGCGAGGGCTGCCAGTGTGCTTTGCCCGCTAGCGCCTGGGCTGAAATCAGCTGATGAGGTCTGAATAATTCTCAGGTTTAAGAATACCTCACGGCTGAAAGCTCTGAATACTTTTCACACTCGTCCTTCTGCATTAGCTTTGCTGGACTCCAAAAACTGGCTCTGGTTTAGAAATAACTTCAGTTTTGATGTTTTTTTCATCATTTTGCTTTCTTAAGGCAATAACCTTGACTTTGAGCTTCTGGTTTAACTTTACTTTGATCCAAAACCACTAACTGTTCTCAGCTGTTGCAACTTCACCACATCCAGGTTGTTTGAGTGGTGGGGGTGGGGTTGGGGGTAATGTGTGGAGATGGCGCAGTATTGGAAGGGCTGGATCATGTGATAATACGTCATGGGACCTATTAAGCTGTCTTTTGTATTCATTGGCTCTCAAAAGGTAGAATAAGAAGTTTAGCAAAAAAAATTAATATTTAATTATTTCTATGTCTACAATAGCCAAAACCCTACAAGTATCCTCTAAATGACTTGGAGGTGCATTTAATGCTGCCATGGTGAGCCAAGATGCAAATGGCTGGCTTGGTGATACTCTGGATGTTACCTCAGAGGAGTCTCCTGTGCCAGATAACGATATTTTTACCATAACCTTTAGTACCCTTACCTCTACCGGACACTACAGCTCAATGACAATCCCTGTGATAATTTAAGCCAACTGCACCTGTCACTCCCATCCCAGTGCAAAGCAAGCTTGAGTCATCTTAATTTCCAAGATCCGAAGCTTTCAGACTAGCATGTTGTTAATTACTAGCACATCATCTGATTCTCCTCACATGCAGAAGAGTCATAAATTCCCCTGTTTGCTTTGTGCATTCTTGAAGACTTATTCTTTCAAAGGCCAAGTGTGTTGGTCACAACGTGAAATACTAATTGTTAACCGATGAAAGGACCTTAAATTAGACAAACAATGAATCAATTAATGGGATGTAATACAATGATGATCAAAACTGTGTCTAATTGTCTACAACTAATTTAAGATGTTCCCATTTAAGTTATTCTCCTTCCTAATTAACAAACGACATGTTCCTGATCATAAATACAAGTTTGGGAAGGTACCAAGTGTACCACAGTACAATTTCAATAGCACTCAATAAAACAATAGCTCTGGGCTTGTCAAATCATGAGTGCTGTCGGATTAATTAGAAGCTACAGTAATTTGACTCAAATTTGCTTCAACGTGATTACATTAAGTCCTCAGCTGCTTCTTCCCTTTAGTAATGTTTAAAGATAGAGGACTTAGAAATGTACTCTGTCAACTGAGAAGCAGAGTGATGGTGATTGCTCATTTGTGGCACAGATTTTTTTTATATTGTGACTGTCGATGCAAAAGAGATGTGATAAGAAAAAGCAGCATGACTTGGGAGAGAGATGTAAATAAATGAGAAAGAGAGAAAAGCTCACGAAAAAAATGAGTGAAAGATATGAAGTGAAACAAATGAGTAGAAATCGAAGACTGAGAATGAAAATGGAAGAGAGTGGGTGAGAATGAAAAAGGAAAAAAACTTAAGAGAGAAAGACTCTTGAGAAAAGACATTGAAAGAGAAATGAAAACAAACAGATGTGGAAAAAAATCAAGAAAACAAAACTGCTGGGAACTGCTGTAATATTAACTGGTGGGAATGTTGGTTATATGTTCAGTAAGTACACCCAGTGTTGAGGTCAGGAATTGGATTTCATAGTTTACTAAACTACATGGAATTTTAATTTTCCAATTTCATTCTATTGTTTGCTTTACAATTGCATTCTTGCAGGGTTATGTAGTTTTGTTTGAATGTTTGTGCAAAATAGGAACCTTTACCACAATAACAACAGTATATTTTGCATTTATAATCCTTATGCTTTTTAAAAAAATTTCTGTAGGAGATGCGGGTCTCGTTGGCCAGGACAGCATTTATAGCACATGCGTAACAATACTTGAGGTGGTGCTGTGTTGCCATCTTGAATCATTGCAATCCAGGGAGGGAGTTCCAGGGTTAGGGGTAGGGATTCAAGGACAGTAAAGGAATGGAAACTAGATTCCAAGCCAGGATGCTGTGGGGCTTGAAGGGGAATTTGCAGGTGATGGTGCTCACAAGCACCTGCTGCCCTTGTCCTTTAAAGTAGTAGAGTTACTCGGTTTCAAAGATGCTGTCGAAGGAGCCCTGGTGAGTTGTTGCAAAGTATCTTGTAAATGGTAGACACTGCTGCCATCAGGCACTGGTGGTGGAGTGAATGAACACTGAATGGATGGGATGCCAATCCTGGATGGTGCCAAACCTCACATTAGTTTTGGAGCTGTGCCCACTAGGGCAAGTGGCGCGTATTCCATCACATTCCTGACTTGTGCTTTGTAGACTGTGGAAAGGAATTGGGGAATCAGGAGGTGACCTACTCAGCTCAGAACTCCTACCCTTTGATTTGCTCCATCATCCATAGTAGGCTAACATTTCAGACTGAGGACTTCTGTTAAAAATGAGCTGCATTTGGTGCAATCAATATGGCTTTAGTAGCACTTTTACTTCCCTCCACCAAACAACTTTAAGATATCTAATTTCTAGCTTCACCTTTCCTAAGTTGTTAACACTCACACTGATGGTTCGAATATTGTTGAGTTTGGACTGAGTCACATAATCAAAGCTCAATGTAGTATTCGGGGAATGCTGCAAGCAGAGGCTCTTGCTTTCCCACAAAGTAAAAAGCAGATGCTGACTCAGCTGGAGATTAATGACTCTAAAGTAATGTCCTAAGGAAGGGAATTGTGGTGGAAAAAGTACTACAAACTATATAACAGCAATAACTAAATCACAAAACAGTTTTCTGTAACATTTTATCAGAGGTTACTAACGGACTAGGGTATCACAAAGCTGCTCGCTCTCTACTTAATTTTAATTGCGTGAGAAAAGGCGAAAGCCTCCACAAAGTTAAAATAAATACCAGCCCACAAGAAATGGAATGTTCGAGAAAACTTAGTTTGCTTTGGCTGGTAGCAGCTTCAGGAACTTCCAGGCTGCTTAACATGACAGCAAGTTCCATTATAACAATAATTGTTCTCATATCTGGAGTGGATGTTTTTTTAAACACAACACAAGCATTGACTTCATGCCCATTTACACTTCCAAAATGTTAAGCAAATAGATTCAATTTCTATTTAGTCATTTCCTTAGCCCAGTCTCCTTTACATTTTCATTATTTTAATGCTTGATTCACATATTCTCAGAGCTTTCTGATTACCCCACTTGAACTAAACCACCTCTTCAAAAGTGGCTTCTGGTTAGGTGTATACTTTTGCTACATGCTTCGTGTCAGCTTTGATTGGTGAGCAACACTGCCACCTCAGTGACTTGGCTGTGGATTTAATGCCCAGAGAAAAGGAAGATGACAGGTCTGTGTATGGCTAAGGCAGCACTTCATGGGTGGAGATGCATTTCATATGATATGTTAAACAGCACCTAAACAGGACCTGGTTGAAGGCAATTTAGGAAGAAAGTTTAATGAGCCTGGGATTGTTTGAACTGGAGAAGGATCAAGAAAGATTTTTAAGCAAATAACTAAATTAGCCTCTTTCTGACACAGGATTGCTTCAACCCGGAGACAGAATCAAGCTTAGAAGAAGAAAGGTGCAAAGACATTTTAGATTCAACTACTTAATGCACAGAAGAGTGATAAGTAGACGACTCAGGGAGCCATGGGAAATGAATGATTGAAGGATATTAATTTGTTCAGATGTCCAGAGGACTGATTTAGCTTCATGTTTTTCTACATTCTGCTAAGGACATAGCTACATAGTGAACACAGAAGTTGAAGTTAATTATTCAAAGGACAAAGATCTCCTGGTCGTGTGGCCAATAAACCTTCATGAACAACAACTAGAGAACTTAACTGCTCAGTTTTCATATTTGCCATTTGTTAGGTCTTGCCACAAGTAAGTTTGTTACATGGAAGCAGTAATCATTCTTAAAGCGCTTAATTAATTAAGTTCTTTGGAATGACCTGAGGATATGCTAAGTTGCTATGTAAAGGCAAGTTATTTCTGCTCTTGGACAAGGCTGGCGTTCTCAAAACATGGTTGAAACTTTATTGCTGGAACAGCACAGCAGGTCAGGCAGCATCCATGGAACAGGAGATTCGACGTTTCGGGCACAGGCCCTTCTTCAGGAAGGGCCTGTGCCCGAAACGTCGAATCTCCTGTTCCCTGGATGCTGCCTGACCTGCTGTGCTGTTCCAGCAATAAAGTTTCAACTTTGATCTCCAGCATCTGCAGACCTCACTTTGTTCTCAAAACATGGCCTAGTTGCTTAGAGTAAAAACCTTAAAAATGCTCAAAGTAGAAATATTCAAATATGTCTGTTTTGCCAAGATGAAAGAATGAAGGGCATAATCAGAGCGCGTACATGTCATGAGTGAGATGTATTTGCAAGAAGTATGTGTACTAGTACCTTCTGCTATTTAAAGCAGCATAATAGAATGTTAATAAAGTATTATCATTTTTTTTGTGGACCAGACAATACAGTTGGGTCTGTATAAACATATGTTACAGAATCCTGTCCATTCATCCGGAGTTGTTTCATTCTTAGAATAATTTGCAAAGTAACACTGGTAGTTAGCCACAGAGTGATTATCCACTTTGTGGTTTCTGGCAAAGGATCTAAAAAGAAGCTATTCTTCCAGGAAGATTGCTGAATGAATAACAGTTCACGAGAAGCTTTATAGACTGGACTTCCTCTCCACAATCACATACACTGAACTATCTTTCATCTTCCAGTTAAAAGTGGAAGGTGCCGATCTTCAAGCAGGAGAAATGCCGTTAATAATGACTAAATGTCAACTGAGATCTAAAATCACCACTTGCCCTGACATGTATAATCTCCTTCAGCCTTACAATCCTTGGAGTTTTGTGTGCTCCTCTAATTTTGATGATTTGTGCCTTCCCAATTATATTTGCTTCCCCAGAGGTGGCTATGCCTTCTCGTGCTTTGTCCTCATATTCCAATATTGCTCCCTGCTTGCTTTCTCAAATTCCTCCTTGAAGACATTGACTAAAGCCAATTCTTTGGTCAAATTTTAATTTTTTTTTTCTTGGAATGTATATGGGCATCACTGACTAGGCCAGTGTTTATAGCTCATTCCTAAATATCCTGGAATTAGTGGTAATGAGCTGCCTTCTTGAACCACTACATTCCTTCAGTGAAGGGACAGCCACAGTGCTACAGCAAGGGAGTTTCAGGATTTTGACCCCACAACAATGAAGGAATGCAACAACATTCCAAGTCAAAATGGTGTGTGACTTGGAGAAGTTACAGGTGGTTCCCATTGGATGTTCTGCCAATTTTGCTCTTTTCATTATTTGAGGTCACAGGTTCAAAAATGTTGTTGAAGGAGCCTTGCTGGATTACTGCAGTGCACCTTGTAGATAGTACACACTACTGCCCTCACAGTGTTGGAGAGAGCAAATGTTCAAAGAAGTGGATAGATGCTATCAATTTGCCTGCTTTATCCTGGATGGTGTTGAACCTGTGCTGCTGGAGTTGCTCTCCTTCAGATAAGTGGATACTATTCTATCAAACTCCTAATGTTTGGCTTGTAGATGATGAACAGTTAGGGGAGTCAGGAGGTAGGCTATCACTGCAGAATTCCTACTGTTTGATCTACTCTTGGAATCACAGTATTTATATGGCTGATTCAGTTCAGTTTCTAGTCAGTGGCCTGAGATAGAGTTTCAGTAATAGTGATGACTCCAAAAGGGAGAATGGTTAAATTCTCTCTGGTTTTCACTTATTAGCTCAAAATATAAATGTTTGTCCAGGTCTTGCTCTATTTGAATAAGTACTACTTCAGTATCTGCACAGTCGTGAACAGTGCTGACCATGCAATCAATAAACATTCCTACTTCTGATATGATGCAGACAATGTTATTGACGAACCAGCCTAGGATGGTTGTGCCAAGCGCAATACCTTGAAATCCTGCAGAGATGCCCTGGAACTGAGAGGACTGACCCCCAACAACCACAAACATCTTCCTTGTGCTGGCTATGACTCCAACCTGCAGAAAGTTTTCCCCATTTCCCATTATTTAAGTAATAGTAGTGCTCCTTGTTGCCATTCTTAGTCAAATGCTGTCTGGATGTTAAGGGAAGCTACCTCGATAATTCAGTTTTTTGTTCATATTTGGACCAAGACTGTAATGAGGCCAGAATTTACACTTTACCAGAGCCACTCAGCTTGAGTGTCAAATCCCGGGTGTTGTTCAGCAAATACTACTTGACAGCAATCTCAACGACCCTTTCCATCACCTTCCCTATGATCAAAAGTGGACTTTTACATTAGTAATTGGTTGAGTTGGACTTGTCTTATGTCTTGTGGTCAGGACATTTCTGATCAACTTTCCACATTATGGTAGATCTCAGTATTATAACTGCATTGGAAGAGCTGGGCTAGAGGCATAGCTGGTTCTTGGGCACAAATTTACCAGGCTAATGATGGAATGCTTTCAGCATTCATCATCTTTGTAGTTTATCCACTGTTTCTTGATATCACCTGGAATTAAGTGAATTGGCTGAAGATCGGCTCCGTGATGCTGGGACCTTCAGGTGAGGACTGAGATGAATATGCACATGTTACCTCTGGCTAAAGATGGATGCAAATGCTACAGTAGAAAATTGTGGCGCTGGAAAAGCACAGGAGGTCAAGCAGCATCCAAGGAGCAGGAGAACAGACATTTCGGGCATAAGCCCTTCATCAGGGTTTATAAACCTTTTCTGAACCCTTTTAAGTTTCACAACAGCCTTCCTATCGGAGGGAGACCAGAATTGCACAAAATATTCCAAAGCTGGCTAACTAATGTCCTGTACAGCCGCAACATGCATCCAAACCCCGATACTCAATGCTCTGACCAATAAAGGAAAGCATACCAAATGCCTTCTTCACTATCCTATCTACCTGTG
Source organism: Chiloscyllium plagiosum (assembly GCF_037043375.1). Lineage (NCBI taxonomy): Eukaryota > Metazoa > Chordata > Chondrichthyes > Orectolobiformes > Hemiscylliidae > Chiloscyllium > Chiloscyllium plagiosum. The sequence continues at coordinate 23,211,169 of NW_028270164.1, forward strand.
ACTCTACTTTCAAGGAATTATGAACTTGCACTCCAAGGTCTCTTTGTTCAGCAACACTCCCTAGGACCTTACCATTAAGTGCATAAGTCTTGCCCTGATTTGCCTTTCCAAAATGCAGTACCTCACATTTATCTAAATTAAACACCATCTGCCACTCCTCAGCTCATTGGCCCATCTGATCAAGGTCTCATTGTACTCGGAGGTAACCTTCTTTGCTGTCCACTACACCTCCAATTTTGGTGTCATCTGCAAACTTACTAACTATACCTCCAACGTTCATATCCAAATCATTTATATAAATGACAAAAAACAGTGGACCCAGCACCGATCCTCGTGGCACACCACTGGTCCTAGGCCTGCTCCTCACTATCTGGTATGGACATGATCCTGTGCTGTAATTTCACGAAGTTGATATCTCATTTTTAGGTATGTCTGATGGTGCTCCTGGCATGTCCTCCTGCAATCTCCTTTAAATCTGGGTTGGTTCCAGTTTGCTTTGACGTAACAGTGCAACTTAATGGGTTGCCAGGCCAGCTAGGATGTTATTTAAGAGTTAACCACATTGCTGTGGATGTGGAATTAGATTTGAGCCATCCAGGTAGAGATGTCACACTTGCTTCTCTAAAAGAAGATCAGTGAAACAGATGGGCTTTTACAACAATCACCCCATGGTTCCATGGTCACCATTAGGACTAACTTTTGAATTCCAGATTTATTAACTGAATTGAAATTTCCTTATGTGCCATTTGAACCGAGACCTGCATAACATTAGTATAGGCTTCTGGCTTACCACCCTAGTGACATACCACAATTTTGTCATCTCCCCCAGTCATCTGACCTAATAATGCCTTTGTGGCTTGGTGTCATACTTTGTCTCATTCTGCTCTTAAGCATATGAGTCTTTCTGAGATGCTTTATTATGTCAAATTATAGAATATTACAGCATAAAAAGAGACTATTCAGCCCATATAGTCTCTACCAGCCTTATCAAACAGCAAAAAAACAGAAATTGCTGGAAAATCTCAGCAGGTCTGGCAGCATCTGTGAAGAGAAATCAGAGTTAGATGAATACAAGTTATGTTTCCTTTCTCAATTATGTACCTCACAAGAAAATGGCAGCCTCCACACATGTATGATATTAGAGTTCAAGGTATTTTTTAAAGGAAAACAGAATACCGTGGTTGAAAAATTAAGTGCAATCAAAGAGAGAAAATTACGCCACAAATTATTTTGTAAACATATTACTAGGTTAGTCAAAGTATTAAGTAGTAAACATGGAAAATGGTACTTTTAGCTGCAGAAAGAGTGGACTTAATTTAGTGGAGGAACGTGCTGATTTCATTGAGTTGCTTTTACCTTGATCTGCAAGAATGGGAGGTACATCTTTAGCAGCCGGTGAAATGCACATTATCTTGTCACCCATTCTCTGACCATCCACCTCGGTCAACCCTCCGAATGCACAGACAACGCCAGCAGAAAGATCTGGAACATCACTAACTTTCAGAATAAGCTGTAGAAAAGAGAATGTGCAGAATTCAGGAACCTCAAAATCAGAGATGTCAGATTTGGAGGGAGAGAAATGTATTTCTATTGATAATTCCTATGACAGCAGCATTAAGTGTTTATTACTTTACTAATAAACAGACTTAAAAGCAGGCTCTGTTGTCCAACCAATATACCCAAAGCAGAAGCTCCAAATATATTACAAGGGGGCACCTTTTTTTTTAATTTTCAATATTCCCTCATGGGTTTCAGAACAAATTTATCATGTCAAAAGTCAGCAAGAACACAGTGGGATAAATGGCCTCCCACCTGTGTAGAAATTGTGCTACAATTCCTGTGCCAGCACTGTTCCAGTATTCAATGTGGCTCAGATATGTTCATGTACAGAGCATCAGTGTTTTGTCAATACGAGGCATTTGCAGTAACAGTGAGAAGCTGGGGCAATAGGAATAAATTAGCTGCGCATTGATAAAAAACAAAAGAACTGTGGACGCTGTAAATTAGAAACAAAAGCACAAGTTGATGGAAAAGGTCAGCAGGTCTAGCAGCATCTGTGAAGAAAAGTCAGAGTCATGTTTCTGGTCCGGTGACCCTTCCTTAGAACATTATTCTGAGGAAGGGTCACTGGACCAGAAACCTTAACTCTGATTTCTCTTCACAGATGCTGCTAGACCTGCTGAGCTTTTCCAGCAACTTCTGTTTTTTGCTCTTTGATAAGGCTGCTAAGACTATATGGGCTGAATGTGCTCTTTTTGAGCTGTAATAGTCGAAATCTAATGTTGTGAACATCTACATGTTAAACTACCAATGATAGGAAAAATGAAATGTTAAAACAATTTTAACTGTTATCTCTGATAATTAACAGGGCCACATTTTACGGTCCGATAAAAGCAACAAACTCACTGCAAGCAATTCCTCTGTGCATTATTTGAATGAACCTATTTAACGTAAGCCTTCATTAAAATGTCAATGTAATCTTACATTAATACTTTAATCTATTCTTTCCTAATATGATAAAACCTACAATTTCACTCCATTAATGGCTTGCAAGAACATTAAGTGTAAGAATTTGCTCCTTCCGTGTCTTGGAAGACACCATGTGAGTTGTCCATTTTTGAACTCTCAAATTAATTTTTATATTACTTTCCACTCGTAACAAACTTAGTAAAGGATCTCACTATCAGTGCTAGAAAAATTGGCTAACATGAATTAAAATTAGATTCTTGCTTGTAATGGTTTTATTGAATGCATAAATTGGGTGCAAGTTAAGAGGAATTAGAACACAATGGAAAAAGAAGAACAGAATTAGAACAAAATGATATCAGTGCTACAGGTAATTAAGATTCTTTGTAACCATTTAATTTCTGAGAGCTGTGGGAGGGCTTCTTCAGCACGACCGGCAAAAATATTTAACTCTTGCAATGTAACAACTACATTCCTTTCCTTTCTTCTAATAAACTGAAAAAATCTAAAAGATAATGGTCTTGTGGCAAATACTTACCGGTACACTGTGCTCGGATGCAGAGATACTATTTGGCTGGATACTGAGTTTCACGCACTGATCAATACTGGCGGCAAATCGATAGGGCTCCATGGCTCGCTCGCACTTGTCTCTCCTTGAGCACCTAAGGAAACAGAAAAGAATCTAATTAATCTAGGAATGGTTCTAAAACTACCTTGGCATCTACCTACCTGATTCGGAGATGTTAGTAAAAAGCAACCCTGGATAATAATGCAGCATTACACTCAGTATAGTTAATGAATTCAGTTCAGATCTCCGTGGTATGAAAGTCGAATTGTTTTCCATTTTTAGAGAGACATCGGTAGTCCAGGGCTCTAGAGTCTCATTTATACTCCAAGACTCTTGAGACTACGTTGATCTTGGGCCATTATGGCCCACACTGATAGTAGTTCCCTTGAGGTTGCAACATGCCAGTTTATGAGCCAGGAAGTATTAATTTAAATTATCTGTCTGCTGCATGTGCTGACTTGAATTTAACTGCTGAAATATGTAGATTTGTATTAGATATTTTCAGTAGTCTGCATAAAACTGCTTGGTTTACAGCACTGGACAAGGCAAAAAGTCAGCTCCTTTGCTGCACAGTTTCCCTGTAAAATATCTCCTCACATTTTCTTTGTGCTTAGATTCACCACAACTATAACTCCAGCACAGTTAGGTATAGTATCAACATCCTCCAAATCAATCACTATCCCAACTAGCACATATACCACAAGAAGCACAGACTCCAACTCACTGATCCAACCAGGCACTTTTACATCTTGCATATCAATTGGGAAACTGGTCACTTTCTTTGCATTATTTACCCAATGCCTTCAAATCAGAACTAATGTTGACAAATCAAGACTCTGAACTTACAAATCTAATACCATCCAAGCTTTATTCAGTACTGGACTAACCTGAGTGGTATACTAGAAATTTCTGTATTATTTAATATTTACGAACCTCTAGATACTTGAACCTGCTCCGATTTATACAGATAGAATCTCCCTTGAATAGTGATGAATTTACTTTTAATTCTGAAAGCTGATTTGGTATTCCCATTGAAAGTATTTAGTCAGTTCCAGTGTGTGCTCTTTACCTGTGCAGCCATCATGAATATTTATCTGTCACTTCCGACCCTGACTAACAGAACAGGGAAGTAAAATGTGCGATATTTAGCTGATCTTTAATCTGAGCCGACAGAGTGAGAAGAGAAATGCTGGGAAAAGTAGCAATGAGGTTATAATGAACAAATTAGTCCTAAATTGGCGTACACTTCAGTTGCTCATTCTGCATTGGCCCCACTCAATCTACAATCAGCAGAATATCACACCCACAATTCATTGCATTTTGCGAATAAATCACACAAGGAACAAATGTAACTCGAGACAAAACTTCAATCATTAATACAATAGTGTTTGCTTTAGGAATTCTTGTAATAATAACCATCTGTTCAAACATGATTTTGTCATTCCATGATGGATCTGCCAACAAATACACAGAAAATGAGACCAGTGCCATCGATGGAATAGTCTATCATACTGACTGAAAAATGCACATCTTTTAAATAATCTCATGGTCTTTACAGCATCTGCTAAAAGTAATTCATTAATGGGAAGAAATTATACAGTGCAATCATAGCATACAAATTTGTTAATGTATCCAAATGTGACTGTCACATAGTTTTACTCATTTGATTTTAAGGTGATTAGAGAGACAGATTGAAGCAATGGACGAAGTGAGTTTCTCCTGTTCAAATATTTCCTTGCACCAACCATGTAGCCAACACTTTTACTCCACAATGCTGCTATGATCAAAATAGCTTCAGTAGCTCTATGAATGTAATACTATGCTGCAACCCAACTTTGGTCTCACTAATAAACCAGGATGGGTAAAAGGAAAAAAGTATAGACAGTGGATTTCTAGGGTAATTCAGTTTAAAAGATGGGCAGAAAGCCATAATCCACTGCTAGAAGTTGTTGAAGTAAACAATACAAATGATTTCAATGTGGAACCAGATATTACTTTTGAGTTAACTTATGGTGAGAAGGAAGGATTCAAAAGGGCCCACGCATAGCTGGACCAATGTTTCTTCTCTAATTTTTAAAAGTTTCCTATTATCTTTTACATTAGGCTGAGATAACAATAGTTATTCCACAATTACCTGGCAAACTGCTTCACAAATTCAATTTCAAAGACATGCACTTTCATGATTGATGTTAATGAACAAATGAATGCTTGACACTTCTGTACAAACTTTATTTCCCAACACCTCAAAGGGATTACCCATTTTAAATTAATCATGTACTAGAACTAAGGAAAGGGTTTGATACAAATTTGCGAACCCTTTACAAGCAAATATCCCAGAATGTAAGTTCAAAGTCAATGAACATGGTAACAGTATTAAAATACTGTATCACATTAGAGGCACATTACTACTTAAATCATAAAGAGAATTACTACATTGTGAGCAACAGTGAGAAAACTTTCTGGATCTTCCAGAAATCAGGCAGCTGGTTGGCTGCTGGCAATCATTCTGCCCTCACCTCCCCACAACAAGAAGCGGAAGTTACGTTCATTAGAGGTTTTGGTCAATCAATGGCTAATCGCTCCAGAACATGAGACTGTTTGAGCAAATGACATGGCTGCTGCTGGGAAACCACCCATTGGAATCACAGAATGGAGAATCAAAGAGGTCAAAGGGTGGGGTAGTGGAGGTAGAGGGTCTGGAGCTGTGATTGGATGTGGGGTTGGGGAGTGGTGTTGGGTGGTGGAAGGAGGGCTCAGAAGCAAGGACAGAGAGGTATCTGCCAGTGGCCATCCAGCTAGCCTAAGTCCAGTCCCTCAATCTTGGACCTAATCAAGCTATATTCTCACCTGGATGTGGATAATTCTAGCCATAAACACCAGATTTGGACTATCCTTCCCTTCCAATAATACTGTAACCTTTCAGGCTGATGCAGAAAGGGAAGCAAAGGCCCTAAGTGCAAAGATAGAAGTATGTCTTTCTCAGATAGACTGGCTTTATACATATATCTACACTTATATCAGTGTAAAACAGGTCTTGCAATTTTTCGCAAGTCGAACTGTACCACAACCTCATTTTGAATTCCTTTGATGCTTTTCACTTGATAATATTCTTGATTTATTTAAACCTTATCAGACTGAAATAATGCAGTCTATGACAGTCTCCATTACATATTTGCCTTCGAGGTGCAGAGAGGCTTGTGGTTGGTTGATATGGAATCTATAAAAGAGACACAAATTTGACAAGCTGAACACTGGAAAAGAGAAATTGTATCTCTAATTTACAAAATGGATTCAGTAACAAGCAGAACTGCTGAAAACGCAAAACTGACTCTTCCATACCAGAATTCTGGAAAAAAAAGGTTTCATAAAATCTAATTTTATCCCTGGTGTACTGACAACTTTCCAGTGCACAGAAGGAGCCTCATTATGCCTTCAGTACCTATTTCATAGTGAAAAATCAATGGTGAACTTTCCACAGCATTACGACAATAATGAACTCAGAAGGGGATCTGTAATTAAGCAGCATTGATTGAGATGATATGCATAGCCTTATGTCCAATCTAATAACATGGTGCATTATTCACCATTATTTCATACTCATAGTTCAGAATGATGTGCTGATTGTAGGAAGAGCAAACACACTAAAATGTTTAAAGTTACAATAGTTTACCTCATGGTAAAATCAGAACAGCTAACATAATGCAATCAGGAAAATCTCTTGAAATATATAAGTGTAAAAGGAAAATGCAACCTTTTACAGTAGCACTGTAGCTGGCCTTCACTCTATTTGAGCACAGTACAAATGGAATTGTTCATGTCTTTAAGAGGCAGTGGCTGGATTTCCTTGCTTTAGGTCTTTATTTAGATAGAAGAATTCCTTTTCTCGAAGGAAGTAGCACACAAATTAATTATTAGCAACTGTATGTGTTAGCACCAGCTCCTAGATTTTTAGGTGACCACCCCTATGAAATTTATCAGATGACCCAATAGTCTTTATCTCTGTTTACGTACGTGCACCAATAGAAATTCACCCCAACCATGTCTATGGCCAACCAGTAACTGTAAATTTCACTGCTCTGTGTTAATCTTATGGAGACGGGCATCTTGTCATTACATAATAGACTCCAAAAAAAGAGCGACTCCACCCTGAGTTAGCTAAAAATAAAGAAAACATTGGAAATACTTGATAGGTTCATAAATATCTATGAAGCGAAAGATCACGTCACGTGGCAAAATTAATGCTTTATGAAAACCGTTCTAAAATACTAATCTTATTATTTCCGACATAGACGATATCCAATTCATTGCATACTTTTAGTACTTCTTTCTGCTTTTAGATCACTTGTAAAAGCTGTCCTGTCCAAGAAGTTTTGCTGAAACATGTATGGCACTTCATAACGCGAGTTTGCACTAGACAGGAATTGCACCAAACTCAATGTGAAACCCGAAATGACCGTCCACAAAAAAGTCAGAATCTGCTCCATTTAGGATACAGGTCAGGTTCCAATTCTAGAATTATTTCCCTTATTCATGAACATTCACAAATAAAACTACTTTGTATTGACAATAATGAGGGTGATTTCCAAATTTAACCAGTCTTTTCTTTCTAGTGAGATGGACATTAATCAATATTTTTTATGAGAATGTTTTACATCAGAGCTCATTCCTACAGCTCCTCCTCACTGATCATGAACTCCAAACCATTCAAATTTGAAAGGACCAACAGACCCTAGTAATAAAGCCATATGTCAAATTTTCCAACTTGTCAGAACTCTACTCTGCTGCAGTAATCCTTCACGCTATAATGACCCGACAGAGCTGAATGCATTGTACTGAGGGAATACTTCTATTGCAGAGGTAAGCAATTATATTGTCGCAAGAAGACATTATAATACCACAGTATTCATGAATTGCATTATATTAACTGACAAGTGCATCATGTTAGTCGCATAACTAGGATTCTTTCGAAAATGATTTCTGATTTATCCCTGCTTGCGAAATGGAGTGCACAATTTTATTTTCATCTCAAGAAATTATCAACGGAGGTTTCACCTTTCAAATTGAGTTTCCCTATCTAAAATTGTAGTTTGTGCATTTATAACTCATTATGAACACAATTAAAAACAAATATATTCTGACTGTGGCTGAACCATCTTCCTGGGTTAACAGTCAGTTGAACTGAAACACTGTTTGCATTGCCTGTTTAAGACACTTATGACCAAAAGCAAGGTTGCCATATCTTCAAAGTCCCATAGCAGTTGGACACTCCACCTGTTATGTGTTTAGTCTTCTTTTTAAACCAGCTCCCCCTCAGGCAATGCCTTGTCTTGTGACGAAGAAATACAAGCAGCACTTTCCATTAGATGGATAGTCTTACAGTGCTGCCAGTTGGAAAACATTCAACAGACTTATCTGATCATCACTTCTCCAGAGTTACCTGGACAGTTTCTTTCTCCCATCTTGGAAAGGAAATTTCTTCTGCTCATTCGCAATTCTTCGCTTACAATTTTTCCTCTCCCAAGCAACTCTTCCAGTCTGGTGCAGTTCTTGCTACCAGTTTCCAATCTAGCTGCTGTGAAATGGTGTTCAATGTTGTGCTGTGTTCCTACAGAGATGCCTGATTGGACAAAGGCTGAAATTCATGGTGCAGCAAATGGCACAGAATCCGCATTGACAGCCAAACAGGATCAGGACCTGGCAAATGATCTTGGAACAACAAATCCGTTTTGTAGCACAAGCCTTTATTGCAATGGCTGATGAGACAAGAAAAATAATACTCAAAGTTCACACATGTGCTCATGTCAATAGTTTTGCTCCACTGAAAAATGTATCAAATTGAATTGTCAGACAAGGGGGCATTGTCCGTTTAAAGTATTTTTTGTATGCACCTAGGACATCAATGAGATTTTTAATTTAGATAGATTTTGATTTGACTTTTAACTTATCACATAATAAAGAATAGAAATCAGACAATCTAAGTACAAGCTGATTTTATCTACTACATTTGAAGGTAATGATCAATTTTTACTGGCTTTGTCACCTTACGTACTTTATTCTTATACAGGATTTGAGTGTCACTGGCAGGCTAACATCTCTTTCCCGTCTTTAGTTATCCTTCAATTGAATTGCTTTCTGAAATAACCTACAGAGTCAATAAGTGTCCAGTTGCATGTAGGCCAGAAAAGTAAGGGTGGCAGATTTCCTTCCCTAAAGGATATTAATAACCCTGATGGGTTTGTTTTTTATTAGATGTTACCAGAATAAAGGCAAAGCAAAATAAATGGATGCCTACTGGTATGATTTGGCACCTTTTTCATGTTCTGATTCAAGATTGAAGTTACTGCAAGACCAATGTAAATTAAATGCTGCTACGACTTCATCCATACATCAAAATCGGACAAATGCTATCCTTTGTGTAAAGACCTTGGCTCTCCCTGATCAAGATGTTTCTGCTATAGTTGTGTTAGCATCACCAACTAATGCCCTTTTCTGATAGCATTTGCATGGGTAGCAGGTATGACCCACTCAGATGTTAGTGCTGATAATGAAAACGTTTAATGGAAAGTTCTAGACTTTCAAGCGATGGGGCTGTGACTATTTCCCTTGGCAGTTTGCTCCATTGCAGGAGGTTCCTTGGGAAGTTAGCTATTTGATAAATATATAGGCTTTATATTTTGTATGTGTGGCTAAATGCCATGTTCTGTCATTGCTGGAGGCCACCAAGTGCTTGCTTTTTGTAAATTCCCACCTGATCCATGCCATATTTTGTAGAACATAGCCTACTTTTCTCTCTGTTTTGTTGTAGTGATTCATATTCCAAATCTTTGATCAAGGAGGTGACACTAGTGTATTTCCCATGCCGATTCATGCAGAATTATGTTTGAGTTTGGATAATTTCTCTTGCCGTACAATGATCTCCACACGAATTTTACATGCTCTAGGATGTTTGGTGACCTATAATTTTGATTATTTTTTGTTGCAATACTAAAATTCCTCCCTAGAAATCCAAGAACCCTGTTTGCTTTTTATGTTATCTGTTGAAGATGGAATCTGCCTTGAAGACTGATTTAACATGTCAGGTACAGTTTTGTATCTACCTATTGGCGTAGGTGATTATAGAATTTAAAAACTTTTCATTGGTGCATCCTTATTATTAGTGATGCATATGACATAGCATGTTTTGACATTGAATACATCTTCCATAATTCAAATTTCCTGCTTTTCATTAAATTCTGCAATTGTTGTGGACTGACAAGATCAGGATCTTTCCCTCATACTTAAGAGCATGCAGTCACCTGCAAATTGTCACACCCTAAATTTTTTGAAACTTGGTGAAAAGGTCATTTAAATATATCAAGATGTGTAAAGGTCCTAATGTATTTTGCTTGAGCATACAGAAAGGCTATCTGCACCACTGGCACATTCATCTGTGTTTCCCCCTTCCAGCTCACCAACTGTGTTCCCCTACTGGGAGTAATCTGGAGATTGCGATGTTGTTTAAGAGGTCACCTTCGCCAATCTCCTTATGACCTCAGAACAGTAGACTGGATATCTGGTCAGCATGGACAAGTTGGACCGAAGGGTCTATTTTCATGCTGTACATCTCTATGGCTATGTGTCAGGATGAATTCTCATTGCATTTTGTCTTCTGTTGGTAAGGAAATGTCAGGTCCTGTGATCCCATTATAGTGAAAAAGGACAAGAGCTTTTCTTCAGCAACATTGCCAAAGGTTATTGAGACATTTTATATTGCCATTTATACATTTGTTTTGAGACTTCAAGACAGGTCATTACACAAATGCAATATTTTGGATGATCTTTCTGACTGAAAATCGCACTGACTCTCTACCAGAATATTGTGAATTTCAAAAATACAAGAATGAAGAATATTTTCAGTCACCTGGCAAATGACATTGATGAGAGTAGCTGGTGTGTAGTTTTGGCTAACTTTAATCAACTGTTTTGAATAGGTTACAGATGTGTGTTTTTTTTTTCTGTTGATCTGTGAAGTAGCTGCGACTGATGGACTCTTGAAAGAGACTGGTCAATTTTGGAGCCTGGTATGATACTGTCTGTTTTGATATCAGAATCACACTTTAAAAAAAAATTTTGGTGAAACAACGGTCTGATTCAAGGTAGCTTTTAAGACACAGAGCAAAACTTGTGATTCAAGGTGAATCTGCTTTTAAGTTAGTCAACGGATTTAAAGTTGCTTCAAAGTTCATGAAATGAAATTCAATATGTATTAATTAACAAGTATTTCACATTGCTTTTACAATGTGTGTTGATGCAGATAATCAGTTGAACAAGTTGACTTAAATGCACATTTGTCATCAGTCTAATGGGAGAATTTGTGTCTATTTAATAAATATCTTGCCACTAGATGTCACCAGCATATTTTTATGAACAGTGCACAAAACCTAATCTCATACCTACCTGTCAGGGAGAAAATGCACAAATACATGCAACATGCTTTTCTGGTTAACTGTTTAAATTTAAATACATGATCATGATATATACTTTAAAGATAAATGTAGGTGGTAGCAACTTTTGAAGAAAAAATTTGAATGGCAAATGATGAAGCTTAATTTAACAATTGTTCAATTGCTAATCTTCTGAATGACATAGCAGCATCTTTGTACCATCCTTGACTGAAAAAAAAAACACATGTTTAGAGTCTATCAGAAATAGAGAAGATAAGTTCAGATAAGCTTCCATTTTTATTGCTGAATGCAATGCTTGGCATTGCAGTTTCACAAATCACCAAGAAAGATACAAAGTAAACTCATTGTCCATAAAGCATGTCCTTCATTCATGAAAAGTCCAAAAAATGTTTACACATTTTTTTAAAAAGCCTTAAAATTTTAAATATACAATCCCAAAATCTTCAAGTGTGCCAACTCAATTAACTTTGAAAATGAAATTTGCTCAATTTCCATCATGTTTTCCTTCTCCGGGTTTGGTACATGACTTAGTCATCACTTCACTATTGCTATTCACTTAGTGTTGCAGAATTTTGCAGGTTATTATGGAATGACCCACAGGGCAGAAATATTCACTGCCACTCAATCCTGTCCAGCTATAAAAGTCTGCATAAATTTAACTATCCAGTCTATCTTGCAGCAATCTGATTTACTCAACACTGAAAGGGTGTTAGTCTGAAGAAAAACTTTGCTAAGAGATCTCTGGCTGACCAATTCTTTTGTTGTTTATAAAGAGATTTTATTTTTCTACATTTTCTTCTCAATTCAGACCACACTCCTTTTTTTCCCCAATTACACAGTTGCACACTCTCCAATGTGTAGTAACAAATAATTTCAAGAGAGTTGTTTAAAACAGCACCAGACTCATCACCTTTGCCACACACACCACAATAGCAGCATGATCATCAGTTTTGCGTTCCCATTTAAATTTTATTAACAAATGGAAGTGCAAGGAATTACTGAGAACAATGGACAAGGTGACACTATTCTCCATGGATCCAATACTTTGATTGAAAAATTCTTACCCTCAAGTTCATATTTCTCCACAGTTTCACCCTATTCTATAATCAGTCACCTCTTTCAGTCTACTAGCCCTGTGCTGTTCAAACTCTACCTTCTTGTGAATCTGTAGTGTCTTTGTCCCAACTAAAGTCAACAGGATCCATCATGGCCCTGAATCACATTGGATACTCTCCAAAAGTGTCAAGTAAGCTGCTCTTAGCGGGGATAGCAATGCAGAGGGTGCAAAAAACTAAAAAACCAACACAAGCAAGGTAGTCCAACAATTCATGATCCTTCCTGTAAAATTGTGCTCGCTACTGACATTCTAATGTTTTGGTAATATGCCACAACTCACTGTCAAAGTTCATTGGCAGATATCAGCTTTAGCAATGTTAAAGGGCTGACATTAATGTCAGCAAGTATGAATCACACCCATCAGGGAGCAGGGGGAGAATAAAGGACCACGATCAAGCCAAAAAGCTTTAAAACAGGAAAGTCACATTTTTATATGGATGCAATGAATAAATATTTGCTACTTACATGTTGTGAAGGACACACCAACCACAGTGAGGGTCCCCAGAACTTAGACACTTGCTGCATGTCTCGTACTGTTCGCATGATTCCACTGGCACCCTTGACAGCTAAAAAATAAACCAAATACAAACATCAGAATAAGGTAAACATGAAACAAGATGTTATTACATATAAGATTAGGAGAGATTTTAGAAGTTTTCTTTCGATTATTTGGTAAACAAGATGTGAACTGCTTTAATCTAAACACAGCTGATCAGAGATGTAGACTGAAAACTATTCAACATTGAAATACACTATCATTTACATTTCATTGGCACATACACTTGCCATTTTTAAAATGCATGAACAGAACTCTTGTTATTTTCCATGAGTTTTCTCAGATATTCAGTTTTCTAAATCAAGATTTTCTAGGAGCTCCTTAAAGTCTGGAAGTAGTGTGGAAGGAAACTTTTGAACAATACTGAAACCAAAGCAGAATATGGAGCTGGCCTGTGAAATACTTCTTACACAAAACAAGGAAGAACACCAATGTAATTCAAACAAAGTAGGAGGACAGCATTTTAAAGAAATCTTGCAGTTAAGTGATAATAGCAACATATAGAATCCCTGCACTGCGGAAAAGGTTAATTGGACGATCTAGTGCACTGACCCACTGAAGAGCATCCCTCTCAGATGCTTGCTGTTCCGGTCAACTTTATCCTTATAATCCCGCATTTCCCATGGCTAATCCACCTAGCCGGCACATCGCTGGATACTATGGACAATTTAGCAAGGTCAATCCACCTAACAGCACATCTTCGGACAGTGGGAGGAAACCTGGTGGGAAGACACAGGGAAAATGCGCAAACTCTACACAGACAGTCGCCTGAGGCTGGAATCGAACTCTAGTCCTTAGCGCAGTGAATTCTAAGGAGAAACCTTATTTTCCCAAACAATGCATTCAAAACAGGGTACATCAAAATGAGAGGTTAAATATTTAGAAAACATTAATAAAGAGCATTACAACATTTCCATTACTTTATAACATTTACTTCAGATATTCACACAAAATCATTTAGTTTGATGTCCTCCGAGTCAATGCACAACCAACTGTCAGCATTAAAAGCTATAAATAGCAAAGTTTAACCATTGGCACAGAATGAAATGATGTGTGAGAAATAGGTAGAAAATGTAATCTAATTATTAAATAACTCACTTATATAAGTCACTTTATTTAGAAAGGAAAATATAATTTGGACTGCACTCTCGCTGACGATGAGAAAAGCAGAAAGGACTGTTGTCTATAAGTATCAGAAGAGCATCTTCAAAATATGAGAAAAAAGTTGATTGTATTTGCCTATTGGATTAAAGAATACAATTCAAAGTTCAACGTAGCTGCTTTTCACAATTTTAGTGACACAATTATGGAAACCTAATGGGGAGACACAAAGTAATTAATTCATCAAGAGAAACTTTGCAGCTGAAGCCCTGGAGAATGATGCTTCCACCTGTCAGAAATAAAGAACAACTGCAGTCCACTCTTTGTATGGATATTGAAACTGTAGACAAATCCAACAGCTGAGGCTCATCGGACTCAATAGCACCAGTGTCTTTCCTCTACAACAGGCATTTTCACACTGTACAGCTAAAGAAGAAGCAGACACATGCTGAAGAATGGCTGCCCTGATGGTGTGGAAAAGTGAGCAAGTGGCCACCACTGCTGGACACTTGGCTACTACATCTGTTTCTCCACCCATTCATATTATTACACTGAGCTTTTGGAACAAAGGATGCTCTTGATCACTGTGTTGCTGCCATGACTTTTAATACATAGAAACTATGCACACAATCTGGTTCAGCAATGTGTCATCTGGCAAAGAGAATAATGTTTATTTCATACCAACAGCAAGCAACGGGTTACAATAATGTCAGGGCATCTGATAGCACACATCATGAAATTTAATAAGTAGTAGGCTGCAAAACAAAAAAAAATGCTGGAATGCATATTAGGATCTCTTTACCCTCAATTTTGCCTTCTATATTAACTGCTGCAAATTGTGCCACCTACGCATCCGTAAATTCGTCATTCTCTAGCCCCTGCTACTTCTTAACCTGTTAGTGTCATAGAGATGTACAGCATGGAAACAGACTCTTCAGTCCAACTCGTACATGCTGACCAGATATCCCAACCCAATCTAGTCCCACCTGCCAGCACCCGCCCCATATTCCTCCAAACCCTTCCTATTCATATACCCATCCAAATGCCTTTTAAATGTTGCAATTGTACCAACCTCCACCACTTCCTCTGGCAGCTCAGTCCATACAAATACCACCCTCTGCGTGACAAAGTTGCCCCTTAGGTCTCTTTTATATTTTCCCCCTCTCACCCTAAACCTATGCCCTCTAGTTCTGGACTCCCCCGCCCCAAAGAAAAGACTTTGTCTATTTGTCCTATCCATGTCCCTCATGATTTTGTAAACCTCTATAAGGTCACCCCTCAGCCTCTGACGCTCCAGGGACAACAGCCCCAGCCTGTTCAGCCTCCCCCTATAGCTCAAATCCTCCAACTCTGGCAACATCCTTGTAAATCTTTTCTGAACCCTTTCAAGTTTCACAACATCTTTCCGATAGGAAGGAGACCAGAATTGCACACAATATTCCAAAAGTGGCCTAACCATTGTCCTGTCAGCTGCAACATGACCTCCCAACTCCTGTACTCAATACTCTGACCAATAAAAGAAAGCATACCAAAAGCCTTCTTCACTATCCTATCTACCTCCGACTCCACTTTCAAGGAGCTACGAATCTGCACTCCAAGGTCTCTGTTCAGCAACACTCCCTAGGACCTTAACATTAAATGTATAAGTCCTGCTAAGATTTGCTTTCCCAAAATGCAGCACCTCACATTTTACTGAATTAAATTCCATCTGCCACATCTCAGCCCATTGGCCCATCTGGTCCAGATCCTGTTGTAATCTGAGGTAACCTTCTTCGCTGTCCACTACATCTCCAATTTTGGTGTCATCTGCAAACTTACTAACTGTACCTCTTATGCTCACATCCAAATCATTTATGTAAATGACAAAAAAGCAGTGGACCCAGCACCGATCCTTGTGGCACTCTACTGGTCACAGGCCTCCAGTCTGAAAAACAACCCTCCATCACCACCCTCTGACTTCTATCTTTGAGCCAGTTCTGTATCCACATGGCTACTTCTCCCCGTATTCCATGAGATCTAACCTTGCTAATCAGTCTCCCATGGGGAACCTTGTCGAATGCCTTACTGAAGTCCATATAGATCACATCTACCACTATGCCCTCAGCAATCCTTTTGTTACTTCTTCAAAAAACTCAATCAAGTTTGTGAGACATGATTTCCCATGCAAAAAGCCATGTTGACTATCCCTCGTCAGTCCTTGCCTTTCCAAATACACGTACATCCTGTCCCTCATGATTCCCTCCAACAACTTGCCCACCACTGACATCAGGCTCACTGGTCTATACTTCCCTGGTTTGTCCTTACCAACCTTCTTAAACAGTGGCATCACGTTAGCCAACTTCCAGTCTTCCGGCACCTCACCTGTGACTATCGATGATACAAATATCTCAGCAAGAGGCCCAGCAATCACTTCGCTAGCTTCCCACAGAGGTCTAGGGTACACCTGATCAGGTCCTGGGGATTTATGCACCTTTACCCGGTTCAAGACATCCAGCACTTCCTCCTCTGTAATATGGATATTTTGCAAGGTGTCACCATCTATTTTCCTACAGTCTATATCTTCCATATCCTTTTCAACAGTAAATACTGATGCAAAATAATCGTTTGGTATCTCCCCATCTCCTGCGACTCCACACAAAGGTCACCTTGCTGATCTTTGAGGGGCCCTATTCTCTCCCTAGTTATCCATTTGTCCTTAATATATTTGTAAAAACCCTTTTGGATTCTCCTTAATTCTATTTGCCAAAGCTATCTCATGTCCCCTTTTTGCCCTCCTGATTTTCCTCTTAAGTATACTCCTACTGCCTTTATACTCTTCTAAGGATTTACTCGATCTATCCTGTATATACCTGACATATGCTTCCTTCTTTTTCTTAACCAAATCCTCCATTTCTTTAGTCATCCTGTATTCCCTATACCTACCAGCCTTTCCTTTCACCCTGACAGGAATATACTTTCTCTGGATTTTCGTTATCTCATTCCTGAAGGCTTCCCATTTTCCAGCTGTCCCTTTGCCTTCGAACATCTGCCCCCAATCGGCTTTTGAAAGTTCTTGCCTTTCTCCAATTTAGAACTTCAACTTTTAGATCTGGTCTATCCTTTTCCATCACTATTTTAAATCTAATGGAATTATTATTCGCTGGCCCCAAAGTGCTGCCCCACTGACACCTTAATCACCTGCCCTGCCTTACTTCCCAAGAGTAGGTCAAGTTTGCACTTCTCTAGTAGGTACATCCACATACTGAATCAGAAACTTTTCTTGTACACACTTAACAAATTCCTCTCCCTCTAAACTTTTAACACTAATGGCAGTCCCAGTCTATGTTTGGAAAGTTAAAATCCCCTACCATAACTACCCTATTATTCTTACAGATAGCAGAGATCTCCTTACAAGTTTGTTTCTCAATTTCCCTCTGACTATTAGGGGGTCCTTAATACAATCCCAATATGGTGATCATCCCTTTCTTATGTCTCAGTTCCACCTAAATAACTTCCCTGGATGTATTTCCAGGAATATCCCCCTTAGCACTGCAATAATGTTATCCCTTATCAAAAACGCCACTCTCCTTCTTCCGTTGCCTCCCTTTCTATCTTTCCTGTATTGCCAGTTTGCCACTGAGCTGCAACAGTATGTGATATTTCTTTTCCTCCAACTTCTAGTTAGAGAGAGAACCTGTGGCATTTTAAGAATTGCGAACTCAATAAGATAATTTTTATTTCTGCAGACCTATTATAAAAGATAATTATTTTACAAGCACCACTGTTCCATATTCTCCCACAATTGTAAATCTCAGCGTTGAGGTGAATGTACTAGTAACTTGTAAGAAATCGAGATGCATACATTTGAATAATCCCAATTATAAGTGGCCCATGTCTTCAAGCTCTGTCTGAAAGCACCATGCTGCATTATCAGTCTCACAACTTCAAGTGGTGTAGGAACAGTTGAAGTTCCATTCCCTTGAGTACTATTACTCTGTTCTACAGAGAATTTCTCAAGAATGATGAAACCTTTTCTCCTGGAGACACTCGAGCTGACAGTTCACTGATACTGAGGTTCCAACATAGCTTCACTCATTGTTCATCTCATATTTTTGCACAGCAGCCACTTAGAGTACATTCACGATCCTTTCATTTTTCGACAAGGAGGCTGCTTCCCTTCTTTGTGAAGAATAAAATTATTAACAAAAAATATAGATTGGAAGACGACATGAACATTTCTAGTCACCTTAAAATAGAGTCATAGAGATGTACAACACGGAAACAGACCCTTCAGTCCAACTCGTCCATGCTGACCAGATATTCTAACCTAGTCCCATTTGCCAGCACTTGGCCATACCCCTCTAAACCCTTCCTATTCATTTAACTATCCAGATGCCTTTTAAATGCTGCAAATGTACCAGCCTCCACTGCTTCTTCTGGCAGCTCATTCAATACAAGCACCACCCTCTGCGTGAAAAAAGTTGCCCCTTAGGCCCGTGGGCAGCACGGTAGCTCAGTGGTTAGAACTGCTGCCTCACAGTGCCAGGGACACTTGTTCGATGCTGGCCTCGAGCAACTGTCTGTGTGGAGTTTGCACATTCTCCCGTGTCTGCGTGGGTGTCCTCTGGTTTCCTCCCACAATCCAAAGATGTGCAGATTAGGTGAATTGGCCATGCTAAATTGCCGGTAGTGTTAGGTACATTAGTCAGGGATAAATGTAGGGGTGGGGAATGGGTCTGGGTGGATTACTCTTCGGAGGGTCGCTGTGGACTTGTTAGGGTGAAGGGCCTGTTTGCACACTGTAAAGAATCTAATCATCTTTTCCCTCTCACCCCAAACCTATGCCCTCTAGTTCTATTTGTCTATTTATCCTATCAATGCCCCTTATGATTTTATAAGCCTCTATAAATGATCTCAAAGCCATCAAAAGACAGGTCTGAAGGATTACAAAAATACTTCCAAGAATGTGTTCTGATAGTACATGTACACCATAAAAATTTCAAGAAATCCAACATTTCTGATACTGTGTATTCCAAATGGCGATCAAAAGCAGAATTCTGGATTACACAGAACATTTTGCATCAACACCACAGGTGCTAACTGGATGTACATCCACTGTATCAAACAAAATATCTTACCTGAGCGAAAGATTTTATACATTGTTACAAATCAAGGACATAATGGCAGTATAGATAAATGGGAAAACAAGAATAGCTAATGACCTATCGTACCAGAACAGAAGTCAAATATAAATATCATGGTATACGCTGTTCATTATTACTCTAGACAAAATGCTTCATGGTATATTGATGTTGATCACATCCCTAGTTTGACTGCCTTAGCTTATAGGCTCGGACATTTTAACTAACAACGGAAAATCTTAAGAGTAACAGTTCAGTGGAGATACTGATAGCACTCAAGACAAAAGTAACATTTCCAGCGATGATTATTGAAAATACCTATCATTAAGAAGATATTTCAGCAAAAGGGCATTTTCAAATATTTAATTCCTTACAGGGAGTGAGTGCACAGAGTTCAATAGTGGAAAACAGAATTCAGTGCTCTGTAGATTAGACATGAGTGCTGTATATTAGAGTTATAGGTGGCGTATGACATTGCAAAATAAAACATAAGTAACTGATATTTAGAAACCTCCCCCGTCCACAACGCACACATATTTTTGCATTGTTTTTATCAATGATGCACACGGCTGCCTGAAAGCATCTCTAAATAATTAAATAAATTCCAGTAGTTGGTGATTACATTCACAAAGCATTGAAATATTTCATTTTAACACAACTCCTGAGTGAAGTACAATGTGACAGTAATCTGAAGACAGTGAAGATCCAAATAATAAAACAACTAGTCCGGTTGTTGAGGAATGAGCAGGACTACTCTCAAAAGGAGATAAAAATCTCTGCTGAAACAAGGAGGAATGATTGCAATAAATGGGAAGGCATCAAACAGCATTGTGTTCTTACACACTCAGGAAAAAAAAGCCCTTTCTTACAAATGACAAGGATTTTACGATGTAATTGATTGCAATTGGCAGCACTATCCATCACATGGTTGCACTTGCTGAGTCAATTTAACTATCAATCTCTTATTATACCTCCACCAGAATCACTGACAAGTGGATCTGACCATTTAAAATGATTATTCGAAGTGAGAATGTTTCCCTGGTTAAATGAAAACTAGCTTGTCTCAGATCTTCATGCAAGTGGAAATTATTAGAAATCGCACATGCGACAGCGTTGCATATTAAAACTATTTATGCCCCAGGTGAATGGTTATAATATCTGCAAAGTAAGCTGCATTGTATCATACCTCGTGCATTTTGTATTACAAAATAAATAAACCAAGCTTTGGAGATGTGCATCACTGCAGGCTAACGCTTCAACTGAAATTCATGGCCAGGGAAATTATATTACCATAGTTATAATCATCCATATATGATCATACAAGTTATACAGAAATATATTTTCTGCCCTGGGCAGAGTAACATTTTTCCTGTGTTTTCTTAGCACAGCTCGAATTTTTTTTATATACAGAATCTCTACAATGTGTAAACAGGCCCTTCAGCCCAACAAGTCCACACCGACCCTCCAAAGAGTATGCCCATTACTCTATATTTATCCCTAATGCACCTAACGTACACAACCCTGAACAGTATGGGCAATTTAGCATGGCCAATTCACCTAACTTACACATCTTTGGATTGTGGGAGGAAATCGGACACAGACACAGGGAGAATGTGCAAACTCCACACAGACAGTTGCCTGAGGCTGGAATCAAACCTGGGCTCCTGGCGTTTGAGGCAACAGTGCTAACCACTGAGCCCCCCTAATTTGTAAACACAATTTAATATTAAAAGAAAACAGAGTCTGATTGGACAAAAATATTTCAGTAATTTTAACAGAATAGTAATTATATAAGGTGACTGCAAGAAAACCTCAATTTGAAACACTTCTAAACTAGTGGTTGCTATGGCAACTGTTGAACTTTCATCATGGTGGCAATCTGAAGGGCAACCCATAAAACAGCTAACGCCACTAGAAGTACTTAGGTCACCGAGGTCAAATAGTGAATGCATTTCTAATGCTTTTGGGCATCATGAAATTCAAGTCATCAGGTTACAAAAGAAAAATTATTAATCTCACTGACAACTTGGAGAGAAAGACAGTGTTTTGATTCAATACACTTCTATGCATACAAATAGAGTGGGGGGATAACAACAGACGTCAACAGTATAAGATACTGGGTACTATTTGTGGGTTGATGGTTTTCTTGATCTGGAGAAGTTCAGTCCAGAATGGCTAAATTCCATGGCAAATCAGATATGCTTGCTATATGCAAATTTCCTAGCTTAACAGACTTGCACAATTATTCATTTATTCATAGCTGCTGCTGCAGATTCGGGCTTGTGATAGGTCAAATTTAATCGGAGGGGGTCAGTACAGGGGAATGAAGAAGAAGTGGGGTCAGAAAAAATTTAAATATGCGCTGTTCCTGCAGGGGAAGTGAACAGGATACAAAGGTCTGGAAAGAGATGGAGAATTCACACTTTGATTCATTGCTGAATAAGCACCACTTTAAGATACCCTATCCTCATAGGGTAGCAGGGCACTGTGACAGCCATAAGCTAGAGGAGTGAAAGTTCATTGACACCAGAACTTGGCTGATGATTCAAGTGTAGCACGTGACTCAAATTCATCACTGCCTCTAGTTTAACCTGCAACCTACCCTCACGGAATTAATTTGTGAACTTAGCTAAATGCTTCTGCAAAAGCTTGTAGGTTGGATGATAATAGTGGTCATGGTTTTTAGCGCGTGTCTGCTATCTATTCAATCCTCATGGTCTTCCCAAAACTGAAACTGTGGAATGGCATTGCCAAGCTCATCGTTAACATTGAGAAATGTTGTAAGATATGACTTGACACTGGCATACGGTTTGTTTAACAATTATGTGGCAAAAGGTATGGTACAAAGGAAATGGACTAAACTACTTTTGTAAAATCTCTCCAAACTTATGATTTTGCATTCCTCTGATCTATTAAATGCTCAGGTCCACATGCAATGGTTATCTCTTAATCTTGGATGCTCTTTGTAGTAGAATTAATGAGTATCTCTTGATCTGGATAAAACAGGGATATCTACATACCACTTATATCCTTGTAGAGTACTGTAATAAAATTGTAATTTCTTAATATTCCAGAGCCATTGTTCCTTCTTGAAATTTTTAATGCTTACTTATCCCTTAATCTGTGTGCTGTTCCCTGACTGACAGTCCTATGGATCTCTGACTGTTTGCATGGGACCTGCAGAACTGATCATAGCTCACTCTCCCGACCTTAGCAATACACATCCCCTGATTGCCGTCATCCTGAGATGTCAACTGACAATATCCAAGTACCTGACCTGAGACTGGATGATGTCTTTAACTTCCTCTACTACTACCTCCACTTCCATCCCCTTCCCACTCCTCTATTCACCACACTCCCCCCAAACAGAAACAAACTGTCTGGGTTTGTGCCTGTACCAAAGAACAATATAAAACAGAATTACTGTGAACCTTTAATGTCTGTATCAGGTGACAAGGTGCAAAAAGGCAAGGCAAAGCAAAACAGGGCAATGAGTGAGATCTGAGAAAGCTAGTCACGAGTTCTGTGATCACACGGAGTCCATGAGGCGATGCCTGTTCTTCTGTGTAAAGTGCGGTGGTAGTAGGATTGCAGTAAAAGGTGCCTATGTGGTCCACAGTGCAGCACTGAAGGGCAAAACCAAACTGTAAGTGAATCCAGAGAACTGCCATTAGGATGCAGAGGGGCTGGCATGTGTTGGAAACCAATGTCAGCGAGTGGAGTGTGTGTGCAGTCACTACCCATGAAACCTGCCCAGAGATGTTCAAAACGGAAGACCAGAGTAGCAGATAGGGAGCTGGAGTCATCGGGTTCCACTCTGACTTTCACATGGGGACCTATTGCTGTCTATAGTGACTCTTACTTGCATCACTACATCAGAATCTCATCTCGCTGTTCAATGCTTGGTTGGAAAATGGAACTGCTTTGCTCCATGTCAAGACACGTCTCACTGGCCAGCTCACACGACTTTCCCAACTTTCTCACCAAAGCCTACATTATTCAGGAGCTGGGAAGATTCTGTCCTTAGTTTCAACCAAAAAATTGCTTCTCAGTTTTACTTTCATCTTCTAGTAACTTTTACTATGCTATTTTCTCTCCTACCACATGTATGGAACTGGAATGCTGCTTCCTGTATCTAAATGCTCAGAACCCTGCAAAATTATGTCTGACAGAGATCCACTTAAATATTCATAACTGCTACTTACTTCCTATGTTCTGAAGGTCCAATGCAAACCAGTAATTAAACTGAAGACAGCCAACAGCTCATTTTTTCTGAGGAAGCCCAAACTATGTATTAAGGATCATTCCATTGTTCCATTTCTTATTAATCAGGTGCCAATTGACAGTAAATGATGGGTATCTTGTGCAATCTTCACGCATTCATCAAATAATTTCTATCTGGAAAGATGATGTTGATATTTTGGTTCCAAGATATGTGAATGATGTAAGATTGGATTATCTACATTTTCTAAGAAAAAAATAACAAATCTTAGTTTGTTGCATAAACTAAGCTTCAAATCAGGCTCAGATGCAGAAAATTAAGGGGTTGTGAAGTTGCAGATAATTAAAGGACATGATACAGTAAATAGTTGGAAATTATTTCCTTGGAGGTGGAGGAAAGGAATTGAGAACAAAGGGACATGAACTTAAAAATGGAGCTGAGCATCCAGGGTTGATGGCCAAAAGCCCTTATTCACCTATAAATCAGTGAAAGCATGTAGCACTCCAACAAAAAGCTTTCAGCCTCAGTCAATTGACAATGTCAGAAGTGGTTTGAGATTTTTATTACATTGTCAGATAAGAAACAGGTGCAGGAGTAGATCATTCAGCCACATTACGTTCTACACCATACAACACTATCATGACTGATCTGTCCGTGATCCTAACTCCATGTTCTCATTGGCCCTGCATGACCCTTGTCGAATTGATGCATGGATATATTCAATGACCCAGCCTCCATTGCTCTCGGAGGAAAAAAATTCCAAAAACTAATCACTCAGCGAGAGTAAACTCTCCCTCATCTCTACCTGAAACTGTTCAATTCTTGGGATACCTTTTGTGTCTGCAACTGTAAAGACAGAAATGAGATACTTGTTCAAATCCCCTGCCATTTCCTTGTTTCCCATTATGAGTCTTCCAGTCTCATCCTCTAAGGGCCCCACATCTATTGTACTCTTTTCCTTTCTATACCCTTGTACAAAGCTTTTGTCTTTTTACACATCTTGCAAGATCTCACTCTCATTCTAAATTCTCCCTTTTCTAAATATTTATATTGTTGTTGTAATTCTGCTGTTTCCAGTTACTATTAAGTAACTATTAGACTAAGGTGCACCTTCTGTGACGTCTCAGCAATTTCTTTCTTTTTGAATATATAATACTTAAATTGCCCAGCATCACTTATGCCCCCAACATTTCAGGAAACACCTCCAGCACAGAACAATTGTCACTGGTGTTCAGTTTGGGCTCCAAGAGGCATATTTAGCTCCTAATCTTGTCACAGCCCTGGTCCAAACATGGACAAAAGAGTTGAACTCAAGCTGTGAGATTAGGTTACTGCCCTTGAATCAAGGCCATACTTGGCCAAATGCAGTACTAAGAAGCCAATGGAATCAATGGAAAACTCCCCTAGTTGGAGTCATACTTGCCACAAAGGAAGACAACTGTTGTTGTAGGAGGTCAAGTTCTCAGTCCCAGGACACTTTGCAACTGTTCTACTTGATAGTGTCCTAGGCCCAACAATCTTGACCTGCTTTATCAATGAATCTATTATTATAAGGTCTTGACATTCAATCGCATTATTATTTCTGGATTCCCTTGCTATCAAGTTCCGGGATGGGGGGTGGTGTTGGTGGTTGGGGTTGGGATTGAAGTCACCATGGACCAGAACTGAACTGAGCCTGCCATATTAAAAACTATGGCTACAACAGAGCTTGGAGATTCTGTGGCAAGTAACTCACCTTCCGACTCCCCAAAGCTTATCCACCATCTACAAAGGCACAAGTCCATAAGACCATAAGACATAGGAGCAGAAATCAGGCCATCAGCCCCATCGAGTCTGCTCCACCATTCAATCGTGGCTGGTAAGTTTCTCAACCTCACTCTCCTTTCTCCCCACAACCCTTGATCCCAGTGATATTCAAGAACCTCTCTCAGGACTGAGATGAAATACTCTCCATGTGCCTGGATGAATGTAGCTCCAACAACAGTCAAGAAGCTTGACACCATCCAGGTCAAAGCAGCCCACTTAATGAGTACCCGATATACCACCTTAAATATTCACCTTCACTACCACTGATACACAATATGCAGTAGCATTACCAACAAGAAGATGCAATGCAGTGACTCATCAGGAAGCACATTATAAATCTTGAAACTCTATGGTCTAGAAGGACAAGCTAAGGAGATGCATGGGAATGCCATCACCTACAAATGTGCCACCTCACTCTAACCTGACTTGGAATGATATCACAGTTCTCTTAATTGTTGCCAGATCAAACTGTTAAAAACCCCTTCCTGACAAGAGATGGACATCACCTGTTCTAGAAGTTGGCTCAGCTCCACCCCATCAAGGACAATTAGAGATGGGTAATAAATGCTGGACTAGCCAGCAACATGCTCATCCCTTGAATGGATAAATAAATAGTGTATCAATACTGACTGTACACAGCTATTGACATCTTCGGCATAAGTGTACATGGCATCTATGTAAGAAACAAGACAAAAAGGGTGCACTAGAGAACTCAGTAAAGTGATCAAAGGCATTATCAACAATGCTAACAAGCAGCATCAACTCAGCAACAACTTACTCAGTGATGCCCAGTTTGAGATTCACCAGGGCCACTCAGCTCCTGACCTCATTATTGCCTTGGTTCAAACATGGAGTAATGAGCTGAATTCAAGCGGTGAGGTTAGAGCGACAGCCCTTGACATCAAAGTTGCATTTGACCAAATCTGCCTCAAGGAGACCTAGCAAAACTGGAATCAATGAGTATCTAGGAACAAACTCTCCAGTGGTTGGAGTCATACCTGGCACATAGGAAGATGGTTGTGGTTGTTGGAGATCAGTCATTTCAGCTTCAGGACATCTATACAGAAATCCCTCAGGATAGTGTCCTAACCCCAACCAAATTCAACAGCTTCATCAATAATCTTCCCTCCATCGTAACATCAGAAATGGGAATGCTTGCTAAGGATTGAATAATGTTCAGCTCCATTCACAACTCTTCAGATACTGAAGCAGCCCATGTTCAAACCCAACAAGATCTGGGCAAGATCCAGGCTTGGGTTGACAAGAGACAATTAACATTCGCACAACACAAATGCCAGGCAATGACCATTGCCAATAAGAGACAATCTAATTATTGCTCCTTGACATTCAATGGTGTTACAGTCACTGAATCCCTGACTATCAATATCCTTGAGGTTACTATTGACCAGCAACTCAACTGGACTACACCACATAAACACAGTGGCTGCAAGAGCGCGTCAGACACAAGGAATATTGTGGCAAGTAACTCACCTCCTGATTCCCCAAAGCCTGTCCACCATCTACAAGGCACCAGTCAGGGGTGTGATGGAATACTCCCACTTGCCTAGATGGGTGCAGCCCTAACAACATTCAAGAAGCTTGACACCATCCAGAATTAAGCAGCCTGCTTGACTGGCACTAAATCCACAAGCATCAATTCCCTCCACCACCGATGCTCAATATCAGCAGTGTTTACTTCTCTAAGATGCACTACAGAAATTCACCAAAGATCTTTAGACAGCATCTTCCAAACCCCAACCATTTCTATCTCGAAGGACAAGGCACAGATACACAGGAACACCACCACCTGCATGTTCTCCTCCAAACCACTCATCTTCCTGACTTGGAAATTTATTGCCGTTCCTTCATTGTCACTGAGTCAAAATCCTGGAATCCCCTCTGTATGGGCACTGTGGGTAAACCCACAGCATGTGGACTAAAGTGGTTCAAGAGGAAGCTCACCACCACAAGGGCAACTAGGACAGGCAATGAAACATACATGCCCAACAAATGAATATTAACAAAAAAGAGAGTCTGAACTCCAAACGAAAAATGCACTTGGTAACATGAATGGAGTTGATCAACTCTGATTTCAGACCCATTTTCCTCCTCCAGTTTGAATCAAGGATCAAGGTCAGGGTAGACCATGCACTATGTATAGACCTTGGAATACTGTTGCAAAGAGATACATGTTGGTAAAGTTTCCTATTCCACTTATTAGGACAAATACAAGAATTTCAAACTGTCCATTTCTAATAGTTGATTATGTAGACAACAGGTCATGCTTCAGCACAAGCTCAGCCATAATATGTCTGAAATGTCATAGAACGGAGGTCACTTAGGCTTTTGTGTCTCCAGTATATCATCACTTGCATAATTCATTAGATTCTATAAGTAAAACCAAAACAAAAAAGAAGTTTGTTAGTTTTAACAAATCATTCAAACAAATGATCAGAAAGAACCTTCAAAGATATCTTCACAGCAGCTCAGACTTGGTGCCACATAAAGAGCTTCACTGTGAGTGTAGAGAAGCAACTGCTTTGAAAGGCATATGATGAAATCAACAAAAGGAAGAATTTGAAAAGTAATACAGTACAATACATATTTTGATGCAGCTGCACACTGGAATGTTATAACTTCACTGGCGGCCTCCTCAGAGATGAAACAATTGAATTCAAAAAAATTTTCACTGCCAGCTGACAGTAGTGTATCATTAAGTTCTATCTGCATATGTGCTACACAAAACAATATAATGGGTGGTTTTGTACATCATGTGTGGAGAAATTAAAACCACAAGTTTGAACACTGAGTTATCAATTTCTGTCTGGTACAGTATTAAGACATTCTGATCCCATTAGAGATTTAAAGCTTTAATGTCAATGAATATTTCATTAAAGGAAACACAGACTTGGGCAAAGCTCACCACCTTTTCTGATTTATTCAAGGCCTCAATTGTAGGTTCATAGGTTGTTTAAGCACCAGTACAAATGATGGGTCATTAAATTAGTAAAAGTAAGTAAGTATTTTCAACAACCCAGGTTCCACAGCCAAAACTTCATAATAAATACCAATTATGCATATTGTAAGCCCATACCGATTAATAAGCAAATGTGACTGAATAGGTGCTGAGTAGGACCAGCTCAAACATACAGATACCAGTCAGCTGATTTTATATTTCAGTTACCAAATATAAATTAGTGTTTTGAGCAGAATGAGATTTGTTCTCGGGTAATTAAAGAACAAACTGGATCAATGCAGCTTAAACAAAATCAGACATGAAAAAATTTCACATGTTCACTATAGCTTGACTTCAAAGTCAGTTCTGATGCCATGAATATTTGTTTGTATAGTTTAAAACACAGCTGTACCAATATTGTATTCAGCTCTACGGTTATGTTGAAAGAAAAGCCAGAAACATCTGAACTGATTGTAAGCTTGCAATGAAAATGACGCTGTACAATATTTAGCTGCAAAACAAGAGCTGAACAGTTGTTTAATATAAAAACAAGGCTGGAATAAACTCCGCAGGTCAGGCAGCATCTCTGAAGGGAAGTAATGAATATTTCAGATTAAAGTTCTTTCATCACAAGTCACTATCTGAAACACTAATTCTGATTCTCTACTGAGACACTTACCTGACCTGTTGAGGTTTTGTAGCTTTTTTTGTTCTTATATTAAATTATCAATATCCGAAGAATTTTGCTTTGGCTCAACATTTATTTTCTTATTCCAATATTAGCTAAATTGTAAGTGTGCAGATGTCCTATAAATTGGTTCCTGTCAAAGCTCTGTGGTGAGAAGCTGGAGGTCAAGCCCTGTTTTTCCCAACGTTTATGTGAAAAAAAATGATTAAAACACTGATGAAGTGTCATTTTTCTACTGAACTGTAAAATTCAGGTTAAAAGAAGGGCACTGGTTTTTCTTTTCCATTAACAAGTAACTATTTAATGTAATCAAATTGTTTCCTCACCCCCCCCCCCCCCAAGTTGATATGCTAATTTATAACAATATAATGTAAATTTTGAACCTTTTTAAAACTTCCCATTCACACTTACAGATAGCTAAACACCAACCAAACATGAATATTATAGGTAGACAGGAAAAACATCAACTCTCGAAGAGTTCTAATTCAGATCACAGATGCCTGAAAAGTGCTTCATTTTGCTGATGCCATGAAGTTGTGTGATCATCAATTCTCAGTCTTTCATTCGCTGACTAAGAATTCACCCTTATGGTGTCTCTGAAGGTGGTTTTCCCTTTTCCTTTCAACAGGGGATTGCAAAGAGAGCAACTCACCGATGTTGGTGAGGGAAGAGTAGCTAGCTGCTAAAGATTTCTTTTGCTTTTCCTCACACAAGAAGGGAGAGAATGAAAGATGGATGCTTTCTCTTTGCAGGCTAGATGGTTTCTGCTCTATTGTGCACACACAAGGCATTAGTTACCTGCTCAGGAACCAATCAAAAGGTTATTGTATTGCTGAGCTCTCCTGATACCACAACTAGTGCAAATAGAAAAGTCACTCAAAAGACCTTCTGAGCAGAATTACCCTGAACCACACACAGGATCACCTATTGTCTGGAATTCTCCCTCACCGCTCAAGTTGGACAATATCAAACAAATAACTCACAATGTGTTCCAGTAATGTATTTCTAAAACTGTAAATATCTTCTTACACAGCTTCTTTGGTTTAAAGTAGTATGTTTTCTTACGTTCAGCGAACAGTCCAAAAAAATTGTCTTTACATTCCAGAGTCACATACACATCAACAATAATAATCCAACTGTCAGGTCACCTGTAATTGATAGCAGCTACAAAGGAAGCATTATGTTTTGTTGTTTTTAAACATTTTCCAATTTCCTATATTGATGTTATTGTGGTTGAGTCTATAAAGGATTTAGTCTAGGTTCCAACTCTCAAATTGTTTTGAAACTATTCAAAATATTCCAACTACACAAAATTTGCATTCCCACAACTGGAAAAATTAAGATTGGAGGACGGCTGCAAAATTGTAGGTCTGTGTCAAAATTCCCAGAAAATAGCCACAACTAATGGGGGAATGATCGGATATGCTGCCACCTGGGTCTGGTGAGAAACTTATTTTTTAAAAGAGGATGATAGCTCTACCAACCAAATAGAAAACTGGACCGATAAAACAAAAAGTCCTACATCCTGTGCTCCAAAGCAAGTAATAACAAACTAAAAACACAGTCTGTCAAATATTACAATAGTTATGATATCTTGACCATGCTCCAATTGGATGTTAGGATACGAGCAATTTTTTATTATCACCATGAGCTGAAAACTCATGAATGGAGTGTTTATGTCTATCATTCAAGCTAGACTGTGTTGCTTAGTGTGTCATGAGAAGCATCGTAGAAGTAGCACAAAGTCTGGACACTTTACTCTCTTCAATAACAGAACCATTAAACCTAGACCTAGAAGCAATGGACCTGAAGGTAGAAAGTGAACTTAATTAGGCAAGAAGATGGCAATCCAGAACTCCTCCAACTTCCCAACCTTACCAGTTAGATCTTGGACACGAAGATACAAACACAGACTGTATATTCACCACTAATTAAAGCCCTTAAGTTGACAATTAACAACCACTTAACCACTTAATTCCAACTGGGCTGCAATTATTTCAGATACAGATAATGAGAAACAGTTGACCTACCCAACCAGTAAAATTAGGCAACTTCAGGCTGTCAGCTTGTTTGGAGGGTCCCAGGATCTGCACTAATCTATGCAAGATTGAGGGACTGGATTCAAGGTTGACCACGAATGGCACCCATTACTCTCATTTCTGATCCCAGTACCATCTCTCCCCAGGACTTGCAACACCAGAGTCACCCACCGAGACACGCTTTGCTTTCCTGTCCATCTTGCAAAGCAGAGGGTGGTGCCCCAGCTCCAGCAACAATCTTCAATGACATCTGACAGACTGGGGGCTCCAGACATTTTGGAAGAAAGTCCACAGGCGGCCAATCAGCTGCCTGACTGTGGGAAAATTCAAAAGGCTTTCTCACCCAGAAATTACTAAGCACCTCCTGGAAACTGACACGCTTTCAGACTTGGTCCGAAAATCCCAGTCATTGTCCTGATTTGGCATCATGTCAACTTTGTAGAGAGAGTTCTGCCACCTAATGAAGGATCAGAGATGTGCACCCAAGGAAACACTCTGAAGGTACGGTAATCAGTTTGTATAATAAAGAATTAAATACTGAATGAAGAGCAACAAAGTTTGCTTGTAGAAGTGACTGCTACTTTGAGTTCTCTGCCTGAAGGCAGGTCCTTGATTAACTAAACTACAGTAAAGTGAATGACTGTTTTTGCAAGGCTAGGAGCAAGGTGCAGCTAGAACAGGGATTGAACCCTGTATTATTGGTGTCAACCTAAACCACACACTAGCCAATTAAGCTAACCATCCTCCTAGGGATGACCAATCTTACTGAATATGAAAAACTGTGAAAGACCTGAAATTTATTTTATCACCTTTCACCTGAATATAGGACAAGCCTGTATACCTGTATGTTTCTGATTGATAGATTAGATTCCCTATGGTATAGAAATAGGTCCTTCAGCCCAAACAGTCCACACCAACCCTCTGAAGAGTAACCCACCTAGACCCATTTTCCCTCTGACTAAAGCACCTACCACTATGGGCAATTTAGCTTGGCCAATTCACCTGACTTGCACATCTTTGGACTGTGGGAGGAAACCGGAGCACCCGGTGGAAACCCACACAGACACGGGGAGAATGTGCAAACTTCATACAGCCAATCACCCGAGGCTGGAATTGAACCTGGGACCCTGGTGCTGTGAGGCCGCAGTGCTAACCACTAAGCCACCATGATAGATGTCATATGCATTTTGTGAATAGGAGTTAGTAAAGCTGGAGTTGTCCAGATGGTCCATAAAGGAGGATAATGTGATGAATTGTAAACTTTTCAATGTGCATATGCTCTGTGCAAATGGAAAATTTAAAATAATGCTTGGGCTCTGGGTCCTTTTGGGGCTGATAAATTAACAGCAGGCAACTTTAAGATGCCACACAATGAATAGAGAGCCGTTTAATGCAGGGTAAAATGCCCCATGTCAATTCCCTTTCTTCCCTCCCGGGAAGGTGGAGCTCTGCTGCTGTTAGGCATTTGTTGTGCCCAGAAATCTACGTCAGAAAACTGACAAAAATACATGTGTGTCTGGCAGATCCTCAATGTCAAGCAATTCAAAAACTCAAGATTCACAACTCAAGAACTGTGAAGCAAGCCTGCTAATTACCTTTTTTTAATTAACAGTCATGACAGTCAAAATGAGTTCCTGCAAGCTTGCAAAGTCTTTGTGCGACCAGGATATTTGAATTTTTTTTTAACCTAAAGGGAACACCATTTGAATTTCCCGATCGGGTTCCAAACAAGAACTGCAAATGGTTAATGGTGACCGTAGTGTGACCTTACACTGCACACAGAGGGCTTTGAATTACCATTCTCATTTTAACAAGAGCACTTCCAACAGGAATTCCACTCCACTGCCGATTCTTTCAATGTCTCGACTCCCACTGGACCCAAAGAAATTTCTATGGAGCTGCAATAGAGTTTGTGTCCAATCCAGCTTTGGCTCCCTTCCCACTAATTCATTTTGCATGAGCCGTCAAGGTTTACAGTGACAGCTGGTGAGGCTCAATCTTAACCCTTCAAAGCATAATGTAACATTTGCCCTAACAACAAATTATATTGTCACAGTTTAACTTTTAAAATAAGGTCTTCAGTCAGATAGTCTGAATTGAGAAATGTTCTATGGCTCATGTATTTCTAACTCTTCAGGTGTTATATCCAAATTAAGGAACCTTGGGCCAAATATTTTTGTTCAAAGCTCAAGTGAGCAACCCAAAGCATAATTGCTTCAATTCAAAATGGCATCTAAATTTTACATCAATATAATGACAGCTCCATTTCAAAAGACACGTTGTGATTTCTGCACAAAATGAAAGTGGCTGCTCTAATGAACATATTCAGACAGAGCTGAGTATGAGAAAATCAAATCATATCATTGTTGTGTTTTACATGCAGTACAGAATGATTGTTTTTGTTGAAAACAGCAGGATTTTTGTTTCTTGGTTCACTTTCTTCAAAGCTCTGAAGAGAAGCTGTACGACTAAAGCAGCTGCTTCTGCAATGGATGGCCTCTACAACGTTCAAACTTTATAATTCCCTTCTAGTTTTCCTTACTTCCAAAGGCATGATCAATTATAAAATGCACTGCGTGAGAGAATACCTGGGTTGATGGGAGACAGGACACCAGGGGACATGTTGGAATTTGTCAAGAGGTCAGAGGGGAGTCTGAATCTGAAGGAGAATGCCAAAAAGCATGCCCTCAACTCTTCTGTACCCTAACAGCACATCCGTGCATCCCTCCCCCACTGTTTGCATTCATATTCCCATCTCTAATCCCAATCCATTCTTGAGAACACTTTCAAAGCATGAATAAACCTAGACATTCAAGTACAATCGCATGTTTCTTCAGATTTCATTGCTTCAAGTTGACCTATTACAATATTAAACAAGATTATCTCAAATCATTTTTTTTTGTTTATTTAACAAGCAGGTGACATGAAAGAAAGCTTGTACACACAGTCCTGAAACAGACAAAACAAAATAATCCCAAATGATTTAATTTCAATTTCAGAGACCACCAGCTCAGTTCAATTGGATGTACACATGCTTGCTGAAATGATGAGTGATATTTTAGAGCACCAAGTACAGCACCATGCTGTTGGAAAAGCTAGTGCAGAAAAGCTATCACTGGGGATGATAAAGGAGCTTTTAAAGACTAAGTTGTGTCTGGAAAGAACAAGCTCTTGCTTCAATACAAGATGACTTGGATCTGGAATGGTTGATTCACTGCTCTGGCATTTATGCAAACTATTCAGTTCCTTTTGTCTCTTAGTCGAGTCTGGTAAACTCTCTTGCTGACAGATTAAAGATCCCAGGAGACCGAGCAGAACACACAGTAATGAAAGGAGTGGTATAATGAGGAATTAATGGGCTCTAGCGCCTATTCCCCTAAGACAGTGCAAGAATAAAGCTCAAACTAAAAACAAATGCATTATTCGGAAATTATAAAGAAGAAAGACCCATAGGGTATTCATATTAAGCAATGCTTTTAAACAACAGGGGTACAGAAAAAATACCAGTCTATTTTAAAACCAGTAAGCTATTTGGATTGATTCAATGAAGATGAAACTAATGGAAATGTCTTTATTCCATTCTTTGGCGAATAAAAGATTTGTTTTGTTTCGGGGCAAGCAGTTTTTTATATTGCATTGTTTATTTACACTCCTGAAGAGTGTATTGTTCAAAATTATCTAATTTGCATCTAATGAATGAAAAGGACAGATTGTTGCAGGAGGGAGAGTAATAACCAGCTTTTCTCTCAGGTGGGTGGGTTCAAAATTAAGGGGCATCTTTTTTAAGGAGAGGGGAAAAGATTTAAAGGACATGAGGGGCAACTTTTTTTTTACACCGAACGGTTTGTGCATGGAATGCACTGCCAGCGAAAATGATGATGCAGGTGCAGTTATACTTTTTAAAAGATAAGTTCATGAATAAGAAAGATTTGGAGGGATATAGGCCGAATGCAGGCAGGTGGGACTAGTTTAGTTTAGAAACAAGATCGGCATGGACTGGTTGGACTGAGGGGTCTCTGCGACTCTATGAGAAAAGAGAAGCTCAGACACACATTCTAGGAAGACAGTGCTCAAAGAAAGCAACTTTTCACTCTCACAGCAAGCTGCAATTGTGGAGCCAAATGGATGCAGGCACTTTCATCTGCCTCTGATGACAGCTCATGGGACACAGGGAAAAAGATCAGATACTGGAATCCACTGAGGCAACTCCTTTCGATGATTAAGTGCTATCAACAGTGGGAGTTCCATTCCCTGGCATGCCGACAGCACGGCACTTCCTGTGGCACTTTTCTATTAGAAATTCATGCGTTTCACATTAAATTTAAAAAAAAACTCCCATCAGCTATAGGTATCCACTGCTGCCAAAGGCTGCACCTGAGTCTTGCATCTCCCAAAAGTGCATCCGAGAGACAAACTCCTAAGTTACAACCACTTCCAGAGATATTTTCTAATCATTTTTGTTCAGAGATGTTATTATCTAGCTCTGGAGTAGGTGAGGCTTCAACCCCAGCCTCCTGATTCAGAGGAAGCAACACTACCACTGCATTACAAGAGCCCTTACAACCCATTCTCTCCCGATCTTTCTTTTCAGGGTGAGAATCTGTGGGGCAGAAAATAACATAGGTGGAAAGGCAAGAGGAGCTGGTGAGACCAGAGCAGCAGGAAGGTTGCTGACAAGGTCAGGCCCCACTCCCCTCCCCATGGGCAGAGCACCATTATTTGTCATTTGTTTTGTTAATTAGTCTTCTTTCTCGGTGCTAAGTCATTCAAAAACAAGAGGTGGTTACTTTGACACTGCCTCCAGTGGGTAGTATTTGTTATTTGATAAATCGCTGTAGAGGGGAATTAAGAGTCACAGAGTCCGAGAGATATACAGCATGGAAACCAGACTCTTTGGTCCAACTCGTCCATGCCAGATATCCTAAGCTAATCTAGTCCCATTTGCCAGTATTTGGCCCATATCCCTCTAAATGTTTTCTATTCATATGCCCATCCAGATGCCTTTTAAATGTCATAATTATACCAGCTTCCATCACTTCCTCTGGGAACTCATTCCATACATACATCACCCTCTGTATGAAAAGATTGCCCCTTAGGTTTCTTTTAAATCTTTCCCCTCTCACTTTAAACCTATGCCCTCTAGATTTGGACTCCCTCACCTTGGGGAAAAAACCTTGGCTATTCACCCTATCCAAGCCCATGATTTGAGAAACCTCTATCAGGTCACCCCTCAGCCTCTGACACTACGGGGAAAACAGCTCCAGCCTATTCAGTTTCTCCCTATAGCTCAAACCCTCCAATCCTGGCAACATTCTTGAAAACCTTTTCTGAACCCTTTCAAGTTTCACAACATCCTTCTTACAGCAGGGAGACCCGAATTGCATGCAGTATTCCCAAAGTGGCCTAACCAATATTGTACAGCTGCAAGATGACCTCTCAACTCCTATACCGAAAATGTGTTGGTGGAAAAGCGCAGCAGGTCAGGCAGCATCCAAGGACCAGGAGAATCGACGTTTCGGGCATAAGCCCTTCTTTAATTCCTGAAGAAGGGCTTATGCCCGAAACGTCGATTCTCCTGTTCCTTGGATGCTGCCTGACCTGCTGCGCTTTTCCAGCAACACATTTTCAGCTCTGATCTCCAGCATCTGCAGTCCTCACTTTCTCCTCTCAACTCCTATACTCAGTGCACTGACTAATAAAGACAAGCATACCAAATTCCACCCTCACTATCCTGTCTACATGAGACTCCAAGTTCAAGGAAATATGGACCTGCACTCCAAGGTCATTTTGTTCAGCAACACTCCCCAGGACCTTACCATTAAGTACTCTGATTTGCCTTTCCAAAATGCAGCACCTCACATTTATCTAAATTAAACTCCATCTGCCACTCCTCAGCCAAATGGCCTTTCTGATCAAGATCCTGTTGTACTCTGAGGCAACCTTCTTGGCTGTCCACCACACGTCCATTTTTGGTATCATCTGCAAACTTGCTAACTATACCTCCTATGTTCACATCCAAATCATTTACATAAATGACGAAAAGTAGTGGACCCAGCAGTAATCCATGTGGCACACCCCTGGTCACAGGCCTCCAGTCTGAAAAGAAACCTCCCGCCACCACGCTCTGTCTTCTTCGGGCCAGTTCTGTATTCAAATGGCTAGTTCACCCTGTATTCCATTTGATCTAACCTTGCTAACCAATTTATGATGAGGAATCTTGTTGAATGCCTTTGAAGTCCATATAGATCATATCCACCACTTTGCCTTCATCAATCCTCTTCATTACTCCTTCAAAAACCTCAATCAAGCTAGGACACAATTCCTTGTACACAAAGCCAGGGTGACCATCCATAATCAGACTTTGCTTTTCCAAATACATGTAAATCTTGTCCCACAGGATTCCCTTCAACAATGTGCCCACCACAGATGTCAGGCTCACTGGTCTAGAATTCCCTGGCTTTTCCTTACCACCTTTCTTAAATAGTGGCACCAGATGAGCCATGCTCCAGTGTTCCGACACCTCACCTTTTCGCTGTTGGTGGGTGTTTAAAATAAGAAGAATTGGGTTCTTTGGATTGCTGTTTCAAAGGTGCCCAAAGCCTGATCAAGACACCTGACCTGAAGAATGGGACTGTCAGATTAACTACACTTTCTTTGGAGCTCTCCTCCCCCGCCATTCCCACCCAGTCAAATGAATATAAGAAATGGGAGCAGTAGGAAGCCATCTGACACATCAAGTCTGCTCCGCCATTCAATAAGATCATGGGTGA
This sequence comes from Chiloscyllium plagiosum, assembly GCF_037043375.1. Classification (NCBI taxonomy): domain Eukaryota; kingdom Metazoa; phylum Chordata; class Chondrichthyes; order Orectolobiformes; family Hemiscylliidae; genus Chiloscyllium; species Chiloscyllium plagiosum. The sequence continues at coordinate 23,249,021 of NW_028270164.1, forward strand.
CCTTTCTGTGGACTCAGTTCCATTTACCCGCCTGCTCACCGTAACACTTAATTCCTTTACTGTTCAAAAAACTACCTTTGCCTTAAAAAAGTTCAATGAGGCAGTGTCAACTGTTTCACATGGCAGCAAATTCCACAGATTCACAAACCTTTGGGTGAAGAAGTTCCTCCTCAATTCAGTCCTAAATCTGCTCTCCTGTTATTTTGAGGCTATACCCCCTAGTTCTAGTTTCACCTACCAAAGGAAACAACTTCCTTGCTTCTGTCTTATCTATTACCTTCATAGTTTTATCTGTTTTTATAAGATCTCCTTTATTCTTCTAACCTCCAATGAGTTTAATCTCAGTTTACTCAATCTACGCCTCCCATCAATCCCTATATCTTCCTCATTTACCTCTGGTCCGAGGGCCCTTGTTAATCCTGGAGATATTTTCTAATCAACACACTCAAAGATGTCATTATACATATCTCTGGTTCAGATGGGACTTGGAAATGCGCCTTCTGGCCCAGAGGTAGGGACATACCCATTGCACCACAAGAAGCCTCTCATTAAACTAGAACCACAGGCGACTAGCTGTCACTGCTCCAGATTTGCCAGTAGCTCCCAGAGGATGGGACCTTTTTCCCAGGGCACCTCACTCTCAGTTATGGAAGATCCAATGATAGCCACCTAAATGTCAATGGACACTAAATGGCTTCTTCGCCAATGGACCAGGCAAGTCTCCTTAGACAGTATCTCTCAAACCTGTGAACACAACTGTCAAGAGGAACAAAGACATCATTTGAATTTTCATTCAAGTAAAGAAGAAATTCTGGCATTAAGAATCTACTAATAGCCAAGAAACCATTGCTGATTGATAGGAAAAGTTGAGGCTGGCTCACTAATGTCCTTTAGGGAAGTAAGTCTACCACCCTTACCTGGTCTGACTCCAGAGCCACAGCAATGGGTTGACTCTCAACTGCCCTCCAAAATGGCCATTCAGTCCAAGGGCAGCTAGTGATGGCAATAAATACTGGCAAGCCAGGGAAGCCCATGTCCCATGAGTGAATTAAAAAAAGAACACCACCACCTACAAATTCCCTTCCATGCTACAAAGTGACTTCGAACTAAATTGCTGTGCTATCTCAGTCACTAGATCAAAATCCTGGAACTCTGTTCCTAACATCATTTTGCGTGTACCTTCGGCAGACAGACTACGGTGATTCACTGGCAGCTCACCACCGCCTTAACAAGAGTAATTAGTGGTGGACAATAAATGTTGGTTTAGCCAGCCGTGTCCATGTTCCAGGAAAGAATAAATATTCTAGAAGTTGATGTGGTCTCCTGTCAGACTGAATCCCTGTTGGAACATCAAATTCCATCATTCATGTGCAATCTCACTGGAAATCTGATAGCGTTCAGAAAGACTTGCAAGTACATCTTGTACATAGGGCCCAGAATATGAAGCAGCACGAACAGAAACAGAATAAGGATTCGGGTAAAATGAAACTAGAATGTTGATTCCTTTGATTTAAACTCAGTTGTATGACTTGCAAAATATACTTGTTAAAATTCCAAAATTGGTACATTTTTCTCACATTGACAGTTGAAGATTTGTGCACCTAAAAGTTGTTCAACTCCTGACTTTATGTGATGGATCAATCTTTGTTGTGAACAATCTGTTGATATGACCTTCCAAGATTTGTTGACATTTTAACTCCATGAGTCATCTTTCAGTCACCACATTTTCCAAATTTCTAGTAACACTAGATTTTATATCACCTTGCTCACCAAGAGAGTCAACCAATCATTTATATGTTCTACACACAATCATTCGAAGTTACTTAATGAGATAAAAGAATTAGAATTATACAGCAATTCAAAATAAGCAAGACAAAATAAACAGAAAGTGGGCAGTCACTGCCCTAAAAATGAGATACAGTCGGTTCTGATATAACGTGATAGCTCTGTTCTCATGTGGTCTCGTGTTATAAGAAAATCGTGCAATAGCCACGCCATTTAAACTAATGGGTCTGGAATTGCAGTATAGCCAATACATGTAAGGAAAGTTCACGTTTTACGGAATAACGGTCTAAATCCTTAATCGCATAATAGCCGAATCGTATTGAGGAAACACGTGTTATAGCAGAACCGACTGCAATCTAAATTATGTGACCCAGGATTAATGTAATTGATATAGCTTCGATGTTTTATGCAGTCATGTCTCTGAGCTGCTAAAAATATAGATGATGATTTTCAGTTTGCTCACTGTCAGTTTCAAAATCTATAAACTCTTGATACCACAGGTTCCAAGGGCTGAAGTGAATGGCTAGCCACTGTAATCTACCATGATCCCTTTTTAAGTTTAATTAGTTTAGCTAATTTACCATCTGAAAGAAAAGTTCTGCAAAGAAACACAACTTATACAACACAATCAGAGGTATTATCTGTATTAAGTGTAAGGTCCAGCATTGTTCTTGTAAAGAGCTTTTAGCTTTGTAGCCAACATGCAATACAGCTTTCTACACTTCATTCAGGAGTCTTCAATGTGCTCATATTCCAAGCAGGTTTGTTTCAGCTATCGCCTATTCAAACCTCCAGCCAGCTTTTTAAGCTTTCAGAATTATGCACTTTTTTGTATGTAACGTGGATAATATGAAATTTAGTAAACATTATTTGGAACAGAGTTTCTGGAATGTAAACTTTTTGCCTGTTAACACTGGGAAACAGCCATATATAGCAGGCTCACTTTGGAGTGAGATGACAAAACAAAATGGTAACAGCGCATTGAGGAAAATATATCTTTACTTGGCAAAGGAACATTAGAAATCTATTTATTGTCTGCTTTAAAAACTGTAAAAATCAGGATGTCATGCCAGTCTTGTTTATACTGTAGCAGTATGTTCAAATGGGCTGTAACAGAAAAGCCCAGTTAAAGTGATGGATTTTGAGAGAAATGGGTTTTTAAAATGAATGCAACATAGTAGAGAGGCAGAGATTTAGGGAGGGAATTCCAAACCTCGGGGCATTCAGGTGGCTGCAGATATGCCTCTTAATGTTGCAGCAAAATTGGAGGACATACAAGAGCTAACAGTCAGTGGAGATTTCAGAACAGGGCAGGATGAGGCTAAAGAGTTGGGGAAGAGGCTAAGCCATGTCAGACTGTGAATAATTGGTGAACTCGGAGGACTGCAAACCAAATGAAGGCCAGTGAGACCATTAGTAAACAGCGAGCCATGGAGTTGGATAGGAATCAAGCATAAAACATGTGCACCAGCAAAGCCTAGACTGTTAGCTTAATTTCTCCACTTTCGCAATCCACAGTTTACAATAAAGTCATCCGTTCACTTATTAAAAATTACCGACAGTGGGACTGAGTATTTCAGAGAAATATAAACCAGTTTCAAAAGCATAGCTCCCTCTCCTTTGGGATTTTTATTCTTATGCAGCCAAGGGACAAAATAAAGAATTTTACTCTTTGTACAATGGCTATTAAAAGGTCAGGAGTGAAATAATTTCCAGCCTTATTTGCTAGTCCCAAGTGAGCTTGGATACATGGCATTTAGCCTATCCAGAATTTAACACTTACTGTTCAGATTATATGCAAAGCATTACTGCACAATGACAATTCCCATGTTAAAAACTAAATTGACATACATTTATCACAAAGTTGGTTCAGTTTCCCACTGGCATCGCAAATATTAAAAAGAAACAAATCACAGCCTTATTGCTAAACCTTGGTAATAGAAAACAATCTCGTCTCAGGATTTTTATTCAATATCCTTTCCTAACACTCTCAGTTGGCAACAAGGATCAGCTGAAAACAGCAGCAAGTTCGCCTAGGATCATTTATATTTTTCATTTGTTGCCATAATTTTTTAAATAGCCAACATCAGTATGATTTTATCCCTCACTATTACTGTAGTGGAATAACAAAACTTTGGATTAAGATCATATTTGTTTCAGTGTTTATTGAAATATAAAGTAAAAAGTTAATTTGCCTTTATTAGTACTTTGCCAGATGTTTAATCCCCTTTACAAAGGTCGCATCTACCTTGTCAGCAAGGGGCTTTCCAATGAAGTACCATATACATAGATGCTCACTGAATGTTAAATTCAAATTTCATATAGGTGAGTTAGGTTTTCCTGTTTTCCTTTTTAAAAAGTCCCATAAAATGAAACATGTTAAATCTCCTTGCCTAGAAGATAGCTCACAGGCAGCCTGAGGCATTTACTTTGGTGTCCGGGCACCTGACAGCATTAGAAAACCTTTGCTGTGCTCACCTAAACCTAAATCCTGTAGTTGCACCTAAGAGGGTGGTTTACCTAATAAGGTACAGCCGCTCTCTTTGTAGAGTCTCTCCCTATCTTCTCATGATGGGTTAGAACTAGCCATAGGTGCACAGCAGTGCTGAAGTTTAATCAGCTATGGATATGTAACTCTCAGCTCTGGCATGTTTCCCAGGATTTACACTTCAGGCCACCCTACATAGCCTGCTTGTGCTTTGGAGTCTGTTACAGTGCTGTAATTTCTATGTACAAATTACTGTGCACTTGCTCTGAAGAATGATCAAGGACTGAATGCGAAGAACACCAGTCCCCTGTGCCATTATTTAACTGAGTGAATGGCCATTGGGTCCATTCACTTTAATCACTAGATGCTCCAACTCAACTCCAAAGAGAAATGGTTTAGCTGCAGCACAATCCCCAAGCTGTGGGTTCACCCAGAGAAGACAAGCTGAAATTTGGGCCATTTTTACAAGTAAGTAACAGGACTCTGTACAACTAAAATAATGAGCAACATGATTTCATGGCCACAGAATGAAGTCATACCATGGTCCAGTGTGGAACTTTGTCAGCAGTTGCATGATGGAGGTCCTTTTTCATATAGATTTTCACACACATTTCTTTCCCCTTTTGGGGGATACTAGGGACACAGTGGAATAATTCCAACCTAATTATTATCACATTGAACCATGTCATGAACACTTCTTTCATGACCAAGACCTGGTATGAGACTTTAACCAAGAACTTCTGACCCAGAAGTAGGGAGGCTACCACCTGCAACACAAAACATCTACTACATTACACAGTGACACTCAGTGTTGGTGTATACCAAAAATACACAACCATTAGTATGCACTCACATTTGACCCTAGATATTTTCAGACAACTGTTGTTGTCTTTCAGTTTATATGAATATCTGCCTTCAATACATTGCAAGGACAGTCCAAGGTGTGTCAACGGTTCTCAACACTTTATAACTGAATCGCAGGATTGCTCAAATTTTAAAAATAGATATTATAGCTCAAATGTCCTGAATTAAGATGCTTTAAACGTGCTGTTCAGCTGCTATTTAGAGAAAATATTTAACATATGCATACCTTAACACAACTAAATATTTGATGTAGTTTCTGTGTTAACTTTCTAGACTTGCAGGAGACCATAAATAGTTTTCGCTTTCCCTGGTTCTTTATAAAGGACAACAAAGACTTGCAGAAAGACACTTAATTATTTGGATCTTTCTAAATTTTTATATCCCTGGATTATTCAAGATGTGATGACATATTTTAAGTACGACACTTCAAAGCAAGATGCTTGTATGGTACGAGGTGCAAGATTTTGGACACAGTTCATTTTAATGGTTTTCTGATGGCATTTCCCACAGTAAATTAAAGGCTTCGCTGTTTAATTCCATGTAATGTACAGTATTAACTGGGTCAATGACTCATGACGATTGAATAAACTAAAGTGCATTTTAATATAGAGTATTGTGAGAGTGTTAATGACACTTTCAGAACTGAATTACTTGATTTCATGCACATAATGTGCTTAATAAAGAGACGGTTATTATAATGGTACAAAGAGAATAGGTTATTTGTTTTGATAAATCTTAGCAAATCTTGTTAAACATTGTAACAGAAAGAATAGGGTTGGATTTTGGCTACTCAGATAAGTAGTTTGAGTAGCTAGAGTTACTTCAAAGGAGTATCCTCTCAATGTACAATCTTCTATCCAGGGGATGCAAGTGCAGCATAGGGTCACGCTTGCTGACCTCAGAATAGAATTATGCAACCACACAGAGGTCTGTAATTGTCAAAGAGGACTGGTTGGAAGGTCGCTATAGTTCTCTCCAACCTTCTTTCAGTGCTGAGTGAGTGAGTGTCTGTGTGAGCTTCCTTATGTAGCTGAGATGCCAAATTTGCTCCAGCCACCTACAATCCATCATCCTGTCATAAACTGCTCCTGGATGCACCCTATGCACCAGAATACCTTCACTGACACCTTTGCTACAACCCTAGTCCCACCTGCATTCTGAAGACAAATTCAGACTTATGTCCATGCCCTACAGAGTTTCTAACATCAAAATCATATTTCAATTAATTTCAGTGGAATGGTGAAAGCTTTGGTAAATGCTAGTAAACATGTTTTGTGAAACCAGTGGTTTGTATAAAAGGACAAACGTATGGTAATACCATGACAATTCAAGTATTAAAAAAAGGGAATATTTTCTGGTCTGTTACAGATATGATTGTAGCTCAAGATGCACCAAATATTGTGTAATCAGTGCTAACAGTGATTATTATTAGAAACAAAATGTTTGAACAAATGCTAAACATTGTATTTAACCGATACTTTCACCGTCAGACTTAAGGTTCACTAAAGAACCAGCAAACGTTACCAGGCCACTGACAGTATTGTTTATTGTAGGTTGGACCATTCACTGCTGAAAAGAGAGTAGGAGCATTATACCAAATAAACCACAACATTATTCTGATGCTCAACAGCGCAGTGTGCTACTTGCATGTGACTAACCATTAAGACTAAAGTGCAATTTTCAAAACCTTTCAGAACTTCAGATGTCTGTGGTTGATATGTAGCATTGCAAATTGTACAAGATGTCTGATACAATCTAAAAGAATGGGAGTCAATTTCACCATCCCTCTAATTTGGAGAGAGGATTGCTGCAAGATCAGCGAGAAGAAAATTGAACAGCTTCATATGATCGACAGGTTATTCACTACAACAGGTTCCCAAGTAGATGGGAAAGGAAAATTACCTTCACTATGTCACTGTGACCAGAAGAGCTGTAAATGCACTTTGATTATATGGTACTGCTAACAGGTTGTTTGAGCTTGAAATTTGGGTTACTGGGCAATAATTCAAGCCTTTTCAGCAAGGACCATTCCTTGAAGACGTATACAAATCATGCGGAAACTGGCACAGGGCTGAGAGCATGGGGTTTGAGGGGGGAGAATGTGATGAGGAGGTGGGGAAACAAAGGTGGGGTGTGGTGGCAGATGGTTCATGGTTAAAGAATTTAGGTTTTGGTGCCTCAGGATCCGTAAGCGGGAGCTGCCAATATATGGCAATGTTGGAGGGTAGTCCTGAGATCACAGGATGAATAAAGCATCGAGGAGGCCATTCAACACATTTTGTCTGTGCCTGTGACATCACAGATTGTGAAGATTGCTTAAGTGAATTGTCCAGTTATATCAAATTTTTCTTTTGATTTATCCCTTAGCTCTATCTTAAACACCTATCTTTGAGAGAGGGGCTAGAATAAAGCCAGATTGTGTTCAATTAGGTTACCATGTGGTTTAACTGTGCGCTGCTAAAGCTACTGTATTATTAGTAAATGGTTAGTTCTTTTGTTTAAACTATAAATCTGTTCACTGGTATCAGTTATTTGCAAGGTCTGCTACTAATTATTTTAAAGGTCTGGTTAGGAACTGTTGGGGCAATTTTGAGAGTTGCTCAATATTTTAATTTTACTGTGTTGTAAACACAGGGTTAGGGAGGCTGTTTTGATTTGACCACTTCATACAGTCACAGAGATGTACAACGCGGAAACAGACCCTTTGGTCCAACTCATCCATGCAGACCAGATACTCCAATCCAATCTAGTCCCACCTGCCAGCACCTGACCTATATCCCTCCAAACCCTTCCTTTCCACATACCCATCCAGATGACTTTTAAACATTGCAATTGTAGTAGCCTCCACCACTTCCTCTGGCAGCTCATTCCATACATGCACCACCCTCTGCATGAAAACGTTGCCCCTTAGGTCTCTTTTATATCTTTCTCCTCTCACCCTAAACCTATGCCCTCTAGATCTGGACTCCCCCGCCCCAGGAGAAAGACATTCACTATCCATGCCCCTTATGATTTTACCTTACAGAGATAACATCACCCTTCAGCCTCTGATGCTCCAGGGAAAACAGCCCCAGCCTGTTCAACTTCTCCCTGTAGCTCAAATACTCCATCCCTGGCAAACTCCTTGTAAATCTTTTCTGAACCCTTTCAAGTTTCACAACATCTTTCCGATAGGAAGGAGACCAGAATTGCATGCAATATTCCAACAGTGGCTTAACCAATGTCCTGTACAGCTGAACATGACCTCCCAACTCCTGTACTCAATACTCTGACCAATAAAGGAAAGCATACCAAACATCATCTTCACTCTCCTATCTACCTGCAACTCCACTTTCAAGGAGCTATGAGTATCATAACATATGCAATAACCAGTTGAATTCAAACAAGTGCCGCATATATGTTTAACATAACTTGCCTACCTTTTATTCCCCTCTCCCTGTTAATAAAACTTATGACGCTGTATGCATTATCAACTACTCTTTCAACCTTTCCCGCCCCCCCTCATTAATCTGTTCACATATACACCCAGATTCCTCTGCTTCTACACCCTCCTGTTGTCTGGTACCTTACACTGTGTATTGTTTCTCCTATCGCAATAACTCATACCACACACTTTTCTGCATTAAGTTTCATCTACCACTTCTCCACCAACTTATCGGTGTCCTTTCGAAATTCTACACTGTCCTCCTCATGGTTCCCAATTCGGAGCATGAAATAGAGATTGTATATGGAGATTATTGAGGGGGAAAGTTACGAAATATTAAAAGTTTCAGAGGGAGCTCTGGGTGGGATAGCACAAACAGTTTAAAGGTGGTTGGGAAGGGGGATGCTCAAGGATTGATGAGAGTGGAAGGAGCCTTGAAGCAATGCAGTGACAGCAGTACGGTAGCAAAGAACTATAAGAATGCTCAACTGTAGAAGCACAATGAGTATCCACGCCATCAGCAATTTGAAATTGTAGGGTACCAGATTAAATCAGAAATGGAGTGGGTAAGTCTCTACTTTAACTCCTCCTTTATATTTTATATTGGAAACAATAATATCATTTCATCGAATATTAATACTGGGATTGTCTTGCCATTGTTTATGGGGAGTTGGATAATGTATTGGTTTATAAAGAACACCTTACCATAAGATGAAGAATGGATTATTCTGATAGTAAGACAAAACTGTCTTCTAAGCCCATAAAATTTATTTACTCCAGTATTAAGATTTGAGGTCACACAACTGACTTTGGAAAAAAAAAATCTATATTATTTATACAGGTATTGAAACGACAGACATTTTGGCTCCAATGTAAAATGACTTTCGCATCTTCACACTTTTTTTGGAAAGTGCAATATAGAAAGTTGAGCGTAATGCTTGATGCACAAATGGTGTGCAATAAAAATATAGCAAGAGTGATTAATCTATTTTTTGTAATGTGACTTGATCAATAATAGCCTGTTGATAATGTAATGACCTCTGACCATTCATTACTGTGGTTATCAACTTTTAATCGCTTGGTTCAAACTCCATCACTGGGGAAGTAACCTATTGGATCCTAATGTGGCCTTATTTACAGTTTTCTTTTAAGTTTTTTCTAAAAGTCAATAACTCTAGGAGTCAGTGTGCAACTGGCCATTGACACCAACATTTGTACTTATTTGTTACCATGTCAATAAAAATCAACAGCAACAGAGCAAGGACTCTCCTGAGAATGACAAACTAAAGACAAGGAATTAAGTTCTGCCTTTTAAAGCCAGCGGCATATACTGACTTGGAAGATTAAGTAGAATGAAATTATTACTGCTCGATGTTAAGCATCACACCTTTGATTCCAACTCCTGGCACAGAAATAAAATCAGCTGTGAAGATAAAAACAATCTTGCATACATCACAACAACTGACAAAGGATTTAATCCTATTTGAGCAGTCCTTCCATATTACCCCGAATTCGAATTGTTCACATCTTACTGCTGGAGGAGAAAGTGAGGTCTGCAGATGCTGCAGATCAGAGCTGAAAATGTGTTGCTGGAAAAGTGCAGCAGGTCAGGCAGCATCCAGGGAACAGGAGAATCGACATTTCGGGCATAAGCCCGATTCCTGAAGAAGGGCTTATGCCCGAAACGTCGATTCTCCTGTTCCCTGGATGCTGCCTGACCTGCTGCACATCTTACTGCTGCCCATTAAATGCTCTACTCTTCAATTGGCAGCAAGACAACACAGCTTAAACATCCACTGGCAATGATATCTTTTTAATTTGATTTCCAGCTGGTCAATAGAGTTCTATGAAATAGCTTCCATTCTCTTGCAGATTCAGCAACACAGCAGAAAAAAACACATCTGTTGCTTCACAGGTACAAAGTAGGCTGGTAATAGTTACAAAAGAAACATGTTAGTTACTGTAGTTACTAATTGCTTTCAGGGAGAAACGTTTAATAAATTGAGCAGAAGTTTGAGTCAGGCACAATTTGTGCAATAACTGGCCACACAAAGGAGCACTGGGAGAAAGTGAGTTCATGGATGTGGAGTAGGACATCTTATTACAGAGCTGGAATGGAGGAGAACAGAGGACCAGAAATCCCTCAGAGACTATGCTCTGAAGAGAATGGAAGCAGATATTAAAGAGAGTCAAAGCAGCAAGCCTGGACCTAAGGAGATGGCAGCTAGATCACAAGTACCCGAATGTCCCCACCAATGTTGCCAACTTCACATTGAGTTCCCATTGATTTCACATATCTTCAGCAGACACATCACCAAACACTCTGCAACAGTCAATGATGCCCTGCCCTCTCTCTTGTTGAAAAGAGTTGCTCACAATACAAGTTTTCAGAGTAGAACTAGTTCAATAAAAATACATTGAGGCATGTGGCTCTCTAAGAGTGTCATTTTACTGAACTCGTTATGCTCCAATGACTCCTATTGTGAGCAACTGTCTCCTGCAAGTGCAAGGGCAGGGTGTACAGACAAACAGAGCCTGTTGTATCCGGGATCATTGACAACAATCAGGATATTAATAGATTTCTGTTTTATCCTTCCATCTCACCTTCATCCTGCTATCAAGTATAATATTCCACAGATACGGGATCCATTATGGATGGTATGAATCAAATCTGTTCTATCAATAATTATGCATTCCTCTTATCATCTGACTGCTGTTAGAGCTGCATTTTTAAAAACTCATTGATGGATTCTGGGCATCGCTGGCTGGCCAGCATTTATTGCCTGTCCCAAGTTGCTCTTGAGAGGATGGAGATGAGCTGCCTTCTTAAATCTTTGCAGACCATGTGCTAAGGTAGACCAACAATGCCCTTTGGGAGGGAATTCCAGGATTTTTACAGTGACAGTGAAGGAACGGTGACATATTTCCAAGTCAGGATGGTGAGTGGCTTGGAGGGGAACTTGCAAGTGGTGGTCTTCCCATGTATCTGCTGCCCTGGTCCTTCTAGATGGAAATGGTCATGGGTTTGGAAGGTGCTGTCTAAGGCGTTTTGGCAAATTTCTGCAGTGCATCTTTTAGATAGGACACATTGCTGCTACTGAGCATTGGTGATGGAGGGAGTGGATGCTTGTGGATGTGGTGTCAATCAAATAGGTTGCTTTGACCTGGATGATGTCAAGCTTCGAATGTTATTAGAGCTGCAACATCCAGGCAAGTGGGGAACATTCCATCACACTCCTGACTTATGCCTTGTAGATGGCAGATTGTTTGCTGACACCCCAGAGCCTATCTCCTATCATTTCCAAAGAAGAATGGAGGAACCTAGCTCCAAGTTGTAGGGTCTACATTCTCTGCTTCCTTTGCTCTCTCTCTCAACCGTGTTGCCAGCCCTGAGACCCTGTCACTGCTTCAACCTTATGCTGAGTAAGGCACAATACAGTTTCTCTGAGGAGGCAACAATGCACCCTGCTAATCCAGCAACTCACTACAGTATCTGTCGGTTAATATCCCCAGGAGGATTAACAAATGCTGGCTTTGCCAGCAACACCCATATCTGAATAATGAATAGAGGAAAAAATAATCAAAGCATTCTTCTTTTCATTTTAGTATTTGACAAATACCAGTTCTTGTACGCTGTGTGCAAACATGCCCTATTGAGTTAGCTGACTGCAAACTGACTTGCTTCACCGATCTCCACAATCATTAGTGCATCTAAAATGCCTGAAATGGATCTATATTAATGTTACATTAAAAATTTCACACATGAACACTTTTTGAAATTGGGAAATGCAAAATTCTCTTGCTGGAACTTAGTTGCCATTTGATCCATTCTGAAGCTACAAGGATTAAGTACCTTTAACCCTTGCTCCACTGTAACAGTTTGGCTTTAGTGTTGCTGGAAGATACTTCTAATATTAGCACATGCTATCATAATGTCCAACTACTTTCTACAAGTACATTATTACACTACTTATTTTGTCTGATGGTTAATAACTAAGATAATCTTGGAAACAATAAATGCCTAACAGACTTAACAATTGAAGAAACACTATAATTCTGTAATTAGCCTATGAAATTCAACCCCGTGTAGTTTTTTTGCCAACCGGAGAAGGCTGTAACAGCAGTCAGATGATAAGAGCAATGCAAAGTTACTGATAAAACAGATTTGATTTATGCCATCCATAATGGATCCAGTATCTGTGGAATATTACTAAGCCTGACTTATATTCATCCTGTAACAACTGCAGTCACATATGACCACTAAATCATTCAAATCAGTGAGAGATGAACACATGCAAGATGATTTGTTGCAGTGCTAAAGCTAAACCTAAGATTACTTTATTTCATTCGCTCACTCTTTCTTTTTATGAACTGCTCCAGTCCATATCTGGCTATCCCACCTGGCTCCAGTTCTTTGTTGTCCTCATTTTCATATGACATGAAGATTTTTTTCCTGTAGTTTTTGACTTTTGTTCAACTTCTTTTCTTCACTTGACCCAGTGAAACGTTTACAACAATTCAGTCATGTAAAACGCCAACTTGCTTTTATTTATAGCACCTTTAACGTAACAAATTGTGCAAAGCTGCTTCACTGGGGCCTTGAACAAAAAACAACCACACAAAGAGATATCTGGCCAAGCTGGTAGGTTTCAAGACATACCTTAAAAGGTAGAGAGAGTGAAAGATCTGTGGTGGGTCATCAGCAGGAAATGTTATGGATTCAGGGCTCGACAACAGAAAGCACAGCTTCGAAATGATAAACTGCTATAAACAATGAATATGCAAGATATCAAAATTATTGGAATGCAATGGTCAGAGGGTTATCTCTTGAGATTTGAAAGCAAGGATGAGACTTTTAAAGTCAAAGTGTTGCATGTACCTATGTGCATCAAAATCATTTCCATACCAAACAACTTTTCCATAAACAGACCTTGCTCCTACGAAAGATGATCTATTGTGGTGTTGCAAAGAACTGGAAGTAACCAGATCTGAAATGGGCAGGTCTCACCTAGGAGCTGGAAGGCAGGTGGGAAAAAGTAACTTGGTCTCAGATGACAGAAAAATAATCTTTACTGAATGATAGATTAAGTTGCTATCGTAAATAGCGATGATAAAACAGAAACAATTGTTTGAACTGGCAAAATTAAGCACAAACTAGAATCATAGTTTGAAGTGGGGGTGCTTTCAGCAATGTTGATCCAACAGGACCAACATTAGTTGCAGCATTTGTGAAAAATTATTATAACATCCTGCTGGGCTGCCGGAAAGGTGGTGAAATCAATTTCTGATAGTTTGTCCACACTGTGCTTTAAGGCTGTGTCTATCCAAACATCTCTGTGCCTGAAATGTCAGGTTCCCACATTGTAAACATAAACATCTTATAGTTTTTGTCTCTAAAAAGGTATCTTATCTGATGTAATAATGCTTACATAACCCCTTGTAATACTAAAGAAAACTAGGTAGGATGTCATGATATTGAAGAAGCCAACAAACTTTTTTTTTTAATAACTAGACTGGTTAACGAGGTTAGATAACATGTAACCCAGGGAGAACTAGCCATTTGGATACAAAATTGGCTCCAAGGTAAGAGACAGAGGGTAATGTTGGAGAGGTGCTTTTAAAAATGGAGGCCTGTGACTAGCGGTGTGCTGAAGGATTGCTGCTGGGTTCACTGCTTTTCATTATTTATATAAATGATTTGGATGTGAATATAGGAGGTATGGTTAGTAAGTTTGCAGTTGACACCAAAATTGCTGATGTAATGGACAGCGAAGGTGGTTACTTCAGAGAACAATGGGACCTTGATCAGATGGGCCAAAGGACCAAGGAGAGGCAGATGGAGTTTAGTCTAGATAAATATGAGGTGCTACATTTTGGAAAGCCTCTACGCTTAATGCTAAGGCCCTGGGGAATGTTGCTGAACAAAGGGACCTTGGAGTGCAGGTTCATAGATTACAACTGGGTAGCACACTTCCACTAGCTTATCAAGCTTCAAGTGATCCCTGGATAGGATGGAGCACCAGGATTTTATATCCTCAGGTCACATGTCACGAGCATGTTTCTTAAAGCTATACTGACTTACTAACCATGAGATGCAATAAAATGAAGGTTACTCTTTTGCCCTCCAACGTTTGCCATAATGAATCCAGATTGGCTTCACAGCATGTGGGCAGAAAAGAATGACACTAGCTGAGTGAGTGCTGTAGCATCAGCGCAATATATCTGTGGCGGCAGCAGAATGGCTGACTGATGAACCCTCAAAATTGTCAAGACCTGCACCAAGCAGGCCTTGTGCCTTGATAAAGAGTTATGTAGGGCGTGAACTGAAAGGGAGCAGAGAGATTGGGTTAGAATAACCTGGAGAGGAAGTCTGAAAATGCCATTGCCATCTGAGATTGGCAACCCACCACACAGTCTCACTGTTGGGCACTTTACATATCTGTCATTATGGCACACTTTCCCATTCCAATAGGAAAGTAAATTGGGTCTATATATTCTGACTAGATAATGCCAGTCAGCAAGCAAATTTTATAAGAACTTAAACAAGCATAAAAAAATTTAAATATAATTTTCAATAACCTGATGACTTTGTCCCTGAGAGCATGAGTTTGGAGAATAATACCTTGATTTGGGGCAATCCTGGAGAGTTGGCAAGCTAACTATGGAACAATCAGGTCCCTAAACAAGGTCATTTGAACTGTAAACCAATGTTTAAACATTCAACATTTTTGTTGACACAGAAGTGCCAATATTTTTTGTTTTATATAGATACTCAAAACAGTCAGTTATCAGAGAGAGAAAAGTGTTCAGCCTACTGTATACTCAATGAGAATTGGTTTCCTTTTGAATTAATTAGCTTGTACGCCTCCTGAGAGTAATAGAATTATTCATATGATAAACATAAGTTATAGAAAAATGTAATTTGTTGGCCAGGAATATTTTTTTGTGGCTCCCACTGATGGTGTGATTTGTCAGCAGTGGAATGCTGAATGTAGTAAAGGTGATTGAATATTTACAGGTTCATTCATATTTTGGGAAAATGTAGTATACTCATCATTGCAATTAGCCCTTCTTTCCAATAATTATTTCCAAATTGATCCTCATTATGACACTTTAAAGTTTGTAAATTTTCATAAACCCACAGTGAGAATGGGGAGGTGAAGCTGAGAGCAGGGTGGGTGAGGAGGAAATGGTGGGGAGGTTGGGGACGTGAAGGGAGACAAAATGTTAAATATTTAGAGATTTCTAAAAACCTACCTTTTCAATGACTTTTTCTGAAACAGAGAGCAAGCCTTGAAGATTGGCCATTTAGCCCATCTTCCAACATTCAGTCACTGAAAGATTTAAGGGTGCCTTGCAGCTGTTAAAACTGGATTGGAGCTCCATGATGGTCAAAGCTGCCTTGGAGCATGCAAACTGAGAATACTAACTCACATCCAGAGTTTTGCAAGCCCTGCTTTAGCCTATCCATTCAGTCTCCTTCAGTGGTGAACTTGCACGTTTAAAACTATATGATCAGTATACTCATCAGTGCAATTAAGCTTGGTCTGCAACAGTACACCAGCCTGTTACATAGTCAAGTGCTAGAAAGCAGGTTCATCTCTAACATTTCCCAAACAGTGGTTCTTCATCTCAACACACATAATGGAGATTAGTGAATGGAGGGGAAACAGCTTTAAACAGCAATGTTGTATGTAGTGCAATAGATATGGCAGCTTACTGCCTCCATTGTCTTGGGTATGGGTTTGAGGACTTGGTTGCTTTACAGTCATAGAATAAAACCATTATTGAGATTAAAGATGGCCACATCTTGAACAAATGTATTGTACTTGGTTGCTGTTATGTAAGACAAGACACATTGATAAGATATTTGTTGTTTTTAAGACTATTGTTCAACCTGTGAACACAGGCTTTTACCTTACAGGATCCTAAAATTATCTGCATTTTCTCTAGTGAAGTACTTGAGACATTTTCAGGTGGATGGAATCTAATGCAGTCTTCAGCATTAACTCTTTCAAAACCATTAACTTATACAATAGAAGCCTGGAAGGGAGAGCAAGGAAAGGATTCATGCAGCTATTGATAAGATGATAACTAAAGAATACTGCATGTGGGTGCTAACCTTTGAAAAGGCTGGGAGCAATGAATTGAAACTAGAAGAAAAGGATGGAAAAATAAGCTGTGACAAAAGACTCAAGTTGCATCCACTGCATCTTTACATTTATTGATGACAAATCTGTAAAGACTTCCAGCTTTCCTAAAAAGACAAGGCATGTGTCATATAGTTATGTTATTCAAAATGAACTAGAGACTACAATGTTATGTACATGTATACTTAAGTATCCAAGAAACTACAGTCTACATATGCTTTAACTTCTCCAACCACTGCACGCATCTCCAAGGTCGATGGTCAGTAGTGGCTGGAGAAACCAGAAGTGAATGCATCGTTGTGCACAGACCCACTTAACAACTGTGTTCGAGGGAACGTTGTCCACAGCACTCATTACTGCATTACAGTTCATCAAACTAACAATGTGTGATTCATCAGCATACAGTGAGTTCTGGGAAATACAGCTAATGGACCTCGTCAGGAAATATGAAGGTTTTAACCAGCTTGGAATTACAAGATATAATTGGGAGCTAGAAAATTAAACTCAAGCTTTATAATTTACGAACAAACAATTGCTTTTATTAAGCTAACACAGAACTGCCCAACAAATATGATCACAATATAGAAAACAAAATTCAACATAAACTAGATCTCAGTGCTTTAAAATACCAAGGAATAGTTCATATTATGCACGTAATGGGAATAAATAATTGTGAAACTGAACCCAACTGCAGTGCTGTCATTAGTTGGAGCATCTCTTCACCTGGGATTCCCAAGTGTTTGGCTGCTTCATTTATTACAAAATTCATTTCACAGCACCAAAGGGAGTAATGTAAAGGTGGTAGAAGCATGTACCTAGCTTAGACAAAAATAAGCATTGTCCAGTATTGAAACCTTGAGGTTCGCGGTCTCTCTTAACAACTGATTTAGTTTAGTATATACTATCTATTTACAGGCAGCAGGGTTGGAACAGGAAAGCCACATAAAGCCCAAAATGACGTGATGTTTTTATTTTTAAAAAAAATCACCAGAATCTGGTTGATCACTGATGTAGGAAAAAAACCATTTCCTTTTAACAAATGTGAACAACTCCTTTTTGTGGCACAAAAATATTTCACTGGTGAAAAGTACTCAAAATTATAGCTTATCACATGGCAAGGTTCATGTGAGTACAATTGATGAATGCAAACTACAAGCAGCCCCACGTCTCAATCCCATCATATACTGCTGTGAAACAACCATCTTAATGGTTGCACTACTGGGCCTGTCACCATTAACACCATCTTCAGTTTAAAAGCCAAAACTGACATGCTGATGCAGCTGAATGACATTCTAAAAGATGCAATGACATGAAACACCCATTATCAGAACATGTACATATGACAGCTGTGATACAGTTTGTGTTACAAAGCTACTCCATACATTGGTAACTAGACAAACCACTCAAACACATTTCACTTGGTACTTGCAAAGCTCTCTACCAGAGGAAGAGACAGACACAGAGAGAGGCAGAGGCGAACAGAAAAGCAAGGAGGCAAATAGACAAGCAAGGAGAGGTAGAGAAACAGGTCAAGAGAGAAAGAGAAAGACATGCACAAGCACAGAGAAGCAGGTGAGTGGTGTGGCAAGAGAAAGGTAAGGGGATGGGGGGGTTGGTGGGGAGAAAGAGAAGAGAGAAGTTAAGTGAGGTGAGTGTGAGACAGAGAGAGAAGTGAGTGAGAGAGACAGAGAAGTGTGACAAAGAGAGAAGTGAGTGATAAGTGAGAGAGAGGTAAGTGGAGAGAGTTAAGTGTGACAGAGAGAGAAGTGGGAGGGAGGGACAGAGAGAGAGAGAAGTGTGTGTGTGTGAGAGAGAGAGAGAGAGAGAGAGAGAGACACCTCCAAATCATGGAGGGGGGGGGGGGGGGGGGCGCGGCAGGAGAGAGAGAGAGAGAGAGAGAGGGGTGTGAGGCAGAGAGGGTTTCCATTATAGTATCTGATCACTAAATTCAAATCAAATCAACTCAATTCTCCTCAACACAGCTGAGAATATTAGTAACACAAAGAAAACCTTCAGTCACGTTGAAGACTTTTCCAAATTTAACTAGGTCACTGAGTTGATGTTAAATTCACTTTAATTTGTGGGAAATGATGTCTCAGTCTTCCAAAATATTCATGTGTTGATGAACAAAATACGCATTATACATACTTTGTTCAAACAGATTACATTTTATCTAATTTACTAGACTCTTCCTTCTCCAACTTTCTCTGGTGAAAGTGACAAAGCATTGTTAGATACTGAACAGAGCTTGGCACTGCCCAATCAGAAAGCCAAGAAGGAATTCAATTTTTTTTCTCTGTCACTGAACCTTACGGCACTCCCTACCACTGTTCTGGCTGCAATGAACCACTTGTTTTATATTAAGGTACTTTAACATGTTTCTTTTTCCAAGTTTATCTATCCAGGGAAGTACCTGGGAAATGACTTGATGATATTTAATACAATGGCAGTGCAGAGATGTACAGAGAGAAAATACATGCATTTGCACTTGTAATTCCCAAACGGATGCTGAAATTCTACTGCTTCCTATTTTGACTCATGGCTGCCATGTTTTTGCCTAATTCTGATGTTTTATATCTTTAACAAGTTTACCCACCCACTTCAAACAAGCCATGTGAATGATTGTGTCAACATGTCACACACAAAAATTCACCTCAAATGCACTGACATAGGGGTGGCATATTGTACACAGAGAACAGAAAACCCACAATGAGTTTTTGATTTTAGACACACTGTGACAGGTCATTGCTAAGAAGGGCTGCTGGTTTTCTACAGCAGCGAGTTTCTGTAAATCTGTATTAGCCCATTGCAATGTGACATTATAGAGGCAACAATCCAGATTATGCCATCAGATGCCCAAATTCATATAAGGAGAAGATAAAGCAGAAATAGTATGTCAGTTAGTGAGCTTCCCTTAATTCAAGGTTTTTGTTTGCTGTTTTACTGACTAGTTAATTTGCTCTTTCCAGAATCCTCCGAGTGCGTAAATAGGCTACTTGACCCATCAAGTCCACACCAACCCTCTGAAGAGCATCCTACCCAGACCCATCCCCTACTCTATCCATGCAACCCTGCATTTCCCTTGGTGAATGCACCTAACCTACACATCCCTGAACACTACTGGTAATTTGGCTTGGCCAGTTTACCTATCCTGCATATCTTTGGATTGTGGGAGGAAGCTAGAGCACATGGAGGGAATCCATACAAACACAGGAAGAACGTGCAAACTCCACACAGACAGTCGCCCGAGGCTGGAATTAAACTTGGGTCCCTGGAGTTGTGAGGCAGCAGTGCTAACCACTGAACCACCATGCTGCCCCTGATGAATTCTCTATTCATCAGGTAGTGCTTATACTGACAAAAAAAAACCCCAAATATCTGCGGAAGCTGGAAATCTGGAACAAAACCAGAAATTGCTGGCAAATCTCAACAGATCTGGCAGTATCTGTGAACACAAATCAGAGCTTGCATTTCAGGTCCAATGAGCCTTCTTCAGAACTTGCATTTATACTGGACACACTAAGGTATGAAGCACAATTAGTTTATTATAGGCAATTGGTAAGCATACTGTATTATTCAGATCTGTAAGGAGAAATACTGTTACGAACATGATAGAGAATCAGCACATGCTCAAGCAATCATAGGTTATAAATTATTTTCAAAGTTATAATATGATCTATGTAAACAGATTGTTTTTAACACCTATGGCAATAAAATGTATAAATGATTGTGTCTCCTGTTGTTCATCAGATTTGCCTTTGTACCAGCAAACATCACTCAACACAACTCAAGAAGGAAATAGCATTTCTAGTTAGTAGCACATACAAATTAGTGTTTGTTTTTCATTGTGCCCTTTCATCAGATTGCACTGTCCATTCTTTTATATTGAAGTTACCAAAAGGAAATCAATATTTGAAAATCAAAGAAGTTAGAGTCCAGTGTGATATTTCCAAAGCACGGATGTGAAGCTGAAATACACTTTCTGCACAAAGAGAAGTCATAAACAATACTGAAAACACAAAATGCTGGAGATCACAGCGGGTCCATAGATGCTGTCTGACCCACTGTGATAGTCAGAGATGTACAGCATGGAAACAGACCCTTCGGTCCAACCTGTCCATGCTGACCAGATATCCCAGCCCAATCTAGTCCCACCTGCCAGCACCCGCCCCATATCCCTCCAAACCTCTCCTATTCACATACCCATCCAAATGCCTTTTAAATGTTGCAATTGTACCAGCCTCGATCACATACTCTGGCAGCTCATTCCATACACGTACCACCCTCTGCATGAAAAAGTTGCCCCTTAGGCCTCTTTTATATCTTTCTCCTCTCACCCTAAACCTATGCCCTCTAGTTCTGGATTCCCCCACCCCAGGGAAAAGACTTTGTCTATTTACCCTATCCATGCCCCTCATAATTTTGTAAACCTCTATAAGGTCACCCCTCAGCCTTCGACACTCCAGGGAAAACAGCCCCAGCCTGTTCAGCCTCTCCCTACAGCTCAAATCCTCCAACCCTGGCAACATCCTTGTAAATCTTTTCTGAACCCTTTCAAGTTTCACAACATCTTTCCATTAGCAAGGAGACCAGAATTGCTTGCAATATTTCAACAGTGGCCTAACCAATGTCCTGTACAGCTGCAACATGACCTCCCAACTCCTGTACTCAGTACTCTGACCAATAAAAGAAAGCATACCAAATGCCACCTTTACTATCCTATCTATCTGCGACTCCACTTTCAAGGAACTATGAACCTGCACTCCAAGGTCTCTTTGTTCAGCAATACTCCCTAGGACCTTACCATTAAGTGTATAAGTCCTGATAAAATTTGCTTTCCCAAAATGCAACATTTCGCATTTATCTGAATTAAACTCCATCTGCCACTTCTCAGCCCATTGGCCCATCTGGTCCAGATCCTGTGGTAATCTGAGGTAACCTTCTTCGCTGTCCACTACACCTTAAATTTTGGTGTCATCTGCAAACTTACTAACTATACCTCTTATGCTCGCATCCAAATCATTTATGTAAATGACAAAAAGTAGAGGACCCAGTACCGATCCTTGTGGCACTCCACTGGTCACAGGCCTCCAGTCTGAAAACAACCCTCCACCACCACCCTCTGTCTTCTACCTTTGAGCCAGTTCTGTATCCAAAAGGCTAGTTCTCCCTGTATTCTGTGGGATTGTATTATAGACCCCCTAATAGTCAGAGGGAAATTGAGAAACAAACTTGTAAGGAGATTAGATTAGATTCGATTACTTACAGTGTGGAAACAGGCCCTTTGGCCCAAGTCCACACTGACCTTCCGAAGAGCAACCCACCCAGACCCATTTCCCTACAATTTACCCCTTCACCTAACACTACGGGCAATTTAGCATGGCCAATTCACCTAACCTGCACATCTTTGGGAGGAAACCCACGCAGACACGGGGAGAATGTGCAAACTCCACACAGACAGTTGCCCAAGGCGGGAATTGAACCCAGGCCTCTGGCGCTGTGAGGCAGCAGTGCTAACCACTGTGCCACCATGCTGCCCTCAGCTATCTGTAAGAATAATAGGGTGGTTATGATTGGGGATTTTAACTTCCCAAACATCGACTGGGACTGCCATAGTGTTAAGGGTTTGGATGGACAGGAATTTGTTAAGTGTGTACATGGCAATTTTCTGACTCAGTATGTGGATGTACCTACTAGAGAAGGTGCAAAACTTGACCTCCTCTTGGGAAATAAGGCAGGGCAGGTGACTGAGGTGTCAGTGGGGGAGCACTTTGGGGCCAGTGATCATAATTCTATTAGATTTAAAATAATGATGGAAAAGGATAGACCAGATCTAAAAGTTGAAGTTCTAAATTGGAGAAAAGATGGTATTAGGCAAGAACTTTCGAAAGCTGATTGGGGGAAGATGTTCACAGGTAAAGGGATGGCTGGAAAATGGGAAGCCTTCAGAAATGAGACAATGAGAATCCAGAGAAAGTATATTCCTGTCAGGGTGAAAGGAAAGGCTGGTAGGTATAGGGAATGTTGGATGACTAAAGAAATTGAGGGTTTGGTTAAAAAGAAGGAAGCATATATCAGGTATAGACAGGATAGATCGAGTGAATCCTTAGAAGAGTATAAAGGCAGTAGGAGTATACTTAAGAGAGAAATCAGGAGGCCAAAAAGGGGACATGAGATAGCTTTGGCAAATAGAATTAAGGAGAATCCAAAGAGTTTTCACAAATACATAAAGGACAAAAGGGTAACTAGGGAGAGAATAGGGCCCTTCAAAGATCAGCAAGGCGGCCTTTGTGTGGAGCCACACAAAATGGGGAAGATACTGAGTATTTTGCATCCGTATTTACTGTGGAAAAGGATATGGAAGATATAGAATGTAGGGAAATAGATGGTGACATCTTTCAAAATGTCCATATTACAGAGGAGGAAGTGCTGGATGTCTTGAAATGGGTAAAGGCGGATAAATCCCCAGGACCTGATCAGGTGTACCTTAGAACTCTGTGGGAAGCTAGCGAAGTGATTGCTGGGCCTCTTGCTGAGATATTTGTATCATCGATAGTCACAAGTGAGGTGCCAGAAGACTGGAGGTTGGCTTACGTGGTGCCACTGTTTACAAAGGGTGGTATGGACAAGCCAGGGAACTACAGACCAGTGAGCCTGACGTCTGTGTGAGCAAGTTGTTGGAGGGAATCCTGAGGAACAGGATGTGACTCCAGCATCTGGTGTTTCAGTACACTTTCCAACATTTGCAGTAATTTTCTCTCTCACAAACAACACTCCCTCTCTGTTTTAATTTAAGAAATCTTGAATGAAAAGTCATACCATTCTCTATGTTCGCTGTGATAGTATAGTTAATCAAACTAAAGGAGAGTTCGGGTACTTTGAGTAATGTAGAGAGAGAGAATTTAGGTGAGTCAGCGGCCTGGTCAAAACTTCACTGAGTTATGAATCCAGGACCTCAGGTGGAAATGTTCCATCATAGAAGATAGTGAAATTGAATCTAGTAAGAATCTGGAAATAAAAGCTGGTGGAATGACGGCCACTGTCAGTCGTGTTCAAAACCCACCTGGATTTGCTGCGTTACCTGATCTGGTCTGTGTGCGCCTCCATACCCACAGCAATGTGGTTGATTTTTTGACTGCCCACTGAAATAGCCTAGCATACGACCCAGTTCTCGGGCAATTGGGACGGCCTGGCAAGGGATGTCCACTTTGCATGAACAAATTAAAACTGGATCAGTCGGGGTGAATATCAACATTGCTGATGTGAAAGCAATACATTCACCTACACGAAGCCTTGTGTTAGCACAGTTCTTCGGTAGACCTTCCAGTAGTTAATTCTGTACAAACTCCAATAGGTAACTGAAAGACACATGTGCGAGCTGGTTACCTCCCTGCTCCTTAGATTAAGCAGTATTATATTGGACAATAAAATTTGAAGACTGACAGAAAATCATTATTAAAGAGTCAAATAATGTGATTTGTTTTATGTTTTATCTTCCTCCTATACCCTCTCTTTCCCTATAACAATCATATTTCAGAGAGGCATAATGGTAACATTACTGGAAAAGTAGGCCAGAGGCAGAGTCTAACCCTTCAGGGGCATGGTTCAAAGCTCATTTTAGCAGCTGGCAGAATTTAAGTTCAATTAATAAATCTGGAATATAAAACTAGTATAATAATATTGAGAACTATCAAACGTTGAGAAACTCATCTGGCTCACAACGTCCTTTCGGGAAGGAAATCTGCCATCTTATCTGACCTACACGTAACACAGCAATGTGGTTGACTCTTAACTGTCTGGTGAAATGGCCTATAGAGCCACTCAGATCACAGACAATTAGAGATAATCAACAAATACCGGCTTTGCCACTAGTGCCCATGTGCTTTGGAAGGTTACAAAAACTCTTCCCTCATTTTATGTGTAATAAGCGACCATTTGTTTTCCTTAAACTTCATCTAGATCTGATTTGCCAAAAATAATTATTGACTTTAGCTATTACAGTTTTGAAAAGAATGAATAGAGATTAACTTGAAAATGTAGAGTATAATTGAAGCTGGATTATTCCAAAACAATGCAAAGCTTATTCCTCATGATGTGCTCTCAAGATCAGATGAGCTTGAATTCTGGTCTACCCATGTACTGAAATTGCAGCTAGTGCATTTTAGGAGAAATAGGGCTGGCATTTATATAGTGTCTTTCACGACATCACTGTATTTTTGAAATGCAGTCACTGTTGTAATATATGGTAAGAAGCTGTGCTGGATCCCACAAACATCTAGGAGATCAAAAAAAATGATCGGATGATCTATTTTAATGTTTTTGACGGAGGGATAAATATTAGTCAGGACGCCAAAAGAATATCTTCGCTCTTCAAGTGTCACGGAGTTTTGACCAAGGACAAAGAGAGCAAGGCCTCAGTTTAATGTCTTATCCGAAAGACAGGACTTTAAAATAGAGCAGCACATTCAGAACTGCAATGAAATGTCAGCCTGGACTTTATTTCAACTATCTGCAGTGGGGTTTGATGCTATGACCTTTTGACTGGAAACAAGATTGCTGCTATTTTGCCAGGGCTGACATATTGGAGCAAAAAAGTTGGCTTCCTTGTAGTAATTAAATAGTATCGCACACTGAAATGTCAACATGAAGAATTTTAAGAATCTGCTTCTCTTGCCCTTGCCACTGAGAAATTAATATCCACAGCTTTGGACAACCTATTCTTGACACTTCGACTAGATTTACTTTGGGTATGAAAAGGTATTGTTGGATCTACAAAATTCATCCAGTTTGGTTCTAAGAGATTATTTTTAGCTGTCCTGTGCACTGGTGCATTCAGCAATGCCTGAGAAAACAGCCAATCTGATAAATCAAATGCAGTGAACAGATTAATCTCACACAAATGCCATTCTATTGCCATTCTCTTAGTCCAAGAGAATATGCCCACTTCTACTGTAAATCAAATAATACATGTGACATTATAGTTAGAAAAAGCAATTTGAGAGTTGGTAATAACTTCCTTTTGCACAGGAGTTGGGGGAAATGAAGAGAGGTAGAGAGAGAAAGAGAGCGCGAGAGAGAGCGAGAGTGAGAGAGAGAGAGAGAGTTCGCGAGATATCAGTGCTTTGTCCTATTTAGCATCTTTAGGATCTCTCTCTCTCTCTCTCACAATCTAAAGTTTACAGTTATCTGATTTAGGATTATCTCAAAATGGTGAGGATTATAATCCACTAAATGTTCCACATTGGAAGTTCAGTGCAACATCTTGTTAGATAACTGATCACATTATCTTCACAAGACTCTGTCCCCCAGCAACACCACTGTAATAGCAAGTTTCAACAACTTATTTTATCAATTAGTGATTCCCGTGCCTATGAAGGAGAGAATAATGAACAGCTGAGAGGAAGATAGCGACCTTCGAAGGAAAAGTAAAACGTAAGGAACAGATTGAGCAGTTTACTATAATTCCTTGAATCCAGAAATTAGGTAACCTAAACTGAACTGGACTAGCCGTACAAATACTAAGTCAGAAAAATGCTGAAGGGAGTAATTCACCTCCTGACTCCCCATAGCCTGTCAGGAGTGTAATGGTGTACCTGAACAGTTACCTGGACAGGGGCAACTCCAACAACACTCAAGAAGCTTGATACCATCCAGCACAAAGCAGCTTGCTTGACTGGATTCAAATCCACAGACATTCACTTCCTCCATCACTGATGGACTGTACAAGTAATGTGTACCATCTACAAGATACACTGCAGAAATCCACCAAGGCTCCTTGAGCAGCACTGTACAAACTCATGACCACTGCCATTAGCACAAGGGCAGGAGATAAAGGCGAACACCACCACATAACTTTGCAAACATATTGCCACTCTTTTTTGCAAGGTTTATGAAGGATTGTAGCTTTGGTTGAGGTTTGCTCGCTGAGCTGTAGGTTTGATATCCAGACTTTTCATTACCTGGCTAGGTAACATCATCAGTGGCGACCTCCAAGTGAAGCGAAGCTGTTGTCTCCTGCTTTCTATTTATATCTTTCTCCTGGATGGGGTTCCTGGTATATATGGTAAGGTGTTTAGGGTTTCTGGTTGTGTTTGGTCTGCTTGTCGTGGTTTGTTCTTGAGGAATCTGCGCACTGTATTTTTTGGGTTCGCTACATAGATGACATCTTTGTCATCACAAAACGAAACAAGATAGAAGAGACATTTAACATCATCAACAACACCCTCTCAGGCATAAAGTTCACCAAGGAGGAAGAAACCGACAACAAACTCACATTCCTGGACATCACAGTCGAAAGAAAGGACAACGGAGAACTACAAACCTGCGTATACAGAAAACCGACAAACCCTGACCAAATACTTAACTACACCAGCAACCATCCCAACACACAAACAAAGCTGCATCAGAACACTATTCCAATGAGCCACCACGCACTGCAGCACAGATGAATTTCAGAAAACAGAGAACCACCTATACAACGTATTCAAGGAGAACGGATACTCAAAAAATACAGTGCGCAGATTCCTCAAGAACAAACCATGACAAGCAGACCAAACACAGCCAGAAACCCTAAACACCTTACCATATATCAAAGAAGTTTCAGAAATGACAGCCAGACTACTAAGACCTCTCGGAATCCTAGTAGGACACAAACCCACCAACACGCTCAAACAAAAACTAACAAACTTAAAAGACCCAGTACAACCCATGGACAAAACCAACGTCATCTACAAAATTCCATGCAAGGACTGCCACAAACACTACATAGGACAAACAGGAAGAAAGTTAGCCACCAGGATACACGAACACCAGCTAGCCACAAAAAGACATGACCTTCTCTCCCTCGTAGCCCTACACACAGATGAAAAAAACCCACCATTTCGACTGGGACAACACATCTATCCTGGGACAGGCTAAGCAAAGACATTCCAGAGAATTCCTAGAGGCCTGGCACTCCAACTACAACACCATAAACAAATACAGATCTAGATGCCATCTATCAACCCCTCAGAAAATGAACAGGAAATGACATCACCACAAACCCCAGGAACCCCCATCCAGGAGAAAGATATAAATAGAAAGCAGGAGACAACAGCTTCGCTTCACTTGGAGGTCACCGCTGATGATATTACCTAGCCAGGTAATGAAATGTCTGGATATCATGTTGCCACTCCTTCATTGTTGCTGGGTCAAAATTCTGGGACCCTCCCTCACAGCATTGCTTGGGTCCCTGCAACAAAAAAAAAGTGGACTGCAGAGGTTCAAGAAAGTACCTCACCACCATCCTCTTAAGAGTAATTGGGGATGTGCAATAAATGCTGGCCCAGCCAGTAAAGCTCATACCTCTTGAATAAAGAAAAGAAACACTCATTTAAAAAAAATACATAAATTGTATATAGTGCAGTTGACAATAACAGGATCTGTTTCTATCCACCCCTTCATATATATATATCCTTACAGTATTCATCTTGATGGGCAAAACAGCTAAAACCTTTTCAAGCATGTGATAGATGATGGTATCCTGACTGAGGGAGTAATGAATTGGACTTGGCTGCAGTGCCAAAGGATAGGATTGAACTAGAAGGGCCATGAAACATGAGTTACATGCTCATGGCTGGGGATATTAGGATCTAAATTTAGATAGATTCCATTATGTAGAGGATATTCACAACAATGTATATAGGATATACATGACAACGTGCACATTTGTTACACAGTACAGTAACTAACTTTATAACACAATGGGGAATTCCCTGCACCAGTACATAAAATATTGCAGAATTACAAGGAATTTAGAATGTTAACTCAAGACTAGTTTCATCTAAAGCCGAACAACAAGTGAAGAAATACGTGAACCCAGGATAAACAATATAGTTAGAATGAATTATAAATGAGGAAGAAATAATTGTGCGAGTCTGCAGTCTGAACTGGATAGTGAACTCTGGAACAGATGTCAGTGACACTGTAAGGATCTTCTGAAGATGCAAAGTCAAACATCATTTAAATGTTGTAATCACTTTATCCAGGTCAAGACTACTACCTCTACTGCATGGTGAGAGAGAAGCAGTTCCTAATGTTCATGTGATTATATATCATGTATCAAAGATGTTCTAAGCTACTAAATTGTTATGTTACATTAACATTTGACACTATGGTAATAACCCTTGATAGGATTAACTAAAACTCAAAATTAAAGTAAACGCTAGGGGTAGACGACAGAATCAGAGTGATTAAAAATTAGTTTTGGTAATTTCTAAGAAATTAAATACCCCACCACCATTTCCCAGTGAGTGTCCAATTCATCCAACCATGCAACTGTCACTTTCTACAAATGCAATTTGCTAAAGTATCTCAGGCTGCATTCACTTACACTGATCACGTGACATTTCAATACGTTGAACATTCACCACCCATCTCCCAGCGAGTGGTCTCAGTGCCTTCGGATGGACTGCCTCAACTAAGGCAAGGTGCAGTATCTTGGAATACCATGTTGGCTATATGGCTTTCTAGAACAAAACTCCCACCACAAAAGGAGAGTGTCAAAATACTAACATAGCTTTTAAAAGCTGCATTATTAATAGTAACCTTGGAAAAGCAGTAAAAATTCTAAAATAATTAAAATCATGAAAAGTGTGACCATTTTGCATTAATGTTACTGGAATCATTTAGGATTTTGAATTGGGAATCTTCACTGTTGAATGTGATTTGTGACCATTAGATAATGAAGGAGCAATATTCTATTCATTCTACAAAAGTGAACAGATAAAATTCCGAATGAATCATCAGTTCTATATAATAATAAATCTTCATCATGGTTCTACATATTTATGTCTCAATTAAGTGAGCTTACAGAGATGTTCCAGTGTAGGGCCCTTGGAAAGTTTGCACAACAGTAATAAAAAATTAAGCAAACTCTAACCACATTGCCACTGAAATTTTTAAAGATCAACTCCACCCCTTACTTGGAGGGAACAGTGCCAAATGTTCACAACAGTGCACCGTGTTGAACTGTGAAGAAACCCCGCTCATTAACACCAGCATCTCATCACCAAGGGGATTCCAACCTTCTCTTTTCAACAGCATACACTGATGGAGTTGGCATCACTTTAATCTACTCAGTGCCTTTCACAGAATTTTACTTCACATCTTTCATGATGGAAGGTTTAAAAAAAGAACAAATGCCAGTCCTAAAGATATAATTGTAGCAACCCCATGCTGGCTTACTGCGAGAAAGGAGTACTTCACAGTTAGCCTGAAATTTTTGTGACTACATAAAATCAGCATGTGCCCATACTATAAGCACTAGCAAATGGTTCTAAAATGTGCATAGCACAATTCTCAGATTTAAATTGCACTCTGAAGATGTTGGATTCTGTCAAGGTCCAGTGCTCATTTGGAAAGATGACATGCTTGCTCATTAAACCAACAAAACATACCTACTTTGAGAGTTCCTTTCTCAAATTGTTAACGACTGCACATAACCATTCATTCCACTGCTTCTTCACTCTATCCAATGTTACTTATTGATGTTGAGCTCCTCTTTATATCATGTACAGAAAAGAATGGACTACATACTCTTACTGGGTGCTATGTGATATATAAATTATGAATACACCGTACAATATAAACCAAGCATCCTACTTTCTGCACTGTAGATCAGACAATATTTCCAAGTAGGATAAGCTTTTTCTATTTTGTTGGGAATCCACACTTATTTATCCCATTATTCCAGAATTTTCCTTTATTAATCTATGCTGGGTTCTGTGATTTTTTTTGATGCTGAATCTATTCAGTAAATACTAAGCTTTACACATATATTATAAACATCTCCTCAACAGAACGGTAAAAAAAAATTAGAAACTAACTATCTTTATTATCTAGATTTATAACAAAGTTCTACATTGAAACAATTTTATCTATAACTTGAAAATATTATACCATTGTTTGAGCACTGAATTTCAGCATGAAAATGGAGGTGTGAAAAGAAATTAGCTAAACATATTGGTACAGTGCATAGCTTCTGTACAAAGAATAAAAGTTTCATTAGATGGACCAAATGAAATGTAAATAAGTAGGAATTTTGTAGAGGCACCTTGGATCAGAGCACAAAAGCCCATTTATAAATTAAGCACAAATTCCAGGATTCGTGCAAACTGCTGCACCCGGAACGACCTCAAATTAACTTGAAAAGACGCCAACCGTAACTACACAGAGGAGTTAATTCTAACTACAGATTGTAAAGTCCATTCTCATTCTGTTCTTTCCCAACTACACAACAGCGCAAGAGAGGTTTCAATGACATTAAACTCTCAAAAGACCTACAATCCATCATGAATAATGGAAGAGAGAATTCAGATGTGGCTGTTGGTGGAAGCTACCTTTCAGAACTGCACAGTTTCTGATGTAATACTGCTGTGGGTTATCATTAACCTTTCCCCAGCCTGCAGACACCAACATTCTGTGGATTCACCCTATTACAATACTCATAGGACTAACTTCCTTACTACATTGAGGTAAATATTCTAGGCTTCAAGTCTTTCAGGAAAAGTTTCAGCATTTTGTTTTTCAATAACATAATTAAATCTGTTGGTATGCTGTACACACAAGTAGAGACCTTACTGCAAGGAACTTGAAATAGAAAATTCCATCAAGTAACCGTGAATATTTTATTTGTAAGTATATAAATGTTCTGAAACGTAACCATTTGTAGCCTTTATATTATTTCAGTCAACTAAATGTATTCAAATTGACTTGTCGTGCATTTTGTTGCACCAGAGTAATTGCTCCTGGGCTTGTTTTGAATTTGGAATGGTGACCTACACTCATGCCTCCAAACCTCAATCTTGGCTTTTCTGGGTGGACTATAATGGTCAGACTATGTGCACAATAATCTTATAGAGCATAGATATGGAACAGTGAAATGTACAACTGATTAAAAGTATTTCTAAGTTAATTTCCATTCTGGACTGTCAATGATAAAAACAACAAATGCCCATGTTAGCTGCCCTAATTGTGATTTGTAGGCTCGTGCCTGAACTGTGAAAGATCACAAACATGGCGATCTTGAAGCTGTCACCGAGACATGCCAGTTAATTAGCAGCTTCAGTGTATACCTGGAGACCACGGCCTCAACCTCAAGGTAAAGCAATGTCAGTATTCTAGGACAGGATACCAGTTTCCAGTAGAATAGTTAGTGTCAGAATGAAACCTCATAAGTGAACTTATCTTCCAAAAGCAATAATTATGCACTTGTTTCTAAAGTCACTGGAGTTCATATTTTAGAAGGAATTCATATTGTTCATTTCAGAACTCTAATGCTAAGATCTTTTACCTAGTCAAGGATCATGACTAAATGATATCCTTTACACCTAATGTTCTTTAAGTCCTCCTCATCATGTTCACGTTACAGTGAAAAGCTTGCCCTTAGCTTCCAGATACATAGAGCATAAATTCTAGTCAAAACAGAGTATTTCCCACCATTTACCTATAACTCACAAGGAAACAACTAATTTCAAATATCAAGACAAGCTAGAAACAATCATGCTGTTACACTTTAAGTAAACTTTGTCTCCTCCCCTGATGTCCTGTTCACAGTTCCAAGCTAACTGCCTACATAGTCATGGAGTCACTGATACCAACCACAATTCTAACTTTATTCGAAATCAGTGCACATTTATCGAAACAGTAGATGAGCAGAGATCTGTAACTCTGCAAACTCCAAATTGAATGCGAGTCCCTTCCTGACTCAGATACTCATTCACTGCTGAATTATTGTAATAGTCCCAGGTTTAACACTGCTCATTTACCTGCAAAGTAATGACAATCTTTTAGGACACATTGCTATGCCCTTGAAGTCTGAGAAGGAAGATGTTCCCATTATATTACAATAATGAATGGCCAGTATTTTAGAAGAGAAAATTATCAGTGCTTTTTAATTGAATTTACAACAGAATTTTCATTAAGTGGTGAACTGAGATTCTGTACAATCAGCACAGCAGTCAGCTCCTTCAAACCTTTCCTTTCTAATAACTGCCAGAAAAGACAATTTGCCTAATTGTTTCAGCTTTCATGCATTTCATTCATAGGAGACAAGTACATATTGAAGTTCAAATACAAGTCATTTTGCTATAACGCGGGGTGCGTTAATGCAAATTCATTATAACGCTATTAACAAATTGGGGATACAATTTCTAAAACGCAAACACTTAAAGTATGTATTGGTTATAACACAAATCCAGCCCCATTAGTTTAAATAGTGCTGCTTTTATGCAACTTTCTTATAACACCGGATTGCATGAGAACGGAACTACTGCGTTATAGCAGAACTGACAGTATAGTAATAATGTTCTAAGTGGGTTTTATTCAAGCAAACTTCCTTTCAGGTTCTCAAGTACTACAATTCCTGATGAAGCAGGTTATTTTTTTTCCTTTTTCAGTAGAATTCTATAGTGATTCTTCTTTTAAACATTAGTATTCTTCAAATTCTGCAGGACTCAAAAACAAGGAAGCTTTGTCCAATTGGATTTATAATTATTTTCACAATGCATTTTAGGGAATGAACTTAACAATAAAAAAACTCATTAAAATCTTCTGATGCCTGGTGAACTTTTGGTATGAGTGTCAAATTTTGTAATGTTCAAAATGTGTAAATGCTTCAGTTGTTTGGATCAATTAGCAGCTCCAGTGCTGAAAATCAGAACATAATTGCCCTTACCAATTTATATTAACAAGTACCCTCATCTGCCTGTTAGGCAAAGTATTCATAGACCTTTACCCAAACACAAACAGAGTAGTCAAGAATTAATTCAGCTTCTGAATTTTGGTTCTATAGGGATTTGCTTGAATGCTATTCAGTGCCTTCCTACAACCTAGGTGAAATACCATATAAACCACATGGGAGATCAACAGTTCTTATGAGCAAAGATTAAACAGGTTGGGTCTCTTCTCACTGGAGTTTAGAAGAATGAGAGGTAGTCTCGTTGAAACATACAGGATTCTTAAGGTGCTTGACTGGGTAAATGCTGAAAGGACAGTTTCTCTCATGGAAAAGTCGAGGACCAGAGGGCATCAGATCAAAGTAAAGGGGCACTAAATTAACACTCTGATAAAGAGAATTTTTTTTCTCTCAGAAAATTGCCCACAGAACTTCTTACCACAGTGAGCTGTGGGGGCAGAAACTTTGTGTATATTTAAGGCTGGAGTAGATAGATTCTTGATCAGTAGGGGAATTCAAGAGTTACGGTAAAAGGATAGAAAAGTGGACATGTGGAATGTGGGATCATCCATGATCCTATCCAATGGCAGAGCAGGCTTGAGAGGTCTAATGGCCTACGCCTGTTCCTGCTTTTTGTGCCTTATTCTCCCCTCATGCTAAAGAACATTTTTAAAATATAATTTTCAACATAGAAGTATTAGTTGAATATTCACCATAGCAAATAGGCAAATTCAATTTTAAAGCAATTCTACAAAATTGACTCAATGGATACCTATCACTGGGCAAAATAAAGGACAGAAAACTATACATTTGTGTTTAATTTAAAGATGAAATTAACTGCCGTTAAAGGTTTTTCTTAGGTAAAGCCAGCCAAAGTAATGAAAGGTATGGAAACATTACAAACAAATGATATGCCTTATGACCATGTTAATCCCGTGACCTCTCCCTATTATTAGCTTTGGGAATGTGAGTAGCTTGCCCCTTACTCAGAGTCATACAGCATGGAACTCATCCTTTGGTCCAACTTGTCCATGCCAACCGAGCTTCACAAATTAAACTAGTCCCTTTTGCCTGCATTTGACCCATATCCCTCTAAATCTTTCCTAGTCATATATTTTTCTAAACATTTTTAAATGTACCTACATCTATAAGCCAATCAATATCAGGAAGACATTTTAATTTAGGATTAGGAAACAAAATTTTATTTTGAAGAAAATCACACATTGTTAGTAACAAGTTGTATTGTGCACAGCAGGTTTGCTACTGGACTTAATTAGCCCAACTTCAAGGAGCTAGAATTTAACCACTGAAATGACATCCTAATTTTGGACATTACAGAAGTATAAAAGCAGCCACACACAACAACCAGCTACAAACAAGTTTTGATAATGCCAAAGTACTTTAGTAAATTTTCACACAAATGTGATGTTTTAATTCCAAAAATATCAGGTCGTTATTTAGTCACAGATCACACTTCACAGGATTTTTATAAAACACATTATGACTCAGCTGGATTAATGTGGCAAATTTTGGCACATTTTAAGAGTAATGTTTAGATTTTGGAGTATGCATGTGAGATTTACTAGAATGGCATCAAGCATAATGGACTTGAATTACATGGTTAGACTAGAGATGCTCGGATTGTTTTGTACTGAACATTTTGAAAGATTTTAATACAGTGAATAAGGAGAAATTCCCACTGCCAGGATTAGCAATTCAGGACTCCAGGCTTGAGGACTCAGATTTAAGTTAATGGCCAAAAGAACCAGAATTGAAACAAGTGAGAAGCCTTCTTACAATAAATTGACATGATCTGTAACAGAGTGCTTGAAAGAATGCTGGAAACAGTTCTAATAATAATTTCCAAAATGGAAATGGAATTGGATGCATAGTTGAAAAGGGGAAACTAATTTGCAATGCAAAGTTTACCATGTTACATTACTGACTATACTTCATAAATGTTTCATGGCCTTTAAAGCATTTGGGATATCCTGAAGACATGAAAGACACTTTGTACATGCAAGTTATTTCAGAAGACTAAACAAGACTACTTAAATCATTTTCAGAAATCACAGCAAGGGGTGAGTGATGCAGGACAGTATTTATGAAATATTCCCAAGACTCTAACACAGAAGTGCAATTCTGTACCGGGGGCTTTTTATTGCATAACATTAAGAAAGAATTTGTAGTTATTCCCTGACATACAAAATACTCTATTAGGCAGAGTGGTGTCAAATTTGGCTAAAGAGTTAGGTTATAATAATTACCACATTACTTGGTTTTTTACATGACCTTTAGTATTCAGCTAACTTAATTCTAAATGTTTGTTGTAGTCTTTTCTAATATGGTTTTAATGACATCGAGCTTTTACTGCATCTGACCATCTGAAAGAAGACTGCATGCTTTGCATGATTGGTAGTCTGTGTTTTAGTTCATTCCTGTGGTTTGAGAGAAAGATTTATTTGTGCAAAAATAATAAATTATTTCTATTTCAAGAAGACACAGAGTCAAGAGCTCAATTCAATTAAATTGACCATGTTGTAACAGAATATTAAACTTCGTGGAGCAGATTGAGTTCATTATGCAGTTCCACTGCTGATATCTGGGGCAAGACCAACTCAAGTTTCAAAGTGGAAAGGCATGCCATTTGTTAATTGAATTATTATAATGTAAACAATATGCTCATTCCCATATCGTGAAGTGTAATTAATTCAGTCCAGATTGTTATCAAAAAGCACATTAATATAATCTTCTAACTCAACTAAAAATACATTTTTCCAATGTTTGGGTTATTGATTGTCAAGGTACGTAACACAGTTGGACTAAAAAAAACCTTTTGCTGAAAAGTGCATTAAATCAATGCATACAAATTCCATTTGTGTGTATTTACTGCACTTTGTTTTATTCATTCACAGGATGAGGGCATTACTAGCTAGGCGAGCATTTGTTGCCCATCCCTAATTGCCCAGAGGGCAGTTAAGAGTCAACCGTATTGTTGAGGATCTGCACGTCACATCGGCCACACCAGGTAGGGATGGCAGTTTCCTTCTCTAAAGGGCATTTGTGAAGCGGATGACATTTTCTGACAACTGGCAATGGCTTCTTCATTCCAGATTTTTAATTCCACTATCTGCCATGGCAGGATTTTAACCCGGATCCCAAGGACATTTCCTGGGTCTCTTGGATTAACAGTCCAGCGATAATACCACTAGTCCATCAGCACCATCTTATCTTTCAAGATCACATTATTGTCCAGAACACATTCCAAAGACAATACAAAAACAAAATACTGCAGAAACTGGGTATCTGAAATGAAAACAAAAACACAGGTCAGGCAGCACTGGAGGAGAGAGACAGATGCTGTCTGTGCTGCAGGGTAATTCAGCACTTTTTAAAAGAATTGCATAGCAGAAGTGCCACACTTTACAAGGCTAAAACAAAAATAAGGAGGACAGAAAAAGAACAATAAAAGCAAAATATCATTGACCTGAAATAAAAACCGTGTTAGGGAAACTCAACAAGTCTGGCATTATCTGTGAAAAAAGAAAGAGTTGGTGTTTCTAGCCCAATGGCAGGTCTTTGGAATGAAAGAATAATGTTGAATATAACGTTTTTTAAAGTCTTAAGGGCAATCAAATTTAAACTAATTCATTATTTTGAAAATGATATATAGACCAACATGACAGCCCATTTGCACAAAGCAATGTCTTGCAAACAGCAATAACAAAAATGATCAGTTAGTCTGCTTTTCATGGCAGTGGTTAAAGAATAACTGATGCTAGGACATTCTATCTTGCTCTTGTAAAAACAAAATATTGCATATGCTGGAAAGATGAAACAAACACAAAGAATGCTGGGAAAATATAACAGATGTGTTTGGGACTCAGTGCAATAGATACCATCCGTTCTCCTCGATCCTTACCCTGAGTTGGTCAAAAGTATAAAAATACTGCCATTTTTCAAACACCTTTTAGTTCTGAAAAAGTTATATTAAACTCAAAATATTAACTTTGTTTCTCTCTCTACAGGCCAGACTGACAGACATGCTGCATTTCTCCAGCATTCTCAGTGTTGGATTCCATCTTGCTCTTCGTCATATAGCACCCTTGCATCTTTTTCTAAATTCATCTGAACAGGCACACTTGGCCTGAGTTTAACATCTCAATCAAAAGACAGAAACTTGGAGAAATGCAATGCCTAAAGTGGAACATGAACCCTTTTGGCTCTGAAATTGGAGTTCTACTACAAAGCATAGATGACATTTCAGTTACTCAACCCTCACTTTCAGTTCATAATGTCATCTCAGGGTCCAACCAGAAAAAATTCAAATATAAAACTTCAAAACTACTTTCTCCTGAATTACATTTTTTTTCCTTCGGCAACCTGATATTTACAATCAGCTGCTGATTGCCATTGAAATTATTTAGAAATGGAATGCAATTAATTACAGAAGTAACCAAATAGAACTCAAATTTACATTTTTATTAGTATTGTGAAAGTTGGTTCAAAATTACATTCAAAACAAAACAACCGCAGGATTTTTAAAAACGTTTTGTTCTGTTCTTTTAACAAAATTATATTTGATGTAGTGTTTTACCCATTTTAAGTTATTGCACTTATAATTAAACACACTCACCGTCATAAAGGTCTACAATACAGGGCTAGGTAATTACACTGAGGAATCCCTTAAACCATGTCCTGAGACTGAGACAATTGACCTCCAACAATCACAATGATCTTCCCTTGTGTTAAGTGTGACTCCAACCAACAGAGTGATAATGGGATAAACTTGTAAGCAGCATTCTTACATAGCCTGCTATCAGAGATTTTAGGTTATGATGGAATTTTTTTTTTTAGAAAATTTCCTTAGGGGATGAGAGTATTGCTGGCTAGGCCATCCCAAATTGCAATGGAGGAGGTGAAGGTGAGTTTACTTTGTGAATCACTGCATTCCTTGGGATACATGACCAGTCACAGGCAGCTAGGAAGGGAATTTTGAGATTTTGACCCAGTGGCAGTGGGAGCAATATGTTCCAAGTCAGAATGGTGTGAGGACAAGTTGCAGGTGGTAGTGTTCCATGTATCTAATGCCCTTCCCACTCTAGTGGCAGAGGTCATGGATTTGAAATGTGCTGTCAAGTGAAATTTCATGAGTTACTACAGTGCAACTTGTAGATGGTACACACTGCTGCCACTGTGTGTTCATGGTGAAGGGAGTGAAGGCACTTGCGAATATTGCCTGCCACTTCTAAACCAAAGCCTGGATGTCATCAAAGTCTTGCTGCATACGGAACAAGCTGCTTTAGTGTCAGAGGCGTTGTGAATAGTGCTGTGCATTGTGCAATTATCAGGGAACATACCCATTTCTGACCTTATAATGGAGGGAAGGTCAATGAAAAAGCAACTGGCGATGGCTTGGGTGAGGAAACAACCCTGAGGAACACCTGCAACCATGTCCTGGGACTGAGACAATTGGCCTCCAACAACCACAATTATCTTCACTTGTGTCAAGAATGATTCCAACCAACAGGGTGATAATGGGATAAAGGGACAGTCAGTTTCTTTTTAAATTTCAACTGTGTTATTAGCAAGCTTACTGCTTTTCATCTGTCAGTCCATTTTTGTGAATACTATGGGATTTTATTTCAAGGTCTAAAAAAGGCTCAATTTTCATGGCTTTGCATATTTAAAGAAAAATATAATTAATTTTTCAATTTGAGTTGTAATTACTGATATATTTTGTTTGCACATACATTTAGATTTGCATTAATAAAAAGCAGACTTCGTTTAAAAATACTATTATTGATAAATAAGTTTAGAACATAGAAAAATCAAGTTTAATTTTGATTATCTTGATTACATAAAATGGAAAGACATACTTGCACACTATTTAGTGCTGAAACATAGATTTATGCAGCTGCTGAAAATGTGTTGCTGGAAAAGCGCAGCAGGTCAGGCAGCATCCAGGGAACAGGAGAATCGACGTTTCGGGCATAAGCCCTTCTTCAGGACCTGAAGAAGGGCTTATGCCCGAAATGTCGATTCTCCTGTTCCCTGGATGCTGCCTGACCTGCTGCGCTTTTCCAGCAACACATTTTCAGCTCTGATCTCCAGCATCTGCAGACCTCACTTTCTCCTCATAGATTTATGCAGAGTGAGTAGAAAACTTGAATTTTCTGTCGCATGATCAAAAATTGAGTTTTGGAACAATAAAATAGAAATGCTAGACAATAACTCGAATGGACACTGTTAACTCCTTAGTGAAAATTCTGCACAGCTATCCATTCCCACATGAAGTACCAGTGTTACATCAATGACTAGGAACTGCAGAGAAAAACCATTAGGGGTTCAGATATCACATTTTACTAAGTTTAACATCACATAAAAATCCGCAGAATCAACAAAGTACAACTGTTCATTATCATAGTATTATTCATTTATTTTACCATGACTATTTCTTCCATTCAATGGGCTGCTATTGTAATCTCAGAGCGGAGAGTGCAACCTGAAATGCTACCATTTCACTATCAGGCAGTTTCCAAAAACTGATGCGTCAGTATGTTGGCAGACAGCTGGCACACATGAAAGACATTGTCCAGACATGCATGTCCATCCACAACCAAACCCAAGGAGTCTTGCTCCAAGAAAATGAACTTTAAAATTTGAATTAAAAATGCTTCAATATAGTTCAGACAAGGGCCAAAGGTTTCTTGGAATAAGTATGGAGTTAAAAAACAACATTGTCCAACCATGACTGCTGTATGCAACATTTCTACAATGGCTGACACGATACACATCTGCAAAAATTGTAATAGTAATCTTGGGACTTTGCAGAGAGTTTATTTAAGAACAAACTTCAGAGTCGACATCACTTTGAGTATATAATGGATAGACCTTTTAAGTATTGCTCAATGTGCAACTCAATAATTAAAGACATTGTACATTATCTCACACTTTAGTTTAACTTTAAAAATTGAGTCATAAAGCTGGATTCAGGCCTTCCAGACAGTTAGGAGGAGAAAATTATATTTGGAATAAGGAGCTTAATTTACACCACATTGATGATTGAGAATTGATTCCAATTAAAATACAGAACTTTTAAAAATGAATTGCTCCCCATGGTTTTCCTTGAAGATTTAAGTTTTTTTTTCCAATAGATCTTGTTTCAAGCTAAAAAGCAGACATATGAAGGCTGGGCATCTCCAAAACAATGACACCAACACAGTCTAGATTCAGATAACAGCACACTCACTGAGTATTGACGTCATGAAAGAAATTTAACTAATTGTACACATGATGCTCCAAACAGAGTCAGAAAACCTCGATAAAACACTGCAATAGATTGATTATAAAATTGCGAGAACAATATCTGACTCACAAACAGAAGTGCAAATAAGCACCTACAAATCTAAAGAGTATCTGTGCAACATAAAACAAATTACCTGGCTGGATTCTGTCCTGGTGCGCCAATGTTTGTTAATTTAGTCAGATACAAGCAGGCACTTGTGTAATTTCTTACATAACAAATGCCTACGTTGCTACGTGACCTGAAGAAGGATCTTAAAAATTAGCGGTGCTGTCTCTGGTTCTGTATCAGTGAGCAAGCAAGGTACGTTTAAAATCTTTCAATGTTAAATTTACACCCAGCAAAAAATAAATAGCTGGCTGATTAAGGAACAGCAGCTACAGAACGGTAGGTTAACCTTCAACAGTTCCACACAGCATTATTGTGGTTGGCTTTGCAGGAGCATTTCTGGCCTCTTCTCTCAAATACACAGCAGGGTTCGAGGCCCACAGGAGGACTTGTAGGGACCTGAGAATAGCCAGCCTGATATTACTTCCTTTGTGAAAAGAAAGTCAGTGAGACACACTAGTTAGTTCTGCTTCCATAAATCACAAGAAATTCCAGCATTAAATAAACTCTCCTTTCAGGACATAAACTTCTGAATGAAGAGATCAGCACACGGATAAGCAACTGAAGAAATCATGCCAAACTCATAACATTAAGTCGATTTCTCACCACAAATGCTGCCAGACCTGCTGAGTTTCTCCAGCATTCTCTATTTGTACCACTAACTGGCGAATTCTCAGCTACCTCAAGGTCCATCTCAGCTTCACAATTTGCTGCTACTGGAGAGAGCTAGCCAACGCATCTGCATTGCCCCATGGCAGCTCTTTAGAGAATTGTTGGAAACGAATCTCTGGTGCTCTTCTTGACAGCTGTCAGTGGTTGGAAAATTATACATGAAGAGCTCTGAGCCAGTGTGTCAGGTGTCATAACTTGAAAGCAGAAGTGGCAAGGTAACCGACAGACCTAGGACCTAAGTTATTTCAGCAGTGGAGCCAGTAGAAATGTACATTAACTGGAGACCTCTATTGGTGATTTTTTAATTTTAACTGTAGCATAATTAGTTTCACTGTAGCAAAAGGTCAAGCAATGCAACACAAAAAGCAGAAAGCTTCCACAAACTATTTTGGTAATGAATTATTTCTTCCTCACAGGTATGCCCTGCGTTAGGAATAGTTTCGCATCCTTTGACTGAGAAAATGTGACAATTTGGATGAAATCCTCAGAAAGGCACTAGTTTGCTGTGGCATTAATGAAAACTGTTGGGAGGTATGCAGTCCAGGTTGGGGTGCAGCAGTAGTTCTGGTGGAGACTGTCTTACTTGATTTCATACTTGGAGTCTGAAGCTAATGTGTAGACGATATAATACATAGGATTTACTCAAATTAGACCAGTACATTGAATCTGGGAGGAACTGCTTCTCTGGTCATACATTTCTAATTCACTTTACAAGTAAACCAAGGGAAGTATATATTTAAATACTTTAAAAGATTCATTCTAATCAAAGTTATCAGAAACATGATTGGGAGATGCCAGATTTTTATCAGAAATGTGGCAAAACAGCATTATTTCAGCAAGACTGAGCATTCTGTATTTAAATGGAACATGAGCTTTTGGAGAAATAAATTGAAGTAAAAATGATTTCATGATAACAATCCTTCCGTTGGATCAAGTTATGTAAAACAGAAGGTGACAGATTCAATTAGCAATCCATGCAGAGTTCGAAATCTCACGCAGGAGGTACCTAGATATTGTAACTGATCTCTGTGTGCTCAAAGTAGGACAGGGGAGTCATTCAAGATTAGAGTGGTGCTGTTAGGCAGCATCTGAGGAGCAGGAAAATAGACGCTTTGGGCAAAAGCCCTTAATTCCTGATGAAGGGCTTTTGCCCGAAACGTTGGATTTCCTGCTCCTCGGATGCTGCCTGACCTGTTGTGCTTTTCCAGCACCACTCTAATCTTGACTCTGATCTCCAGCATCTGCAGTACTCACTTTTGCCCAGGGGAATCATTCAGCCAGGCTTCTTACATTCAATCAACACCCTGATAGAATGGGCATGTAATTGTGAATAGAGAGAGAGAGAGAGAGAGAGAGAGAGAGAGAGAGAGACATCATCTTGGGTTTGGATATGATACTTTCATCGTCAGCTAGTCTGCTGACACTTATTGTCCAGGGTGATGCATGACTATGGGCACTTGCATCCAGTAGAAGAGGGTTGAACTGTCAATAGAACCATAATCCAGCCAGTGTCACCACTTACAGTTGGTAGAGTGCAAGAAAAGGGAGAAAATGAAAAGCAGCACTTTTCTGTTGGAGGTTCCGGTCAAATACCAACTTATATCTGAAACGGAGTCACTATTGGATCCGTAAGGCAGATAGGGAATATCACTCGCATAATATATGCGTGAAACAAGATTTTCAAACATCAACATATTGTGTATGTGCACATAATACTGGTTTTAATTCGAGGAAAACATGATTTTGAAAGGAAGTTTTCATTTTATTTCAAACATGTGAACAGATGATGAAGTGGTTTGAAAGCCATTATGTATAGGACTTCCTACCAGGGTAAAAGGCTATACTTGTAAAATTCTAAACCTGTACAAAACTTCTCAACAAA
Organism: Chiloscyllium plagiosum; assembly: GCF_037043375.1. Lineage (NCBI taxonomy): Eukaryota > Metazoa > Chordata > Chondrichthyes > Orectolobiformes > Hemiscylliidae > Chiloscyllium > Chiloscyllium plagiosum. The sequence continues at coordinate 23,292,414 of NW_028270164.1, forward strand.
CCTGATAATCCTTGCAAATATCATAACAGATTTATAGTACATCAATGCTATCAAGTTTATATCAACCAAGACTCTTTATGGTGATAGATTTCACAACGGGATATCAAAATGCATTTATAGTGGATACTATTGGCAATTACTGCACCCTTTAAAATTATTAACAGCTTTGTGCAAATTGACTGGAAATGGAAGAGAAATCTAGTGAGAATAGCTATTATGGCCTGGTCACAAGGGAAGGCTTTTTTTTAAACAAAGACAAAAAGCATCACAATGTGATTTTCTTAAACAAAATAACTGGCACAATGAGATAACACTGGAAACACAGGAGGACAGACCAAACAGTAAGTCACTTTTCTCCATTCAGAACCTGATGGATCGGTATATATTTCAACATTCTTCTATTCTTATTCCAAGAATTGGAGTTATTTTTTTTAAAAACTCTATAGCGTCTGGCAAACCTAGATTAGGAACTTAAGGAGAAAGGGTATTGTACTGGAATGTCATAATTCAAAATCCTGTTGAGGGAGATATCTGTATTATTAATGGGCTTTCATTTTTTTCTAAGAAAAAAGAAATCTAAGTGAAGGCTATAATATCACCAAGACTGAAACGGGTGGGGTAAGAAGAGGGAAACAGCATACAGTGCTACTGGCTAATGCAAAACCGGAATTTGGAACACTGTTGTAAAGAACAAAAGGCATGACCACCACATGATTAGTGAACTGTAGATGAATATAATTCATTCAATCCCTTTTCATGTGTAATAATTCAAGTTAAAGCAATCCAAAATGAACCTTTGTTTTAACAGGCTGCAGATTTTTTTTTAAAAACAAGTTACAACTTTCTATCAACTCCGTTCAAATTGCTGACACCTTACTCTGAGACCCTTTGTTAGACTCCCTACAAATCCCTTTAAGATGTATTTGGATAGGATCACTCTTGATTCTTCCAAATTCCAGGAAATACAGTCCCAGTCTGTTCAATATTTTCTCATAAGAAAATCCCCTGATTTGTCTGGTGAACCTGAGACATATTTCCTTTAAAGCAAATACATTCTTTCTTGGGAAAGGAGACCTAACCTTCCTTACTGCTTAGTCAGGCTTCACTTGCAGGACGTTAGCTTGTCAATCGTGAATAAAGTAGAAACAGCCAAAGGAAACTCTCTGCTGTACCTTGCTTTTCACCATAAAAGATCACAGCTTTACTGCTGTAGCATGTTAAACAAAATATAAGTGTGTATGACGCACATAATATACAAGTATGGAAATATTGCAGATGTGCACTTGCTTTGAGAGAAATTTTCTGAACTGAACATTTCTAATTAAAAAGAATAATGATTAGACTTCCAAATACATTTTTTTTTAAGTGAACATCAACACACAGTCAATTCTGCTCTAATGCAGTAGTCCCGTTCTTGTGCAACCCCATGTCATAAGAAAATCACATAATAGCAGCACCATTTAACCCAATGGAGCCAGAATCACTTTGTAACCAATACACGCTTAAAAGGTTTGTGCTTCAGAAACAGTGTCCCCAATTCGTCAATTGTGTTACAGTGAATTTGCATTAACAAAAGACACATTATAGCAGAACCAGCTGTATTTATTCAGGTCATTTTATTCTCATTTCTCTTTGCATTTTGTTCTGTTGTCATGCTTAAATATTAAAATGAAAGCACATCTTGTCATAGATTTTGTGAACAAATTAGAAGTGCAGGCTTAATGAGCTAAATGGTTAGTTTCTCCCCAAGATTGTACAACTCTTTATCCTGATAAAAAAAAATTTCCAGGCCTTCGTCCAGTTTTCATGATTGCTCATCATTTCACAACACTTTATTGATACAATAAAGCCACAGCAAGAAACTGTGGCTGCTGAGGTGTAGGATGTAGAATAAAAACTGAGCAATATGGCATTTATTCCATTGTGGGTAAATAGAATAACTTCAGAAGAATAATACCAGTTCAGCGGTCAGATAAATTGTTTTGGCATCAAGTTTACTAAAGGGCAGATTCCCTTAGATGAAGTCAATTCTAGAAATTCAAGTCATTGACATTTTTCCAAAATGAGCAGATGTATGCATTATTCTTGCTCAAACGTAGCACAATAATAGCACAAGACAAGGCGACACGATGGCTTAATGGTTCACACTGCTGCCTCACAGCGCCAGGGACCCAGGTTCGATTCCAGCTTCGGACGACTGTCTGTGTGGAGTTTGCACATTTTCCCAGTGTCTGCGTGGGTTTCCTCCCACAATCCAAAGATGGGCAAGTTAGGCGAATTGGCCATACTAAATTGCCCATATTGTTCAGGGATATGTAGGTTAGATATGTTACTCAGGTGAAATGTAGAATAATGGGGTAGAGGAATGGATCTGGGCGGGATACTCTTCGGAGGGTCTGTGTGAATTTGTTGGGCCAAATGGCCTGTTTCCCCACTGTAGGGATTCTATGAAAAGGTGATTAAAAATGTAAATGTAAAAAGTGCTAAGTCAGTATCAACCTACTTCAAGTGCTTTGTTACAACCCTGGTACTGTAGTTAGATGGAACAGTAAGAGCATTAAGCTTTTTGCGGTTGGAGTGATGCAAGGCAAAGGGAGGCTAGTTTGCAGGATATAAGCAGATCAGTCCATTTCATTGACATCAGTGATTATAAAGCTGACACATTACATGGGATCCCCATGCTCTCCATGTCATTTTATGGTATCAGTTTTTTTTTCCCCTGATAAGCTAGAGTTCAATGCTGGAGCCCCGAATTTAGGAAACTATGAGAACCAAAAAGAACATAAACTAATTAGGTGACAAATATATACAATTTCACTTAGTCTTGTACTAAAAGCTTGCTCCAGTGGGTACATGAGACATTCACAGTTTTCCTCCCTACACTCATTTCTATCAAGGGCTTCAAATATAAACACAGGGCTGAGTGAAAGCTGTGAAGACCTGAGGGAGGAACTCTTGACAAGATAGTTGCCTTCCAAGAAATATTAGCAACCACTGACAACCATTATGAGTACTAGGCTGCACTAAGTGCACTCCCTTGTGTAAAGAGACCAGTGTGAACACGATGAGAAGAAATGTTTTCGGCCAGCAATTGGTTGGAATTTCACCTGAGCAAGTGAAATGAACAAGTTGATGTTTTGTGCCTCAGTTCATGAAAAGAAGTGAGATGACGGCATGATTCACACTTCCTTTGGGCAGCTCGCTGAACTGAATAGTGGGGATGGGATGGAATGCATATTAGCAATTACTGACACCATTTAAAGGCAGCTCGCGCTGCGAGAGTCAGATTTTGACTGCAGATAATTCTGTTGGCAATTAAGCATAATTGGGTGATTCCTCAGATGCACATATTAGAGGTCTCCGTGTAGGCGGTCAATAGGAGGGAAGTTCTGTTTTTCCAGAGGACTACTTAAGTTCCAGGCATGTAGACTGGCACAACTGACTGAATATGACATGGCAAAACAATTACTGTAATGTTTTCGCAATCCAAGCAAAAAAGTTAAATAACCTAAGCAGAACTTTTGAGGTAAGACTCCTGTCGTGCTCTTGCTGAGTCATCACCAACAACACTTTCTCACAATACTGACACCGACTATACCTACTGCTGTCCTTATAATTGCTGTCCTCACCTTCCTGAATCTTTGAAATCTTACTTACAAATTCCATACTCTTATACACTTTGTCACAAAGCTAGTCCCTTTTTTTCTAAAAGCTGTTCCTTTTCTTAAGGAACTGTGTCCTTGAGTTTTTTCAGAGGGGAATGGGCAGGGTTCCAATCAGTCTGGTTAGTACAGAGATAAAAAGGATTTTGAGAGGCCTTTTGTTATATGCAAACAGATGAGACTTCAGGCCAAAGTGGTCATGTTTTAAAAGTGACCTTTCTAATGAAAGGGGAATGGTCAGCTCTCTTGCTGAGCAGTTTAGTCCAGAACTAATTGGAAGTTCATTAGTGAGCTGTGTGGAAACAAACTCTCTCTCTCTCCTTCTACCCTTCTAACTTCAACCTGTAAGCATCTGTTCCTTTTGTTTCACAGTGTTTTAAAAGACTGTTTATTGGGACTGTTATGTATATTCAGAACAGCATAATTAAGTCTAGTTTGGATAGACTAAGTTCTGTAGGGGTTCTTTATTCTGTTCGTTGTGTTTCATTGTGTAATTTTGTGAATAAACTTTTGTCTGTTTTAAAACCTGGTAGTCAACCTTGCTAACTTACTCCGGGTAATTTTCACTGTATACTTACTGAAACAAATTGCAAAGTTATGGTCTGGGCTGCCTGCTTAACAATGTTTTGAGTGGTCTGACCTAGTCCATAACAATGTTCATGTTTAAAACATCTCATTAAGTTACTACTAATACTCCATTCTTTCCTGCAGAAAAGTAGGTAAAGGTAAAGTGGAGATAAACGTAAAGTCGCCATAGTTCCAGAGAATCAGAGAGAGTGTTGTTCTCTTATTGGAGAGATGTTAATACACAATACCTGGCAGCAAACATGAAGAAAGTGACAGTGAGTTTATAGTGAATGCCAATGGAGGTGGTGGCGCTCATGTCGGCATGGGTGTAGCAAAAGGTGGCACAATGGCTCAGTGGTTAGCGTTGCTGCCTCACAGCACCAAGGTCCCAGGTTCGATTCCAGCCTTGGGTGACTGTGTGGAGTTTGCACATTCTCCCCGTGTCTGCGTGGGTTTCCTCCGGGTGCTCCGGTTTCCTCCCACAGTCCAAAGATGTGCGGATCAGGTGAATTGGCCATGCTAAATTGCCCATAGCGTTAGGTGCATTAGTTGGAGGGAAATGGGTCTGGGTGGGTTACTCTTCGGAGGGCGGTGTGGACTGGTTGGGCTGAAGGGCCTGTTTCCACACTGTAGGGAATCTAATATTCCACAGGATTTCCTCCATATCTGTTTTACCTTCTGCTTTTCACTACAGTCTCTCACCTTCTACAAGTACCAAATTTAGGTGCATTTCAGTAGCCACTTATATTTGCACAGCCTTGCCACTAACTCATCCTCATTGATGTCCTGTTTTTGGAAGAATGATCTACTCTATTTAATTTCTAGATCAGTAAACCTTGTTCCGCAGTCACGATGTGGAGGTGTTGGTGCTGGACTGGGGTGGACAAAGTTAGAAGTCAGACGACACCAGGTTATAGACCAACAGATTTATTTGAAAGCACAAGCTTTCAGAGCACTGCTCCTTCATCAGGTGACTTCACATTGTTCTGCAGTATTTTATTAGTCTACTCTCAATAATTCCTTCATTAATGTCTCTAATGTTAGGTCTCTCACGAGACATATAACAATTGCTGTTATTATCTCTGATAAATGTGCAGAGTTAGCAGTCACAAGGATCACAGTGAAATCATTTCCAAATAATCTATACATCAAGAAGATCAGTACATCAATCACTTACTTGTCGCTCTGACATGACGTATAGGTACTGTTGATCTGTAGAGAAGCCCATGTCCCTCAGAATCATTCTTCTGTCCAGCATAACATTGATAGTCTCATAATGAGCCCCATCACTGGGTGGACCATCGACACGTATCTGTTCAAGAAAAAGCAAGAAACTTTCATCAGGATGCGCACACACCATCATAACCAAAAGATACCCTGAGATGGTTACAGTGTTTCTTATTAACAATAAAAATCTGAAAAGACCTTTTAAAATATTGTTTTCAAAGTTACACATCTACTTATAGCTTCAAATGTCTAACTCTAACCCGATCAAACTTATAGCCCAATTTGGGGCATCTTCCTCTCTGCAAATGCTCTGATTACTTTCAGTTTGCATCCTTCACCACTCCTGAGGTTGGTAGCACTCTCTTTCTCCCTTACAGAAATCAAACATAACTAGGCCAAATTAACCAATAATTAGCTCAAATCATCATTTCAGTTTTGATACTTGACATGGTTGCTGAGGACTTACTTCACCACATGGAGCATATCAATCAAGTGAGGTCAAGTCAACTTTCATGTGGTCACACAATCATGCTATGGAATTAGATTCTTAGTCATTTTGCTCTTTTTTAGCATAAAATTTTGAATTCAGTTATTCAAAGATTAAACATAGGTCAAATGAAGAATTTCTCCACTCTATAAAGCTGAGAAAAACTTCCCATGACATATCTACACAGAAATCATTGGGGATCAATTCCCAGGTCATGAAGGGCTGTGGAAGCAGGAAGGGGAGTAGCACCATCCCACAGGTCAAACAGACACAGCAGTTCTCCTTCTGTGCTGTAACCATTCGATGAATCATCCCATGATCATTTCACTGAAATGATGACCTGGATCATCAACTTAAAGACAAAAACAAAACTGGATTTCAACTCATTTTGTTCAAATTAACAAGAACAAAATAATTAGCAACGTTTTGGAAATGATTCGAACATCACAAGTAATCAAATTTTAATAAGGAATCTTATTGTTTGTCTGACTTTAAATTTCAATGATCTAATCAAATATTGGCATATGAGAAGAGATTAATAAAGTGAAGTGCAGCTAGAATTCAATATGCCCCTCCAGTGGGCATGGGCTGGCAGGTTGACGGGGTGAGGGTTCTAACATGATGTAGAATGATGAGTTGCTTGTTGCCTTCCTGCATCCTCTGATATGTCACCAACAATGAATACGATGACGTGTAGCCTGATCCCCCACCTTAAATCAAATTAGACCTTTAAATGGCCGATTAATGGCCTCTTCCCAGTGCCAGTAAAGACAGAGCTTTTAATGAGATCATTGCAGTCCTGCAGTGGACACCACTCCCAGTGGTGATGTTGGATGAATAGTTGCTAGTCATCTGCATACTTGGCAGCTCTTAGAAGTGGAATATCCTCCATCATGGGGGTGGAAGAGATGACTTCAAGTAAGCAATTAATTGCTTGAATGAAAATAGAATTGCGGCTTCCCTAGAAGGGAAAAAGAGGTTCATCCTAAACCTTTCAGTTAGAGGGTGGCAATGACATCCTGACTAATTTGAGAGAATCAGACAGAGATGAATACAGGCAAGGTGCCAATACAAATTGAGCAAGTGAAAGCACGAGTGCAAAAAAGTATGAGAGAGAAAGGCTCCCTACAAATACAGATACAAAAGTGAGACCTGAAGAGAGGGAGGAACAGCCAAGAAAGACAAGGTTGAAAAAGTAGTGGAAGGAAGAGGAGAGAGGCTGCTGGGTAAGGGAGGAATCTGCGTGATGTGAAGAGGTAGGGGCTGGAACTGTGACAGAAAACAAAATCACCTTCTTACCACTAAGTTGACAATTAAGCTCCTAAATTCTTTATTTGCTTGGTTTTTAGCTTGTGTCACATTCTTCTGAATTCACACAAGTGGAAACTGTTTAATAGTGCTCTAAATTCTATAAATGACCTAACATGGCCATTCTGTCAGACACTATTTCCTTTATTTTGATTATTGCAAACAATACATTAAATCAGAATTGTTGTGATCCAGATTAAAATGCAATACTATTAACTGGAGAAATATTAAATACATTAATTCCAGCAGTTCCACAAAAGCATTTAATCAATTTTGCAATTATTCGCAGTTTTGATTAGCAGAATTTTATTCCCCTCACAACGAATGTTACAGAGGATACAAAATGTAACCAGGGATCATTGTACATGAGAATCAAATCAAACATTATATGCGGAAAGTGTTCTTCAACCATTGTTCAATAGGAAGCTAATTTGATGTGTCTTTAAATATGAATTTACAGACAAAGAGATAGAATTGTCTGTAATGAATATAACAGACAATTCTATCTCTTTGTCTGTAAGTACCATATTTACCAGACTGTTTGATCTATAATCACTCAATTGTATTTACCGAATAGTTTCCATGAAGACAAGATGTGTCTACCCAAAATTGAGATTGAAGCTTTCATTATGTATTGCTCACTTCTTTCAATGTATCAACTTACTGTATGCTGAAAGTATTAGTTTTATTATTCCTAATGACAGGAGGGAATGGACATTTACTGAATGTATAAAAATAAAGATTGCATCCAGATAATACAGAGCACTGACTTTACACAGAATATCACAAACATGCACATAGACTATGAGGATGTGCGAGTAACGATTATGCCCTAGGCATATAGGGCTCATTACTGTAGTACTAATTCAATAACCTGAATAAACCATGTACAGCTTTTTGACAGGAAATACATTTAAGGTACCCTGATGTGAGTTAACATTTCTTTGCATGACATGCTCCATTCATTAAGTATTAATGATTGCCTCCATAAAATCAAAAGAATCAAAGTGTATTATTGTACAAGATTTCTTCCAAGAGGTATGATCAATGACAACTATGAATTTATATGTGTACTATGCTGTGGAATTGATCACAAGATCAATCAAGGCACTAGTTGGTCTTTCAACCATGTGCCTCATCTGCAATGGATCATGCGTAGTTCGTTATAGCTAAATGTTTCTGTATTAATAAATACATTTCCCTCTGACTGTCTGCACAATAAAAAGTTTTACCAAGTTTATGATGCTAAACCAATAGAGTATTGCAATATATTTGTAGTCAATTCAAGTTTGCAACATTTTCCAAGTAGTCACATATCAAACTGTCATTATTGATAGATAAAATGATCATTTCTCCAAAATATTATGTTAAACATTAAATACGGTTTTCTTGCATACTAATTATGCAATCTAAATCAGATATTTCATCTTGTCAAGTAATTATTTCTTAGTCTCATGTCAAGTTTAGTTGAACAAATGAATAATCCCTTGGAATTCATGAATAATCACGGAGACTAAACATTTCTTCTCCTACTTTTCAATCAAACTAGCTGTAGGACTCAACTTTTCTTTGTGACTATATCCTCAAAAACATTCTAGCAATACGCATAGACATTACAATTCTGTTGTGTAATAAGAAGCTTAAGGATATGGCAAATTAAGATTATATGTTAATCCTCAAAACTATTCACATGTAGACTTTCTATATTGTAACATTTCCTATCTCTTTTCTCAATACAACATTGAGTGAAGAACGAAATGTGAAGTGACTGTTTTATTTGTGTTTTCCATTCATACACACCCAGGGTTGATTTATCCAACAGCCTGACAGGAGAATCAACTAAACAGGAAGATAGAGTTGCAGCCATTCATGGCAAATAGTAAATTGAGTTTTTGGCACAACAAAGTGGATCTTAAATTAAATTGGAAAATACCAGTACAAATCTATTAACCTACAAATACATGTCACACCTAAATGGCTAAGAGTGACAGGTGTAATTTTCAAAGGCTATTGTATGTTTAAGGTTTTGAAAGCAATCAGGACTGGTTTACATAGGATGTCTACGTCACAGGAAAGGTTGGAATTTATTATCTATTCCTGATTCTTCTTAAAACGATTGGCTTTCTAGGCATTTCAAGAAACAGTTAAGACAGTAAGCGCAGGGCTGTGGGTCTAGAATCACACATAGGCCACACCAGGTTAGGATGGCAGATTTCCTTCCCAGAAGACATTAATGAACCGAACTGCTACTGGGGTAAGTAATTTCATATGCTTTGGGGTCAAGAAAATAAAAATAATAAAGGCCATGGTTATCTATGATCAAGGTAGCTCTGTATTCAGTAACTATTAAACCTGGAGTCAGAAGATCAAGAGTTATTCCCATATCAGAGTCCTGAACATTATTCTCACTGGCACTTCAATATAATATTGAGGAAGTGTTATGCTGTTTTGGCACTGTTTTACAGATGAATTGTTAAACCCAGGCTGTGCCTGACTGTTTAGAAGGATGCAAAGATCCTATGACAATATTTGAAGGAAAGCAGAGGAATTAGTCCAGTCTCCTCTGCAATATTTATCCATAAATTTACAGCATTCAAAGCAGATTATCTGGTAATTCATCTCAAAGTTAGGAGCATTTTGTGTGCATTAGAAGCACAGGAATAGGAATAGGAATAGACCATTCATCCTGCTCCATTATTCATTTAGCTTGTGACTGACATTTTTCCTCAATGCCATTTTCCCACAAAGTCTCCTGTCTTTTCACATCATTGGTTTTCAGAAATCAATTGACATCTGGCTTGGACATGCTCAATGAATGAGCTTCCACAACCCTTTGGAATAGATTCTAAAAATTCATCACCTGAGTTTAGACATTCCTCCTCATCTTAGTGTTAAATGACCCACCCCCTAAGAAGATATCCTTAGAATGAGACTACCAGGTTATCTACAACTATCCTGTCACACCTGTAAAAGATTTCAAGGTTTCAACAAAGTCACTTTTCATGCATAGAAATTCAAGAGAATACAGACCCAGTTTCCTCAATCTCTCCTAATGAAACAGCCTGCAATCTCTGGGATCAACTGTGACTCTGTACTGCACTCCCTCTTCAAGTAAATCCTTCTTTAGATAAGGAGACCAAAATTGTATATTATACTCCTGATGAGGTCTCATCAAGGCAACAAGTCATCTTTACTCAATTGTCCTTGAGAAGAAGGCCTACATACTATGTGGCTTTCTAATTGCTGCTGAACCTATGTTAGCTTTTAGTGACTCATGGAGAAGGACAGACAATTGAACCATAGATTTTTGATTTTAATGTCATTTGTATTTTACAGCAAGAATACAGTAAAATACAGAGAAAACACAGGCCATTTTGGATTAACTTCTCACCATTTATAAAGAATAGTTTTTTTCTATTAATAGTAAGGATATTATTAAATAGCAGAGGGTTCAGAAACAATTTACCAGGAAGTTGATGGGACTGGAGGATTTGAGTTAGAAGGAGAGATAGATTACATTAGATTAGAAGATTAAATTCCCTGCAGTGCTGAAACAGGCCGTTTGGCCCAACAAGTTCACATCGACCCTCTGAAGAGTAACCCACCCAGACCCATTTCCCTCTGACTAATGCACCTAGCACTATGGGCAATTTACCATGGCCAATTCACCTGACCTGCACATCTTTTGACTGTGGGAGGAAACCGGAGCACCCGGAGGAAACCCACACAGACAGGCTGAGACTTTTTTTTCCACTGGAGCTCAGGAGGTTGAAGGGATGACCTTATAGGAGGTTTATAAAATTATGTGGGGCATGCATAAGTGAAAAACAATATTCTTTTTCCTTATGGCAAGGGAATTCAAAACTAGGTGGCACATTTTTAAAATGAGAGGAGAAAGATTAAAAAGGGACCCGAAGGACATCTTATTCACACAGAGGCTGGCTCATATGTGGAATGAACCGCCAGAGAAAGTTGTAGATTAGGCACCGTTGCAACATTTAAGACATATTTGGATAGGTATATGAATAGGAAAGGTGTAAAGAGATATGCGAAAGCAGGACTAGTTTAGATTTGGAAACTTGGACAATCAGCATGGACGAATTGTACTAAAGGGTCTGTTTCCATGCTGTATGACTCTATGTCAGGTACAAGTCCACTAACAATGGCTGGCCAAGCTGCTTGGAGCCTCCTTGTATTCTCTCCATGTACATTTCTATCCTGTCTGGAGTTATCAGCAAATTTGGAAATATTACCTTTGGTCCCCCATTTACTGAAATAATGTACAGCTGTGGACCTAGCACTCACCCTTGCAGTACCCCATGAGTAGCAACCATCCATCCTGAAGTGATCCATTTATTCTTAACTTCTGCTGTCCACCTACTCCCCAATTCTCAAGTTGTTTTCGTACATTGTCCCCACCCCCATTCCCCCTACACCCCCATAACAACACAATTGCATACATCCTCTCCACCCCCACCCCCCCTTCCCCCCACACAATTCCATACACTCTCTCCTCCCCCACTTCCCTGGGCCCCCAACACAACACACAATTTCATACACTATTTTATTTAGATTAGATTAGATTACATTACAGTGTGGAAACAGGCCCTTCGGCCCAACAAGTCCACACCGACCCGCCGAAGCGAACCCACCCATACCCCTACATTTACCCCTTACCTAACACTACGGGCAATTTAGTACGGCCAATTCACCTGACCCTGCACATCTTTGGACTGTGGGAGGAAACCGGAGCACCCGGAGGAAACCCACGCAGACACGGGGAGAACGTGCAAACTCCACACAGTCAGTCGCCTGAGGCAGGAAGTGAACCCGGGTCTCTGGTGCTGTGAGGCAACAGTGCTAACCACTGTGCCACCGTGCCGCTTTACTAGCTCCTTTGTCAGACCATATCCAAAGCTGCCTGAAAATATGCCATATTCACACATTCCCCTTTGTCAGGACCACAAACAAGATTTTCAAACATGTTTCACCCTTTCTAAATTCAAATTGACCCTTCCCAATTTTCCCATCTGTTCTAAATATCCAGTACGCACAACCTTTATGATAAATTCTAACATCTTCTTGACTACTGATATCAAATCACAAATCTGTAGTTCTTAATTCTCCCTATTCCTTCATTTGTAAATTGTAGGGTTCTGTTTACTACTCTGAAGTCCAAAGGAACGTTCCCAGAATCTACAGAATTTTGATAGATAACTATCAATGCATTCACTACTTCTTCCCACCCACTACTTCAACACTCTAGGCTGAAGCCCGTTGGTCCAGTGCATTTATCAGCCTTCATTCCAGTTAACATTTCAAGTACTACCTCTAATTACACTAATTCCTTTTAGTTCCTCATTCTCACAAGTCCTTTGGTCACCTGGTATTTTTGGGAGATTTTATACATCTTGTTCCTTGAAGGCAAACTATAAAACAAGACGGACTAATTCACAAGTAATATATTGGCTTTACAAAATTTGGCACATTAAGGACATAATGACAACACATATGTTGCATTGAATTTTTTTTTTGTCAGCATTTTTCTTGTGCTCAGAAGCCAGCAGTCTGATCATTGTAAAATTAAGTGCAAACGTAGTTCCAAGAATTCCTAGGAGGTCACATTCAATTCTGCCTAGCAACATATTCCAAGCTTTGCTCAGGATAGTTTAGGGTCACAGAGGAGGAAGTCAAATGTTACAAGCAGCTGGAGAGAGATAGGGAGGTAGAGGTACCCTCCATGTTACGATTACCTCAGTTAGCTATACAGGTGGGAAGGCAGTTGAACTGCACAGGTTCTCTGTGGGGGACTCAGTGAGGAATCAAGAGCTCTTATAACTCAGCAGCCTTCTGATTCCTAGAACATATTCAAGTCACTACTCTGACTCAGTAGTCGTCCTGAGGAGCTGATAAACTGGGAAAGTCGCATCCAGTCCCAAGAGATGCTCAGTTGATACCATTCACTTCTGTGTCAGGGAAAGCAAAGGGGAGCTCAGAAAAGCACCGCAAGCATTAATATTCCTTCACTCCTCCCCAAAGGACTCAACACACCTCCCAGCCTACCCTAAGCATTCCATCACTTACCTGTCAACTTCTTACCCAACGGCCACCCTAACCACACACCTACTTATATTTTTACTTTTTCACAGGAAGCCATGTAAGTGTCTGGCTGTGCTGCTGGACATTTAAAATCACAGAACACTGGAGATGATGGCTGCAAAAGGAGGCATGGTATGTCTATTCTGCACTATGAGAAAATTCAGAGTCATAGAGGTCGAGAGCACTGAAAAAGGCCCTTCAGCCTGATAAGTCTGCACTGATCAAAAACAAGCACCTACCCATTCTAACAGCTTTTTCTAGCACTTGTGTGCCTTTGTAACACAAATGCACATCTAAATACTTCTTAAATGTTATGAGGCAGAGAGTTCTAGATTTGCACTACACTCTGGGTGAAAGACATTTCCTCATATTCCCTGTAAACCCCTTGTCCCTTACCTTGAATCCATATCCGGGTCATCGATCCTTCCATTAAGGGGATAAGTTCCTACCCTAACTATGTCTCTCAATTTTATACATCTCAATCATGCACCCTCTGAATCTTCCCTGCTCGAAGAAAACAATGCCAGTCAACACTAAACTATTAGATTTCAGGTAAGCTCTACATTTCTGAAGGAGGAACAAGTGAGGACTGCAGTTGCTGGAGATCAGGGTCAAGAGAGTGGTGCTGGAAAAGCACAGCAGGTCAGGCAGCATCAGAGGAGCAGAAGAGTCGATATTTCAGGCATTAGGCAAATTCCTGACGAAGGGCTTATGCCCAAAATGTTGATTCTCCTGCTCCTCAGATGCTGCCTGACCTGCTGTGCTTTTCCAGCACCACACTCCCACATTTCTGAAGGGGCCAGGATCAGAAATGCCAGTTAGAAATTCAGAGCTCAGACTTAACGCAAAAGATAAGAGTGCAGTGGCAGAATATGATCCAGTTTCAAAGTCTAGGGAAGCACTGACCCATGAAAAAAAAGAGGAGGAATCAACCACAATGGGAGTATTTGTTCAGGCAGTCTAAAATAGAAGAGCTCAAGAGGGAGTTTCAGGGCCAACTCAGAAGTGAAAAACTGCAATCCCTTATGAAGTTTAATGAGATTTGATGACCCACTGTGTCATTAACATCTGAAGGAAACTGTTGAGAAATCTGCAGGATCTGTCTTGATTACATTTGCGATTTGATGTGCTCTGTGGGGTATTTGATCCTAGTCCATGACCCGTGTTTACCATATGTTAACTCTGGGTGTTAGAAACAAGTTGTGCAGATAATACAGATTGCCTCACTCTTCTAATGTTCCATAGTAAAATCTTACTATTTGTTCAGTATTATGGAATTATGTGGCTTTATTTTCTTTAAAGTGCTCTGGATCAAACAATGTGTCGACTTTAAAAATAAAAGTAATCGGCCCCTCGACAGACCCTGACATAAATTGTACAGTCTGGCCTGGGACCATGACGATGTAAAATTGATGTTGTTTTTACTTTTGATTGAATCCAAAATGTGTTCTGAGGTTTGTATGGAGATGCACTGAAATTTAAAAATGTGTGAAATAAGATGTTATTTTCCAGTCTCCATCATAATATCATCAAAAGATCACCAGCACAGAAAAAGAACAGTTGCCCCAGTGTGTGTGCTGAGGGAGCTATTCAATTCATCCACTCCCCTGCTCTTTCCCCAACACATTGCAGACTTTTCCTCTTCAGGTATTAATCCAGCTTCCTTTTAAAAGTCACGACTGAAACACCCTTTTCAGTTGGTATGCCAAACTATAAGATTTCACCGTGTAAATGTTTTTGTTCTTATGTCATTACAGGTTTTTTTTTTGCCAATTAATGCAACATTTGTGTTCTCAAGTTACCCATCCTTCTGCCACAGAAACACTTTCTCTTTATTCATTCTATCAAAGCCCGTCGTGATCCTGAACATCTCAAACCAATCTCCCCTCAATCTTTCTGCTCTTGACTGTCTCCACATAACTGATGGGCTAAATTTCTGGTACCATTTTAGTTAATCTCCTCCACAGCCTTTACAAGGCTTTCACACTCTTTGTAAACCTATGGTGCAGAAAATTGGCTTCAGCACCCCAGCTGGTGCCAAACCATAGCGTTATAACAGCTTAGCATTGCTTTCTTGCGTCTGGATTCTATGTATCTATTAAGCAAAGGATTCTGTGTGCCTTTTTAACACTGTTCTCAATTTACTCTACCACTTTCAAAGATTTGTGTATATACACCTATAGGCCTCTCTCTCTGTCCCAAAATTTTATAACTACCATTCAGCTCATTACTCAAAATAAGTCAGCTGCAGAACAAACTAGAAAGCTGTTAGAAAATACAGAAACGTACCCTTAAGATGCCTGACCTTTACCTGTAAGCTATTATGATGCTATGCTAAACAGGTTTGGTTTAATGAAACCCCTTAGAAAGAATCATGAGTGTCTTATTCCAATTTTCCCTTCCATTCACAGCAACTGAATGAGTTCCTGGGAGATTGTACAAACTGCATTCACCAACCACATGCCCTTATTTAATTTTGCAGCTATTAATCAACTACAGGTTATTTCTCATCTTTCTGGGGCCCTCCACACCCCGAAAGCTTTGCTGATTTAGACTTTACAGCAAGTTACTCTGACCTAGTTTGAGTTTTACACTGGCTACAATGGGTATTAACAAAGTTCATCCAAGGTCAAGCATTCACAATATCTACAAATCCCTTCCTTCATTATGTACCAGAACAGGACTATAGCTGCTAAGTGTATTGTAGGAACAATTTTATGAATTGATAAACATAAATTTTAAATTCATAAGCAGTGGACAAAGTAAAATAATAGAAAACTACAGACCCAGATAGGAAAATTTCCTGATTTGGACAAATATTAGTTACTGCTTTCTCATGGAAGCTAGTTGAAAAATGAAATTGTAAATGCAAGCCTAATAGTAACATCTAAAATCAGACTGTCACAAGGGGCAAGTTTGCATCCAGTGATTATCTGGGGCAAAACTCAAATTTATACTTCATGTCTCGGAACCAATAACAATGACAATGCTCTCTATTTGGGGGTTGGGGTCAAGAGCGTATCTCTTCCTTTATTTGGTTTTTCCCAAGAATATAAATATTAGAAAATAGGAGCCAGCTGATTACTTATGACACTGATTAATCTAATATTCAAGGTAAGATATATTTAGGATATTATTGATAACTGACCAACCTGCCTAATTCATTCAAGCAGCATGGAGAGGTAAACATATTTCTGGGCTGTAATCCTTTTCCAGCTCAAAAAGCATGTTTCTCCAACAAGTAACATATTGCCAGATAGAAATGGGGAGGAAGGGAGGGAAGATCATGTCCCATGTCTGCTTTAACTGGTTAAGTCTCAGTGATGACTGATATTTTGCAAACACCTTGCCTCGGAGTTGTTATACAGGTAGTTCTCCTATAATGCGCGGTTATTAAACGTGATTTGGCTGTAACGCGATTAGCGGATTATAGACTTTTTTTAAAAAATTGTGAACTCCCGTTTGTTGTTACGCGATTCCATACCCTGCTTGAGCTGAACAGCAAAATCCCAGCCTCAGGATCCTCTGTCTGCAAAATGCAAATTCAGTGTGTTCAGCTAAAAGAGGAATGCAATCAGCTCTGTAAGCCTTAAAACTGGGAATTGTAGTCTACATTTAGAAGGAACTTTATTTCAAACAGGGGGAGAATCTTGAGGAGGATTAGACTTCTGCATCGGCATCACGTGATCAGTCAGCTACTGCACTTTCTGCTGAAGAGCTTCATGAAAGGTAAGTGTTGTAGTCAGTGATTTTAGTGATAAAGTGTTAAATTTACTGTACAATGTCATTAAAATTTATGCTTTAAAGATTTACTTACTCTGTGCTCTCATTTGTGTTCGGCTAACTATTATTTTTGCTTTGAGTTTTACTGATAATTTTGGCGGTTCACCCCTACCCTATTTTTCCCCACAGGCCCCATTATTTATAGCGATTTTCTATAACACAGTGTTGCACAGGAATGCAACCAAAGCAGTACAGAAAAACTACCTGTATTTATCATTCTCAGACAGTGTTCTTTTTCTAAAAGCACCTTCTAATTTACTTGAAACATTAAACATGGCAATATTATCTAATTAGGTGCAACAGTACTGTAGGTATACCATGGTTTCAGGATACAGTTCTCACTGCAGAAGAGGGAAACATGTTGCAGTGGAGATAGCTCCAACTGCTCCAAAATTAGTCCTTCCCAACTTTATATGCAAGTTGGAATCAATATTAAAACTTTTGCTGAAGATAGTAGATATATTGTCAGCACTTTTTGTCTTGCACTCATCAGGTCAGATGCTACAATACCAGGGGAACAATTATTTATACTGTGCGTCAAACAGGGGGCTATAATATTGCTAAAAATATAAAAAGATGCTTTCTCATTCGCCTCCAAAAAAAACGTGGTATTTGGCTCCTTCATTTTCTTTGGACGACAATTTAATTGAATTGCGATAACTATGTGTCAAATACTTTTAAAGAGTATGTTGTGATCGAAAAGGATCAAAAGAGGAGAACAGAATCACTCTTCCTCACCTGGGGGAACAGGTTTGGGGAGAAAGTGAGGACTGCAGATGCTGGAGATCAGAGCTGAAAATGTGTTGCTGGAAAAGCGCAGCAGGTCAGGCAGCATTCAGGGAACAGGAGAATCGACGTTTCGGGCATAAGCCCTTCTTCAGGAATGAGGAAAGTTTGTCCAGCAGGCTAAGATAAAAGGTAGGGAGGAGGGACTTGGGGGAGGGGCGTCGGAAACAGGTTTGGGGGCAACATCTGAGATTTTCCCACAGGCAAACAACAGAACTAGACTGGAATCAAATTGTTCCTCCAAAAGCATTTTTCTTTTTAAAAAAAAAATGACTGCAAAATGTTTTCTCAAGTTGTAGGAAATTGGGAAGGCCTAAGAAATCCAGATGTTAACACTTTCATGGAGCAGGACAAAATCGCTTATGATAAACTAAAAACCTTATGTTTAGAAGAAATAAAAGGAGTAGCTAGACGTTCCAAACTGCATTGGAATTCCAACAGGGGGGGACAATTGAGGAAAGCGTGTTTCAGGTAAAGAGGCAGATAGAGAGAGAAAAGCAGCTTGCTTTTGACCAGTGGGTACAGGACTTAAAATTGAGGCCACCTATTAAATTTACACGAGGTAACTCTCCTCAGGTTGTTCAACACCACAATAACCTTTCCAACATGGATATACATATAGAGGAGCAGAGTGTGTCAGGGCCCAAATAGGCAAAACTTTTCTGACAACTGAGAGTTAACACATTGATCCATAACATCAGGCAGAAGGGGTTTGGAAACTTTCACAGATGAGAGAGCGATAGGTGAGAGATAAATAGCTCTGAGATAACTACAGATAAGTCAGACATGCCCCAAGTGATCAATGTTAGTTTCCAAATGGAAAATAAATGGGAAACACTCCAGTGAGTGATGTCAGCCCATTGAAAGGAAAATTGCTGTTGCCAATATCCCATAGAAAGTTGGACTGCAAGACCTGTGTCTATAGCGCTCAAGATGGTCAGAAACTGATCAGGTCAGATGTCCAGAGTTTATATCCAAAAGAATGAAACTATTGACCATTTAAACAGCCAGAGAGAAGTTATTATTCTGAGATACTGGATGTTGACAAACCTTGCTAGTGGGGACAATGTAAGTTTGCCCAAGGCCAAGAACACTGAGGTGTCATGATTAAAGTTTACTTCGAAAGTAATATGTTACAGGCCTGGTAACAGTGATGGTAATCCAACGCCCGGGAGAGATATTACGTTGGGAAACAGCTTGGCTGGTACCAAAATGTACTCATTAAACAGACAGGGGTAGCCCAGAAAGACCAGCGATCAAGGAGGGTTCAAAAGTTCCATAGGGGCAGTAGATCCCTCAAGGGATGGAGTGGCTCAAGAAGGGTCACTTAAATTAAACCATCAAGAAATGGCAAAGAAAGAGGCTCAAGAAGCCCTATGGGAGCAGTAAACCACATAATGTGTGTGGCTCAATACGGACCACTGGAATGAAACAGGGCTAAAGACAGGTTTAATGTATCAGAACGGGCCAAGATAAACCCTGAAAGAACTAAGAGAACTGGATTTAGGCTAAGAGAAATAAAACTTGCAAAAAAGAGCCAGCGAAGGTGGTTTTGTGAAGGTAAAATGCTGCCTTAAAAATGGATGCAGTGATCACCTGACCCCAGGTTGAGCTAAGCTTCTTAAAACCATCCATACACAAGAATCCATCTCAACTGAAAATTAATATTTTTATCAAATTAGACTGAAATCAACCAACCAGACCTGTCTCTCCTGTTTGATTTACACTTTTGAAAGGTTTAAATATGGAACATTTAAAAACAAAACTCTCCTGCAATTATCCAGATTGAAAACATGGAACTCAAATGTTGAATTAGACAAACTCTCTCTATTTCAAGGAGCTTGTTTCAGAAGTGGAAGAGATGGTGGATTTGTGACTGGATAAACTTCTCTCTCAGCCTCTCAAGATGAAAAGTGACTGGTGACCAAGCTAATTAGAAAGGATAATTAGAACACAGAGCTCAAAGGACACCACAAATATTTGATGCTGCCAAGGATTCAGGACATGAATTAAACAATTGTGGTCTCAGGTCAAAACTTTTACACCTCAAGCACACTTGAAGGATTGTAAACTGTCTATTCCTGTAATCCACTCATGCATTGGACACTGTCCCCTTTCAGTTTTTGTACCTGTATGCTTGTATATTTAGCAGTGAGTCTCCATTATTTTTTCAAAGTGAGCAGATAATAGAATTATTTTCTCGTTCACATTGTAATTGGGTCCTTATGGTTCTAGTGACCTAGACGGATAGCCTCATGATAAAAAGAACATAAATATTTTTTGTGATCAATCAAGGAGGTTGAAAAGAAGGAAACTGATTCACCTGGTTTTAACACGTTCCTGAATCTCAGTATTGTAGATCACTAACTACCCAGCCTAAACCTCAAGCTATCCATGACTTACTCCAGTAACAGCATTCTACACTTAATCTTAACTGAAACGTTCTTTGTAATGATCTTCAGTCATGAATTCTAAACAAACAATTTCCTTATAAAATGGCTCTGCAATATCAATTAGTTGCTTTCAGTGGCCTGGAGGCTCCAATATAAATGTTTTAGCCCATAGTCTGGGCTCTGGCATTATTACAGTGATGTGCAACCACCAATAATTCAACAGGAACAATATAAAAGTCTCAAAACTGATCTCTCTGCAGAAACAATAAATTTGGTTTAAGCTTGATTCCAAGCAAAGAGGAAAGTTCTACTGTTAAAAAAAAACACATAGGCCAAGGAGAATTGATCTGGTCTTTGCAGATTATGGTAGATTTTTTTTTAAAAGATAGATCTGAGCAATCTAACACATATTACAGGCAGGCTGAACTCATCTTTTACCTTCTTTAGCCAGCTTGCAATATTTGCAATAATGTTACTGGGTTTGTGTCATAGTCATCATGATCAATCTATATTAAAAAAAAATTAAATCCATCTGTCTGCCCAATTTCTTCATTAACTGAAGCCAAAAGGGATGCTCTAAACTCAAACATGAATCTTTATTATCTGTCATGTGCCTTACCAAATTGCTAACAAATGCTGCAGATGTTTGTTTTCAGTTGGATCACAAAGTCAAAAACTGCCTCAAATGCATTTTAACCAACACAAAATTCCATTTCTTTCTTTTCATAAACAAATTCATTTTCAGCCTCACAATTTTCAATCTTGTGAACATTAACACATTGTTTTCACTGGAACTTGAATCAAGTTTGTCGACATGCACAGATGATACATCAGAGCAACCTCCACTTTAGATCTTAATACGTTCATGCATTTAGGGGGCACATCTATTCATTTTTCCACATGCCAATTTGAGGTTGGTCCAGCCATTCAGCAGTCAAAAAGTGTGGTGCTGGAAAAGCACAGCCGGTCAGACAGCATCCAAGGAGGAGGGTAATCAACATTTCAAGCGTCAGCTCTTCAGCAGGAATGAGGGGGTGGCCCAAGGGGGCTGAGAGATAAGAGGGAGTGGGTGGGACTGGGGGAAAGGTAGTTAGGAATCCGATAGGTAGATGGAGGTGGGGGCCATAGTGATAGGTCAGAAAGGAGGGTGAAGTGGATAGGTGAGACAGGTAGGACAGTTCAAGAGGGCAGTGCGAAGTTGGAAGGTTGGCTCTGGGAAATGGCGGGGGGGTGGGGAATAGAGAAAATTAAGAAAGTGGTGAAATCTACATTGATCTCATGTGGTTGGAAGATCCCAAGGCCAGAGATGAAGGCGTTTTTCCTCCAGGTGTTGGGTGGCCAGAGTTTGGCGATGGACTAGGCCCATGTCCTTGGCGGAGTGCGAGGGAAGTGTTCGGCCACAGGGCAGTGAGGTTGCTTAATGTGTGTGTCCCAGAGATGTTCTCTGAGATGTTCCACAGGTTGGCATCCGGTCTCCCTAATGTACAGGACGACACACCGATGTAAAATGTACATGTTACCTACTGTGTCCGTTGGTCTCATTGTGGTCTCCTCTCCATTGAGGAGAGGAGACGCCAACTCGTGGAACATTTCAGAGAACATCTCTGCATTAAACAACCTCACTGCCCTCTGGCTGAACACTTCAATTTTTCCTCCAACTCCACCAAGGACATACAAGTCCTGGGCCGCCTCCATCGCCAAACTCGCCACCAATGCCTGGAGGAAGAATGCCTCATCTGCTTCGAATTCATGTTGCTTGTTGTCTGCGTGTGGGACTGGGACAACACTACTATCATAGGGCAAGCCAGACAGAGAACAGCCAGGGAATTCCTAGAGGCATGGCATTCATCCACAAACTCCATCAACAAACACATCGACCTGGACCCAATATACCAACCACTACAGCGGACAGCTGAAACTGACAACCGGAAGCGGGCAGGGACAGACCACTATAAACACCGGAGGAAACATCAAAGAAGCGCTTCGCAGGAGGCTCCCAAGCACTGATGATGTCGCCTAGCCAGGGGACGACACGTTTGCAACAAAAACTTCCAGCTCGGCGAACAGAACCACAACAATCCTGTTGTATTTTTGTCAACCTTAATGTAATGGCTGAACCTAACAATGTAAACAAAGTCCTCATAACCTGTCAGGGTTCAAACCTTCTCATTCCATATCTGGGAGAAGTGATGTGATGGGACAGTTACACTGCAAATGTTGTGATTTATGCTTGTAAAGTCAAAAAGTGAGCTGCAGATATTGAATGATATCACTCAAGGCTGGCCATGATACAGAGTATTAATAAGCTTGATGCTCTCCAATCACTGTGGACCCCATCTATTAGCAAATTCAAGACAATGTTGAACATCAAAGTACAGCATGCCAAACCATAATGCTAACGGAATAATACCTTGATTTCGTTTCTGACCAAGTCAGTAATGAAAACAGGTGTTTCACGCTTTCAAAGCAATTCAGAGAAGGACCAACGAACACTATAGTGTAATGCCTCAGCTTTGAGCAAAGTCTGGTGGAATATTCGATTAGTAAAGGAGGGCACTAAAGAACCCTATGGGAAATCTCTCAATGCTATTTAGGACAGCAACTTCAACAGAACTAGTGAACTTTAAACATTACATCAACATTAGGAAAGTTTGAAGTTGATAGGAGACAAATTTGGAGTCAATGTCAGAAAGAAATGTTCACTGATTGAGAAGCATCTCAGTAAGGAAGCGAGGACCCGGAGAAACTACTCAACAGTTAAAAATCCAAGTGTTCTTTGTAGTTTCCTTCCAATTATGTTAGTTTGATTGACGTACAAAATTTGTCTTTACGGAAAAATATATCTGCAACACAACAGACTTTAGAAATCACAGGGGAAAGAGAGAAACAAAATTAGTGTAAACTGCAACTGCAGAGAACAGAACTCCTTCACTCCATTAGGATATATTTATCCCCAGCACATAGACAGTAGGCTTCACAAAATGACACATTTTGTTCTTTGAGTTCTCTCTGGATGAGCAGTAATTTTTGTTGTGCCATTCAATCTACAGAGACTTTGCCATCAGCTCATTTCACCTGTGACATACAACAGCCTTTGGTGACAACTGTTTCCACCTGGGCTGGTTATGAACTCCAGTCTCCAGAGGAAACAGCCCTTTTTCTCATCTACTCCCACTCTCATCATTAAATCAGCTATTAGAAGCTTATCACCATGGCAACAATCTTTGAAGTACATCTATTAAACGCCTGGCTTTAATCTAATTAATCCTCCTAGGTCCATGGTGGCATTTTGGCACAAAGTCGATGGATATGACAGACATTCTGTATTCCAGTGAGTCCACACAGAGCTATTAACAGACATGTTCACAGTATATTTCTTCTATATTCATCCTAATAAATACATCTATGGGAATACCAATGAAATTGCACTGCATACAACCAAAATCATCACAGAGTTAGAAAACCAGTGCACATTGTCATCACACTTAAAGGCACAGTAGAGCATTTAGTTTTTTTTAAAAATTAAAACCACTTTAGGAAATCATGGCATATATTTGATGTACTGTCATGTGAGATGGACTGTATTCTGATCTCTCAGGGAATCAACAGATGTAGAGTGGAGAAATGGAGCTATAGCAGATCAGCCATGATCCCATCAAAAGGTACAACATGTTAAGGTGCCACATTTACTACTACATCTCCTACTAATCCTCTGAAACTGAGGAATAACTTCACCCAGTGTGGCCACAGCAGATCCTGCCACACATTTTTGATTAGGACAGCTGAGACTGGTGTCATCCAACTGAATGTGCAAATCTTAGCACTCTGATACGTGGAACTTCAAATAGAATCTGAAGGGGGAGTCGGTACAAATGCTTTGGAATCCAGCTGAAAAGGAACTCATCAGGTAACTGTTGCTGCATTTGTAGTGAGGCTATAAGGAGCAGAAGATTGACCCAGTGGACTCCACAAAAGGCACCCAGTGTGGTTGGAATTCTATGCAGAAATGAGTGGCTGGATGCCAAAGATCCACCAACAAACCACCATTTGGCTCATCACATCTGTTCTGTGATAGAGTCATACACTCAGAGTCATCCAGCATGGAAACAGACTCTTCAGGCCAACTCATCTGTGCCAACCAGATAACCTAAATTAATCTGCTCCCATTTGCCAGCATTTAGCCCATACCCCTCTAAACCCTTTCTATTCCTATACCCATGCAGATGCCTTTTAAGTATTGTAATCATATCAGCCTTCACCACTTTCTCTGGAAGCTCATTCCATACACACACCACCCTCTGCAGGAAAAGGTTGCCCCTTAGGTCCCTTTTAAATCTTTCCGCTCTAACTTTAAACCTATACCCTCTAGTTTTGGACTCTGCTACTCTGGGGAAAAGATCTTGTTTATTCATCCTACCCATGCCCTCATGATTCTATAAGGTCACCCCACAGCCTCTGATGCTTCAGCAAAAATAGCCCCAGCCAATTCAGCGTCTCCCTATAGCTAAAACCCTCCAAGCCTGGCAACATCCTTGAAATCTTCTCTGAGCACTTTCAAGTTTCAAAACAACCTTCCTATAGCAGGAAGGCCAAAACTGACGCATGCAGCATTCCAAAAGCTGCCTAACCAATGTCCTGAACAGTCGCAATATGACCTCCCAACTCTTGTACTCAATGCACTAACCAATAAAGGCAAGCATACCAAATGCCTTCTTCACTATCTTACCTACCTTTCAAGGAACAATGGACCTGCACTCAAGGTCTCTTTGTTCAGCAACACTCCTCAGGACCTTACCATTAAGTGTATAAGCCCTGCCCTGATTTGCCTTTCCAAAATGCAGCACCTCACAGTTATCTAAACTAAACTCCATCTGCCACTCGTCAGCCCAATGGAACCTTGATCAGACGGGTGATTGGACTGAGATAACCTTATTTGCTGTCCATTACAGCTCAAATTTGTAGTCATCTGCAAACTTAATAGCCATACCTCCTCTGTCATTCAATAATATGAGTGATTCTACTCCTTTATTTGATCTACAAGGGAGTTGAAGGTTAAACTGTCTAACTCAGCCTTGAATATTTTCAATGACCCAACCTCCACTGCTCTTGGGAGAAGAGAATTCCAAAGATTAACAAATCTCAGAAGAAATTCCCCCTAATCATCTTAAATGGGAGACTCATTGTTTTAAAACTCTGCCAGCAGTTCTAGACTCACCTATGAGGGCTAACATCCTCTTTGCATCAATATGTTAACACTCCTCAATTTCAATTCAATCAACTCTCATTCTTGTGATCTCAGCATATGTAGATCTAACCTGCTAAGCCTTTCTACATAAGGCTTCATCCTAGAATCAGCTGAGTGAACCTTCTCTTAACTGTTTTCAACATGGCTCTATTCCTCCTTAAGTGAGGAAACCAAAAACATACACAATATTCTAGGTGTGGCCTCATCACTGCCCTGTACAGTGTAGCAAGACTTCTTACTTTGATACTCTATGCCCTTTGCAATAAAGGCCAACATTCCATTTACCTTCCTAACTATTTGCAGTATCTGCACTCTAACTCTCGATGATTCATATACACGGATGCCCAGACCGTTCTGTGCTGAACCATTCTGTGGCCTCTCTCCATTTCAATATTCCTTTCTATTCTTTCTGCCTGAGAGATAATCTCTTATTTCCCCATACTACACTCCATCTGCTAATTCTTTTTTCACTCATAACATGGGGTGCCACAGATCATAACGTGTGACTCTCATACCACACAAATTGCTTTCTTGCCCACCTCTGTATCATCTGCTAAGTCAGCTCCATTGTTGGCATACCTTTCAAACTAATTTACAGATCTCAAATTGTTGAGACCCTAGCACTGACCCCTATACAACTCCAGACATTGGAGTTTGCTAACCTGTTAATATCCCATTTATTCTTGCACTCTGGCTAAGTAACAAGAAACAGTCTCTATCCATGCTAATAGAAAACCAACACCAATGGCCCTCATCTTATGTAGTAACCTTTCATGTGGCATCTTAACCCATTGGCTTTTGGAAATTAAAATACATAGAACAGTTTAGCTCTCCTTCAGCTACACTGCTTGCTCCATCTACAAAGTGCTCTAATAAATTTGTCAAACACAATTTCCCTGTCTCAAAACCACATTTACTCTGCATGATTGCATTATGATTTTCTATATACTTTACTACTGTTGCCTCAGTAATGGATTCTTGCACTTTCCAATGTTAGGATAATTGGTCTATAGAGATTCTAACTTTTTATTTCTCTTCTTTTTGTGTTACATTTGTGTTTTCTAATCAACTGGGACCTTTCCAAAATTTATATATGTTTGGGAGATTACATTTAATATGCCTGCAAACATCTTATTTAAGATTCTTAGATGGAAGCCATCGGTTAAGGAGGATTAGTCCATTACCTTTCCACAATCTGCTTCTTTGAGTGATCATGATTATTTAATGATTTCCCGCTCTTTTATCTTTGATTTTCTACTATTGTGGATGATTTTCATGAGGCCAGATAAAAAAAAATTGTTCAAAGTCTCAATTTTTTTGTTTTCCACTATTAATTCCCCTAATCTCACTCTCTAAGGAATGAATGTTCACTTTTCCTTTAACTATATTTGGAAGCTATTATCAGATTTTTATACACCTTGCTAGTTTCTGCTCAGTTTGTAGTCATTATTTTGCTGATTTCTAAAATGTTCCCAATCTTCTGATCGACCATGAACTTTTGCAATATGTCAGTCATGTGACACAGAACACAGACCTATCTATACTAATCCCATTTACCAGCACTTGGCCCTTAGCCTTGAATATTATGACATTTCAAGTGCTCAACCATATGTTTGTTAAAAGATTGTGAGATTTCCCACCGTTATGGTCCTCCCAGGCAGTGCATTCCAGATTCCTACAATCTTCTGAGTGAAAAGAAAATTCCTCTAATCCCCTCTAAACCACCTGCCCTTCACCTTGAAATTATGCTCCCATGTTAATGATCCTACAGCTAAGGAAAACAGCTGCTTCCTATCTACCCTTCCCATGTCCCTCAATCTTGCACAACTAAATCAGGTCCCCGCTCTGCCTTCTCAGCTCTAAAGAAAGTAAGCCAAGCATATTCACCCTCTCTCCCGAGCTAAAATGCTGCCTCACCAGCAACATCCTGGTGAATCTCCTCTGCACTCCCTCCAGTGCAATCTCATCCTTCCTACAGTATGATAAGCAGAATTGCTGCACTACTCCAGTTGTGGTCAAATTAATGTTTTGTACAGATCCAACAAAATCTCCCTGGTTTTATAATCTATGTCATGCCTAATAAAGACAAGTGTCTGATATGCCTTCTTAACCACCCTATTAATCTGTGCCATCACCTTCAGAACTCCGTGGACAAGCATCACAAAATTGCTTTGTTCCTCTGAGCTTCCTAGTGTCCTTTCGTTTGAATCCTTCCTTATCTTGTTACATCTTCCATAGTACATTACCTCACACTTTTCAGGGCTAAGTACCATCTGTGTCTCATCTTCCCATCTGACCAACCCAGCTATATCTTCCGGTCACCTAAGACCTCCCTTTGCACTATCAAGCACCCAGCTAATCTTCATGTCACTTATCACTTATCACTCCTCCCACATTCTCACCTATATCATTTATATGTATCATAAATGATAAGGTACCACCAGACATCAGCTTTCAGTCACACGAACAGCTTTCTACTACCATCCACTGTTTCCTATCACGAAGCCAAGTTTGGAAGCAACTTGCCAAGTGACTCTGGACCCCAAGTGCTTTTAACTTCTTTATTAGTCTCCCATGAGTGATCTTGTCAAATATTTTGCTGAAATCATGCTGCACTACCGTCATCCACACACCTGACCACCTCAAAAAATTCAGTCAAATTGGTAAGGCACAATTTCCCTCTGACAAAGCCTTGCTGACCATCTCTGATCAAGTCTTGTCTCTTTAGATGGAGATTAATTCCCCCCTTCACAATATTCTCTAGTTCTGCCACTGATTTAAGTGTCACTGGTCTTTAATTCCCTGTTTGAAAAGTGAAACCACATTAACTATCCTCTAGTCCTCTGGCCCCTCCTCTCTGTTTAATTCTTTTCTTTCATAATTTGGAGATGCCGGTGTTGGACTGTACAAAGTTGAAAATCACACAACACCAGATTATAGTCCAATAGGTTTAATTGGAAGCACACTAGTTTTCGGAGCGACGCACCTTCATCACCTGATGGAGTGACGCTCCGAAAGCTAGTGCGCTTCCAAATAAACGTATTGGACTATAACCTGGTTTTATGAGATTTTTAACTCTTTTCTTTCAGTTTGGTACCTTCCTGAATTCCTCTAGTTAGTCACAGATTGCATACCCTTCTCAGACTCTTGCCTGCCAAATGCAATACTTCTTTTGATTAATCATTTTTGGGACATGGGCATTGCTGGCTGGCTGGCCCTTGAGAAGGTGGTGGAGAATAGCTTCTTGAACCACTGCAGTCCACATGCTGACGGTTTACCCACAATGCCCTTTAAGGAGGGAAGTCCAGGATTTTGAACCAATCACAGTGAAGGAACAGTGATAGATTTCCAAGTCAGGATGGTGAGTGGCTTGAGGGTAACTTGCAGGTGATGATGTTCCTATGTCTACTGACCTTATTCTTCGAAATGGAATGTGCTAAGGATCTTTGGTGAATTTGTTCAATTTTATGAAATACCTCCTTATATCTGTCATTATATTTCTACCATCTTACCTTTTAACCTATACTTGTAGTCCACTTTAGCTAATTCTGTTGTCATTACCTTCACTTAATTCGAATAGTCTGGTGGCTGATTACCCCATCATCCATTTTGATGGACTGAACTTCCAATGGACTAGAGACCAGTCAATATATCAGGAGCCCAGAGTTGCTGGTCTGCCTCTCAACATTGGTTTCCTGTCCATGGAAGGAAGGTTCAGGAGGTCCATTTGGCAAAACAGACTAGGCCTTTGGTTGGGATCATCAGTCAGCTAGTGACAATACTTGACTGACATTTCCACCCTGATCTGCTTCTGTATCATCTTTCATCAAGTGGGTAGATCCCCTTAAATAAAAAATGTCCATAATGTATATTTAATCATCACTGGCCTTTTTCTCACCAGAACAAACTAATTCAACCTATTGGTAATCAGGCTATAATCAAAAATAGATTACAGATGGCTTTTAATTTAGTGAAAGGAACAAGAATGTTTTAAGCAAATCAAAGTTACTGCAGTGGTATTCCACAAACTCAGAATTGCTAATACATGACACCATAACTGTCCAGAAATTAATGGGCTTGTAGCACAATGAGGCAGTTATTTACAGTAATAGTCTACTTAACATTTTGAGTATTAATAGGCCATGTTTCCAAGAAGAAATTAGTCAACATTGTAAAATCTGCTTGGCTAAAAGATTTAGGCTTAATTAACCAGGGTATACATATCGTCCATAACCCTCTGCAAGTGAGCTTTGGACTGAGGTACAAAGCGAGCTCTGTACAGCATCTGAGCAGAGCAAAGGTAAAGCTTCCCGACAAGAATCAAAGGTCTGACAGGTTTATGCTAAGAAAGCGGATATGCCAAAGATACAATATTTGAAATTGCTCCTTGACCCAGAAATGCCCTTAGTATTTACAGTACATCAACGTACTGACAACCTAATGGATTGTAAGGTCAAACTTTGAACGAGTACGAAAGAGATAATCTCCAACAGTGAATGAAGATATTTCATGCATGCAGGAGGAAGAACTTCTCAGTTTAACTGTCTCCAACATGGTAAGACGCAAACATGTCTAATTCTAGAAAAATAGAAATTCTTAGTTGAACTAATACATGGCCAGGTTTGAGCTTTGAAACCACAAAATACAGTCCCAATTGTTTCTACATAAGGAAACATTTATTCATAAACAAAAGGAACAAGATTAATCCTCGTGACCCCTTGAGCTTGCTGTGCCAGTCAGTAAGATCATATCTAAACTTTATATCAAATCCAATTTCTTATCATTTATCCCTTCAATGATAATGTTTTGAGAACTTACTAACTGACTGAACATCCATTGTTTTCTTACGTAGAGAATTCTAAAAATTCACAATCCTCAGTAAAGAAATCACTCATCTTCAATTTAAATAGGGAACTACTTATCCTGAGTCGAAGGCCCATGGTTCTAGACTGTTCAATTAGGGAAAAATAACAAATTAGCATTCACCTGTATTGGAGAAATTTGCGCAAATTTTTTCCCACAACCTGTCATTTTCGGTTGTGACAATTCACCAACCTTGAATGCACCTGCTGTTCCTGTCCTCAAAAATACTAATGCGTCATACAGAGCATTTTCACTACTTCCTTGCAATTGTGTTATTTTGATCCAATACCACCCTAATGTCTCTAGGTAGACATAATTATTGTTGTACCTCACTTTGTGGTCCACCAACCAAAGTGTAGTGATTGTAACAAGGTCAACTAGATGGACCTCATAAAATATGTAAATTCCCTGACTGGACCAGATTAACAGCCCGAATTAGGGAAAGCTAGCTGATAGTTACAAATAGGAATTCCATTCACCCGGAGCTAGCTCTGAGGGAGCTGGATCAGTGTCAAGGACTCTCCATGTGTAAAGAAAAGATGACTTGGTGATGGGATATTGGTATCTGTGGAGCTTCTTCATGAAGTGCTTCTGTGTTTTTGGAAAAAAACCCATTTTACAGTGCAACCAGTAAGATTTCCAGGAATTCAACTGCTTTAAAGGTAGTGGTTGAGAGTGTGGTGCTGGAAAAGCACAGCAGGTCAGGCAGCATCTGAGATGCAGGAGAAAAGATGCTTCGGGCATAAGCCCTTCATTAGCCCTCCCGATGAAGGGCTTATGCCCAACATATCAATTCTCCTGCTCCTAGGATGCTGCCTGACCTCCTGTGCTTTTCCAGCACCACACACTCAATTCTGATTGCCAGCATCTGCACTTTCTCCTGCTTTGAAGATGGTTAAAAGCACAGAGGAAGGATTATAGGACTGGATGGTTGGTGACAATGTGACAATGTCGTCACTTTAACAAGATTATTTTGTACTTTTTTTAAAAAAAGAGAGGTCATAAAGGCAGAGGTGCTGGAAATGTCTGGAAAAAAGCAGTGTTTAACAATGGCAGGGGAATGGCCAGTTCTCCCACTTCAAGCTTTTTCTAGTTTGGTTTAGCTGTGGCAGTCACAGAAGCTGCTGCAGTCCAAAGAAAGGTTCCAAGCTTCAACAGATGGTTCCTGACTGACTTTCTCTCTGAAATCTCTCCTGCCTATACAGAATGTGGTAGAATTTATCTTTTGATAAGGGGTGTGTTGATGGAATGTTGCAGGAATTGGAACAACTCGTTAGCTAAGTTACTGTATTGAATCGATTGCGTTTTCCAATAGTTAAGTTATTCTAAGTTCCATTTTCTTTGTTAGTGATTAAATTGTAGTGTTTAGATAAACTCTGTTTTGCTTAAAGCCAAGTGGTTTGACCAGTTGCATCACACCTGGAATGTCCACTTCACATCTGCCTTTAAAATAAAAAGTTAGGGTCTGAGCTACCTTCTTAAAATATTTTGAGGGGGTCTGGCCTGGTCTATATCAACAAAGAAGCACCAATTACAAATCAATAACTTGATGAAGGGAGCATGCAAATAGTAGTGGGTGGTGAAAGTAAAAACAAAGGAGGCAGTGATGATTAGGCTAAATTTGCAAAAAGAATTTCTATTGGTGAATATATTCAGTTGGCAGCAAATTTGATAGCTGGAGTGAAGCAATGATACAAGAGAAACTCATCGAAGAAAGACAAAAATGAGTTAGACACACCAAGCTGCAAGAATACCTCAAGA
The DNA here is from genome assembly GCF_037043375.1 of Chiloscyllium plagiosum. Lineage (NCBI taxonomy): Eukaryota > Metazoa > Chordata > Chondrichthyes > Orectolobiformes > Hemiscylliidae > Chiloscyllium > Chiloscyllium plagiosum. Next base: position 23,324,595 of record NW_028270164.1, read on the forward strand.
AGATAGACATGGAAAGCCGTCACCAGCTGTCTACAAATGCCATACAAGTGGGTGAATGGACCATCAAGGGTCACAAATGAAAGTTTGCACAAGGGTAAAGTCTTTGTGAGTCAGCACCTTCAGGATAAAAGGAGACAGGTAAGAGTCGAGTAAGAAATGGTTTAATAACTCTCACGCTGACCCTGACTTGTGGCCTATGGTTCAACAAATTCTCTAATCCAGCAAAGGTCCAGCTTTGAAGCTGCCAGATTAGTAAGATCACTTTCCTGTAGAGTTTCTCTTCTTCAAAGGAATTTGAGAATCAGAAATTAGTTTGTTGAAAATATACTGTTGTTTATCTCTTTCAAACTACTTTTTCAATCTAGCTCTGCCAACTGTGCCCTTGTATGTTCATAATTTGTTTTGTCCTTAATTTTGGACATAACCATATCAATTCCAAACTTGATATGAGAAAGTATCATATAATGATCACTGTTCCCCCAAGGTTCCTCTATGAGAGATATTACTAATTAACCAACTATACAATACTTGTCTAAAATTGCCTGTGCCCAAGTTCAATAAATTGTTCTAGAAAATGGCCTCAAATAAATTGTATGAATTTTTCCCCTAAGCAACTTTTGTCTATTTGGTTTGTTCAGTCAACAAGATTAAATTCCCCTCCCCTCCCACCAAAAGATAAATATGGGAAAGAAATGCTGATAATGTCTCTTCATTCTATTTCATGCTAAGTCATCTGAATGTTCTGAACCAACGTAATGCTAGTATTACTTTTCTTTCCCTGCCTCTGTAGGAAACGATCACTCTTGCTGGGGGACCATTGATGGACACCGAACTACTCCTTTCGCTGTTTCATCAATGTGTTCATTATTCACTTGTGTACCATCGCAATGATTGCTAACTTACTGCTGTTGCACAGTGATCAAGACCTCGCTGATTTTTCCTCTTCCCAGCTTGAGGGGTGTTGTACCCCTGCTGCGGAAACCAGCAAACACAGCACAGAGGTTGGATAATGGGTGCCATTACGTTGCAGAACACTTTCCAAAGCGACAGTGTGAAGTGATGGATGCCTGCATCACTGCCAGCAATAGTAAGGGGCCTGCAGTCACCACATTACAGCACAGCTGCTGGACCCAAGACTGCTATAACAGTGCCATTAAAGACAACTGTAGAATAAAACATCTACTGAAATACACATGACCCTATTCCATTGTAACTGTTAAAACAGCAGGGCTTCCTGCACAAGTAATCAAATATTTTCTGTAATTTGCAGATCAATTATAATTAGGGAAAAACACAAAGTCAGAAAATACACATGTTGGGACACAGAGACATCAGCTTTATTTTATAATCAAAATTCAGTGTTTAGCTATGAAAGCACAACATCTCAGGAGAAAGTATGCATTTGTTTTCCTGAGAATATAGATAATTATTTAAAAGACTCATACATTTTAAAGGTAGGAGCAGAACACTTCCATTGGTTTCAAGTCCCACATTGCTATTTACAGGTAAACAGTCTTATATCACAAGGTTGATATGTAATAAATAGATGTAACTCATACTATGAGATCTTAATCAAGCTTTTCCGTATTGTTTAGCATTCTAAGAGCAATTCAAGATATTTAAAATAACATTGTGGATATTAGAAAAGAAAAGTACTTTGAATCTACACAAGATTCTTTCAAAATTCCTCAAAGTACTTTTTTTTAAAGGAAGGTCACTATTAAATACACCAAACACAGCAGCTAATTTTGTGCTGAGCAAGATTTCACAAAACGGCAACAAGACTAAAAAGGCAGTTTTTGAGTGGGTTGTTTCAAGGATAATTATTGATAATCACACTAATAAAACAACCTGCTCTTTGAAAGATGCTTTGACATCTTGTCAGACCCTTCGATCTAACTCATCTGCACTGACCAGACATCCCAATCTGAACAAGTCCCATTTGCTAGCATTTGGCCCATATCCCTTTGTTGGGGTGGTTTGCTATTGCCTTCCATCCTCAGTCAGCCAGGTCTTGATCACTGTGCAACAGCAGTAAGTTAGCAATCATTACGATGATACCTTCCTATTCATGGACGCATCCAGATGCCTTTTAAATGTTGTAAGTGTACCCATCTCGACCACTCCCTCTGGCAGCTCTTTCCATACATGCACCACCCCCATGAAAATCTTACCCCTCAGATCCTTTTCATCATAAAGCTATGCCCTCTACTATTGGACATCCCCACTATTGGAAAAAGACCTTGGTTATTTATCCTATCCATACCCCTGATGATTTCATAAACCTCTGTAAAGGTCACCCCTCAACTTCCTACACTCCAGGGGGAAAAGCCCCAGTCTATCCAGCCTCTCCCAATAATTCAAATCCTCTGGCAACATCTTTTTCACTCATCCAGAAAAAGACAGGCAGGGTCACAGTTTAATATCACACCTGAAAGATGCCAATTGTGACAGTGCAACATAATTTCAACACTAAAATGAAGTATTAACCTGAGTTACGTGCTCAGGTCTCATGACCTGAGCTTTAACTCATGACATTTGTTGACATGTTCACGCGGCCCAGTGCTCAGCTGGCTAGCATGTAGTTCAGAATAATGCCAGCAGCATGGGTTCAATTTCTCTTCTGCCTGAAATACACTCGAGACCTGTCTTTGAGGATGGAAGGCAATAGCAAACCACCCCAACAAAGAAAAGCTGTCAACAACTCCGTGAAGCATCGGCAGACAATGACCCATGGACCTGCCTTTGGGCAAAGTACATATGAACAAATGAAATGAGTTGCACGTTCACCTCAAAGATAAATGAGCCTTAAGGACACGAAGCTCAGAGCACAGAAAGAAACCATTCTGTCTGAGCTAACAAATTTAAAATAAAGCTTTTTCTTGGAATGAAGAATTCTTCTGACAGGAGCAGAATGGGCAGGACAGTCAGACTTGATAACTTAAAAGAATAGTTAAATCATAGGAACCTTCATCACTCAAATTCTGACTTGAACCTAATGTGCTCAGTGGATTTCTGGTCACACTCTTTTATAATTCATTCAATTTCACTCTCCAGTGAAGTTAACAGATATTAATATCGAACAGGATGTGAAACACGGATCCAAATCTAAGCCCTAAAATCAAGGTTTCAGCCAACTGGATGAAAATGAAAAATTATGTCAATCAGACTCCACTCTCCTCATTTTGGCTGCATTCCTTGAATAGGATCAGATTTTAAATGTCAACTCAATCAAAACGTCAAATCTATTGCTTCTAATGTTATTTGTCAGTTTCTAAAATCATCTTTACATTAGTATCTGTCGCAAGTCTTATATAAACACATTCATTTATTCCAGATTCTTGATGGTAGCATCACTGTAGCCTTCTTGATGTAACGGAAGCAGCAGAGAAGCCAGAGGATACATTTTGTGCTATGACGTACATTTATGTCCTGTCACAAAACATCACCAGTACCTTGCTAGCTTTTATGTTGCCAAGCAACAGCAAAAGGTTAGTGGAGTGTCAACAAAATGCAAAGCAAAATCTTGTGCTCCTTCAGGTGAATGCTTGCATTGAGTTAATTGTCTCAAAGTTCACTTTCCACAAAAGAACATGAAATATACAATAATAATAATAATAAAGGACTTTAAAAAAAGGAAAACAACAGGGGATGCTGAGAGTGCAAGTGACAAGAATAGAATTAACCAAAATGAGGGAATGTCCACATCACAGACGTGTACTGTGACCCACCAATGCTCTATGCCACCCCCAATAAATGCAATAGGTTACAAGTCAAACTCTACTTCGGGACTTCATTTTATAACTGCTTTATCTGAAGAGCATATAAAACACTAACAAGATTCTTGTCTCAGTCTCCAGTGCAACACCAGAAGAGATCATACACTAACTGGCAGCACTGCCAACGGCAGACTGAAACATTGGAACTAAGGTGCACAATTACCGTTTGGTAGAATCTACTGCAGGTTCCAAATATTATGGGTAACCATCTATTAAAATGTTTCACATTGCTAGACTGCATTATGTTGTGCAGTGTAAAATATTTCACGTTAGGAAAAAACTGTAGCTGTCCCTATATTATAACAGCGACCATATCAGAAAGCACTTTGGAATGTTCGGAAAGGCACTATATTATCACTATTTATTTTTTAATAGTGCAAAAATAAAGCGCGTGTGTTATTGGAGCTCATCACACCCACAAGACTTCATCAAAACATTTGTGGAAGCAATGGGGAACCAAATGGAATTCAAAACATATCTCCTGCTTTATATTCCTGAACTGAAGAACACTTGCTGAAATAACGATTGAGTTGGTCAAATGTGGATACCTGAAAGAAATGGTGCAAGCTGAAGGACTGACGAAAAGCATGACCCACTGCCACTATGCACTTTGGGCAGAGCAGGAGTTCCATCCTTCAGTGAGCGAAAGCCCTACCCTCTCCAGGTGTGGCCAGTCAATCACATTTTCTGGCACCTCCAACAGCCCAGGCTTGGCTGAGAGTTTGGCAGTGGGGACTGTTGGGACTGTAAGCATTCCCAGGTAAAAACCTGGACCATAGGCACCCTCTAAACACACTACCACCCACTCCCACTTTGTCCTTTTAAAACCTGAAAAAAAAGGCTTCCCACTTCCCCTCACTTGCTCCCACCATCTGCATTTTGGTGTGGAAAGAGTTATATTAGAGTCAACTGAACCATTAAAAAGCTGAATTAGCCCTTCATTATTTAACTGTGGCAGGGAGGCTACCAATTTTACCACTGGCCCAGATTTTCGGACTTGTTTCATTGATGATTGGGAAACCTGGGCTTTTACATGACTCCTGGCATGGGGTATATAAAATGCAGCCCTCCAGTCTAAGATCAAAACTTTTATAGCTGAGCTATAAAAGTTTATTTATTGAACTTAGCTATACAAAAGGCATAGTAAGAAAGGTCATTCCTCTGGAATCCCATAGACTCAAGGTCCTGTTCCATATGACGTGATGTCACTATGGCAGAGTTCATTTGCACATGCTCAGTAGACATTCTTAGGATGAGGGCATAACAAACCCTTTACTTTGCAAGGAATTGATTCCACTGGCATTTGTCTGGGATGGAATGTCTCAATCAGGAATACCTCGATAGGCTGGGTTTATTTTCAATACAGCAGAGGATACCGAGAGGGAAGTCTGACTGAGATATACTAAATTATGAGGAGCACAGATAGGGTAGATCATGAAACTCTTTTCTCCATGTCAGGCATGATGAAAACCAGAGGACATAATTTTAAGATGAGGCGTAAGAGGGGAACTGAGGAAATTGTACTTTCACCCAAACAGTGGTAGAAAAATGGAACTAGTTGCCTGAGAAAGTGGTGGAGGCAAGTACTCTCACAATATGTCAGAGGCATCTCGATGAGTACTTAAAATGCCAGAGTATAGTATGCTGTGGACCAAGTGTGGGTAAATGGGACTAGTATAGTTTGGAGTTTGTTGGTTGGCAAAGATATGGCTTATGCTATATGACTATGTACTGAGCAGCATCACCCTAGTTCAGGACAGAAGACTCCAGACTAGAATTTTTTTGGTCAGATGTTCCGAGTTTAAAAGCTTTGCCAGGTGAAACACCGCTAGTCACTCCTTCTAGTGATCAGAACTCCTTCCTTTGAGAGTTGCATCCATATTTTCTAATAATTTACTGTATAGTAATGGAAGCTAATGCATAATAGTACTTTATCCTGATCTGAAGCAGAAATTACATAATTTTGGAAAACAGGCAAACAACATTTTTCTGAACTTTTTAAGTAGTAGACAAAAAAGTCTCTTGGTTTTAAAAAAAAGTCATTAAGTTCCAACAGAAACAGATTCATTTATTTCAATCAGGTTAAGTGTCCTTTGAACATTGCAGCCTGCTGAAAATATCTACAATTATCAATGGATGACAAGGTTTCTAATCAGAGTCACCAAAACAGTATCAAAGGAATGAAGCCTCACAATCTTTGATGGTAAGCAGATTCCTTCTTTTCCTATTTATTATCTCCCTATTTATTAACACATATTGTGGATGAAGGGGAAGTATAAAGCATTTTGTCTTGGAAGTGTTCCAACAATGGATGTTACAATAATTACCCAGGCTTACCTACAGAGATTGAAGATAGTCCATGCATGCAGCAGGTGCCAAGGCAAATTGAGAGTCTACATATTTCACTCTGGTGTCTTGTATTCCAGTTAGATGGGGACTGTACTCAGCACTGGGATGAAGTGATTCAAATACAGACTGACAGCTTGGTGCAGAGTGCAATAGAACAGCGAGTGCTGCTGCTGAGAATGATGTAATGCTCATATCTAGCAGGGGCAAAGATTAAATGCTAAATTATATTAGAAATATTTCAAGTTTTGAACTCCTATTGTAGAACTACTGCGTAGGCTCAGACATATGCATTGGTTGGAAGATAAAATTTTAAAATTCTCCATATAGCTGGAAGAGTTATTTTAAAAACGTATGTATTATTGCAAGTCTCTTGTAAGGTGACTTGAAAGATTTTACATTTAATTAAAACGGTGCACATTAAGTACTCGGAGTCCTTTGAGGGCTGTGTTACTGGAGTGCTTCTTCACTCAAACCTAAATGATCCAGTCTTGTAAATGGGCTGCTCGATGGTTGTGTGCACTTTTACATATTCAACATTCAAACCTATTGAAAAATGATTGCAGATGTTCTATATGGAACATCTGCATAATTTGAAGGCTACAAAGGAAATTCAGAACCAGAAAGGTTTAATGAGCAGTGAAGAAAAATGGTTTTCAAAAGACCCTTTTGTCTTTAGTCTGCTTCAGAATGGGAGTCACAAAATTAAAGCTGTAACACCCATTTGTCAATTTCATAACCTACGATTTAAGTAATCAGTGCTCTCTTTGTGCAGGGATAGAATTAGAAGTGGAACAATCAGTGGATAGATTATTACAATCAAATTTCTACTGGGGTCGGGGTGAGGGTGGAGGAGAGGAAGAAAAAAAGTCACCAGGGTAGTCTCATTACAGAATCTCAAAATGCATGCCTGAGTGTAAAAATAGGAAAGGATGAGGGTCGAAAGGTTATGTAGCACTAATGATCTGAGACTAGAAGCTGTAGAGTACAACTTGCATGCAGCACTGGACCCTGGAAGTGAATGTTTACTTGTATTCCTGGAGCTCCATACTGTTATATTAATTTTTTTTGCAATTTTTTTGACAGCATGGGTCAGAGCATCTTCACAATGGCATGAAAGAATTCTGTTCAAGCTTGACATAATGAATACCCAGCCAATATAATCACCTTTCAACTACCCGTTTTGGTCGTCTTGTTGAAGGAAGGATATACTTGTCATAGAGGGAGTGCAGCAAAGTTTCCCTATTAGGCCTGTATGTGCTGGATTTTAGAAGAATGAATAGGGATTTGATTGAAATATACAAGTTTAACAGGGTTGGGCAGACTAGATACAGGGAGGACACTTTCCCTGATGGGAGAATCTCGAACCAGGGGACACAGTCTCAGGATGTGGCATAGGGCATTGAGGACTGAGATGAGGAGAGATTTCTTTACTCAGGATAGTGAACCTTTACAATTCTCTACTACAGAAGGTTGCAAAGGTCAAGCCACTGAATATATTCAAGAAAAAGAATGGATACATTTCAGGTTTTCAAAGCATCAACCGGTGTGGAAATAAAGTAGGAATGGAATATCAAGATCGAGGATCGCCAAAATCATTTTGAAATATACAGCTGGCTCAAAGGGCCAAATGACCCACTGCTGCTCTTAGTTTCTATCTCTATGTGCAACAGCTGGCTGGACACCACAAAGGAATTCTGCGCTTTCTGGTGTCAAGTTAAAGTTGTATTGACTTAGCTTTGCTATGAGGTTTGTTGACTGTTGTTACTATTACCAACAGTTTCCAGTTCTTATTTCAAAACAGATAAACTAGAAGTGGTAATGTTATTGTCTTGCCATTTTCAACACGACTCAGCAAAAAGAACTATAGTTATAAACCCACAACATTTTGAAGTCTGATCTCATTTTTCCGGCATCACTCAATGAACTGCCATAATGGGCTCATTTAGAACGCGTATTAGTTCAGATGAACACGGGATGGGGTAAGTTTGGTTGTGGGAATACCATAGGAGAAAGTGAGGACTGCAGATGCTAGAGATCAGAGCTGAAAAATGTGTTGCTGGTAAAGCGCAGCAGGTCAGGCAGCCTCCAAGGAGCAGGAGAATCGACGTTTCGGGTATAAGCCCTTCTTCAGAAGGGCTTATACCCGAAACGTCGATTCTCCTGCTCCTTGGATGCTGCCTGATCTGCTGCGCTTTTCTAGCAACACATTTTTCAGTTCAGTGTGGGAATACCATGCATCTTTTTGTTTGTGAAGAGTAGCATTTTAATGACTCTATAACACAACTCTGGATTTTTTAAGTACTGTACATTATACATTCTGAATGCTGCACAAAGAATATGTAATATACTCTGGGGAGCCAAGATGCTGGCTAGAATAAAATGCGATTATTAACCTGCCCAAGTGCTCAGAGGCTGTGGGTAACTAAACATGCTACTTGTTGGTATGATTAATTGTGTCCACCAGACAAACAATGAAATGAGCAAAACTAACAATTATGTGGCTGTACAATCGATAGATATGACGTGATTTATCAGATTCTTGCTCACCATCAATTCTGAATTCCATATTCCAACAAATTTTGCATCAGGCCTTGAAGGGAAAAGTGTATTGCAAATGCTATCTGAGTTGTAGCACTGCCAATTCCCTCACCCAATTCGCAACGATGCATCAGATTCTGGTAAGATGGCAGTGGAGTAGGGCTTCTGACCCTGGGGCTAGTCTACTCCACCATCTTTTGTTTTTGTTTGTTTTATTTTTATCTTTTTTTAATCTTTTTTTTCAATTTTACTTACCTCTTGTTGAAGAGCCTGGTTGCAGTGATGGCATTGGCACTGGCCAGTAGGCCCAGCGCGGACTTGTGGTGTAATCGTGGGTAGGCCCAGCGCGGACTTGTGGTGAAGTCATGGGTAGGGCCAGCGCAGACTCATGGTGAAGTCACGGGTAGGCCTCGCACGGACTCATGGTGAAGTTGCGGGTAGGCCTCGCACTGACCCGTGGTGAGGTCGTGGGTAGGCCCAGCGCAGAGTCGTGGTGAAGTCGCATGTAGGTGAGATGGTGCCAAAAGTGGCAGTAGCTCAGTGAAGAGGACTGATGCCTGGCCACCAGTCATTATGGCCCATGGAGGAGCACTGGTCAACAAGGAGTGTGAAGTTGAACACATTTTCTTTAATATTCTGCCTTTACATTCTATATTTTGGTTTATGTTTGTTTTTTATAATGGTTCCAGAGAATGGCAACATTGTACACCACTTTTCACTGTATTTTGTGACAATAAACAAATCAAATTAAATCCCTGAAGCTGACAGATACTCACGGAGGTGACATTTACCTGAAGCAATAGGATTTATTGCAAAGTTACAAAGCAGTTATGATAAAACAGCAGGCAATAATCTTCTACAGCAGGGTACCACCAGCACCTGTTCATTAATAAGCAAGTTTGGGCTTTGACAGTTGTCTACATGGTAAACTGATAAAAGGTGAGAGATGGTAATCTTGTAGTGAGGAGATCAGGCATTTAAGTTCCAAGTGAACAGAGGAAATAACTGGAAATTTAAGAAGGAAGTTAAAGGGAAATTGAGAATAAGAGATGTTAAGAAAGACAACAGAATCAACGAAGTAGAAAACTCAAGATGGGATCATACAGTATGGTCAAGTGAAATAGGGATTGATAAGAACGGTGAGAGGAGTAACAAATTAAAAATATTATATGTGAATGCATGAAGCATAAGAAATAAGATGAATGAGCTTGAGGCTAAGTTGGAAATTGGCAGGTACGATGTTGTGGGGATAACTGTGACGTGGCCTCAAGTGGACAGGGCTTGGGAAATGAATATTCAAGGCTATACGTGTTATCCAAAGGACAGACTGAGGGGGTGGTGTGGTACTGTTGGTGAGGAATGATATTCAGTCCGTTGCGAGGGGGGACATAGAATCAGGAGATGTAGAGTCAGCATGGATAGAACTGAGAAATTCTAAGGGTAGAAAGACCCTAATGGGAGTTATCTACACACCCCAAACAGTAGCCTGGATGTAGGGTGTAGGTTGAATAAGGAGTTGACATTGGCCTGTCACAAAGGTATTACTACAGTTGTTATGGGGATTTTAACATGCAGGTAGACTGGGGGGAGCATCAGGATGGTACTGGACCCCAAGAAAGGGAGTGCCTCCAAGACTGATTCTTAGAACAGCTTGTACTGGAGCCTACCAGGGAGAAGTCAATTCTGGATCTGGTGCCTGGATCTGGGAGAATCGGAAGGGTCAGTATTGCAGTTGAGCAAAGGGAACTATGGAGCTATGAGGGAGGAGCTAGCCAAAGTTCAATGGTTCAATACCCTATCAGGGATGGCAGTGGAACAACAATGGCAGGTATTTCTTGTACGATGCAGAAGGTGCAGGATTGGTTCATTCTGAAGAGGAAGAAAGATTCTAAGGGGAGGCAGGGGATGGCCGTGACTGTCGAGGGAAGTTAAAGATTTTATAAAGATAAAAGAGAAGTAGTACAACATGCAAAGTTGAGTGGGAAACCAGACGACTGGACAACTTTTAAAGAGCAGACGATAACTAAAAAGGCAATACATGGAGAAAAAAAAACGAGGGAAGGCGGCAAACTGGCCAAAAATATAGAGCAGGATGGTAAAAGCTTCTTTAGGTATGTGAAAAGAAAAAAATGGTTAAATTGGGCCTTTGAAGACAGAAACGGGTGAATTTATTATGGGGCACAAGGAGATGGCAGAAGAGTTGAATAGGTACTGTGGATCTGTCTTCACAAGGGAAGACACAAGCAATCTTCCAGGAGTGGCGGAAGGACCTAGGGTAATGGATGAACTGAAGGGAATTTATGTTAGGAACAAAATGGTGTTGGATAGACTGTTGGATCTGAAGGCTGGTAAGTCCCCAGGACCTGATGGTCTGCATGCCAGGGTATTTAAGGAGGTGGTTCGAGAAATCGTGGGCACTTTGATAATAATTTTCCAATGTTGTATAGATTCAGGTTCAGTTCCTGCAGATTGGAGGGTGGCTAATGTTGTCCCACTTTTCAAGAAAGGAGGGAGAGGGAAAACAGGGAATTATAGACTGGTTAGCCTGACGTCAGTGGTGGGAAAGATGCTGGAGTCAATTATAAAAGATAAAATTACGACTCATTTGGATAGCAGTAACAGGATAGGTCAGAGTCAGCATGGATTTACGAAGGAGAAATCGTGCTTGACTAATCTGGAATTATTTAAGAATGTAACTATGAAGATGGACAAGGGACAGCCAGTGGATGTAGTGTATCTGGACTTTCAGAAAACCTTTGATATGGTCCCACATAGGAGATTAGTGAGCAAAATTAGGGCAGATAGTATTGGGGCAAAATACTGACTTGGATTGAAAATTGGCTAGCTGACAGGAAGCAAACAGTAGTGATAAACGGGTCCCTTTCGGAAAGGCAGGCGGTGACCAGTGGGGCACCACAAGGTTCGGTGCTAGGTCCGCAGCTATTCACATTATACATTAATGATCTAGATGAAGGTATTAAAAGTAATATTAGCAAATTTGCTGATGACACAAAGCTGGGTGGCAGGGTGAAATGTGAGGAAGATGTTATGAGAATACAGGGTGACTTGGACAGGCTAGGTGAGTGGACAGATGCATGGCAGATGCAGTTTAGTTTGGATAAATGTGTGGTTATCCACTTTGGTGGCAAGAACAAGAAGGCAGATTACTATCTAAGTGAAGTCAAGTTGGGTAATAGGGAAGTACGAGATCTAGGTGTTCTTGTACATCAGTCAATGAAAGCAAATATGCAGGTACAGCAGGCAGTGAAGAAAGCTAATGGCATGCTGGCCTTCATAACAAGAGGAATTGAGTATAGGAGCAATGAGGTCCTTCTACAGCTGAACAGGGCCATAGTGAGACCGCACCTGGAGTACTGTGTGCAGTGTTGGTCTCCAAATTTGAGGAAGGACATTCTGGCTACTGAGGGAGTGCAGCGTAGGTTCACAAGGTCAATTCCCGAAATGGCGGGACTATCATATGTTGAAAGGTTGGAGCAAGTGGGCTTGTACACACAAGTTTACAAGGATGAGAGGGGATCTGATTGAGATGTCTAAGGTTATTAAAGGATTGGACACTCTGGAGGCAGGAAGCATGTTTCCGCTGACGGGTGAGTCCAGAACCAGAGGACAGTTTAAAAATAAGGGGTAGGCCATTTAGAACAGAGTTGGGGAGAAACTTCTTCACCCAGAGTGTGGTAAATATATGGAATGTTCTGAACCAGAAGGCAGTGGAGGCCAAGTCTCTGGATACTTTCAAGGAAGAGATGGATAGAGCTATTAAAGATAATGGAATCAAGAGTTATGGGGATAAGGCAGGAACAGGATACTGATTGTGGATAATCAGCCATAATCATAATGAATAGTGGTGCTGGCTTGAAGGGCCAAATGGCCTACTCCTGCACCTATTGTTTATTGTCTATAAATTAGACCGTCTAAATTCGATGCCAACCTAGGTACCTTAGTTACAGAAAAAGGAGAGAATGTTTGAAAAAAATTAAATTGAGATAAAAGTGACGGATTAAAATTTTTCAAAAGCTTGTCTTTTAAAATCTCCAATAATAATCTGTAATGCAGGTCGTTCTGCTATAACATGATAGTTGTGTTCCTCTGCAACATGGCACCATAGAAAATCACGCTACGGAAACTGCTTTAGAAAATCGGGCTGCAGAAGATTGCGAGTAGAAAATCACTACACCCATTCAGTCAAAAGTTTGCATTATCCAAACAATTTCCACAATTCGTCAATAGTGTTATAGCCAATTTGTGCTCACAAAACACGCGTTGTAGCAGAATGACCTGTGTTTAATTTTCATTGCCACAGAAGCTGTTTTTCAATAATTCACAATGGTTAAATTCAAGATCTTGCCTTCTTTCTTAAAGATGAAAATCGACTAATTATTCAAAAAATGCTTGAAATATAATTTTAATGTAAATATTCAATATTAGTAGGGAAACAAATACAGACAACATCTAGTGAGAAAATGCACCAGCAAATTGGTACCTTCAATTTTTGGATTTTTCCTTCTGGTGCATTTCAGTTAAATGCCCTTTCTTCACACTGGTCACCTCTATCTATTATTTCTGTAGTTAACGAGTGTTCCCAGTACAGATTATGAAATTATATTCCCTAATGCTTTTCTATTTTATCTCAATTTTTCTTTTCACCTAACTGTGAATATAATTAGAATGCAGCATATGATAGTGAAACTCTCTCAGTATGGTTGGTGAAACCTGGAACTATTCAGTAAAGCCACAGCTACACAATAACTGGATATTAATAAAAATGTAACTGTCCACTAATCATCAAAAATCCACCTAACGGATAATTCTATTAAATCCTTTTTAAATCCTTCATAAATTCCAAAGTTTTCATTTCCTCTACAATTCACTTAAATAACTTGGAACATGAGCTTCAACTATGATTTCCCTAGTGCTTTAAAAACCAAGTTCTGGATGGTGCTGAGGTTAGGCCAAAAAGCTAATGAGCATCTTGAATTGCTATGAACCAATCTCTTCTGTGAAAAAGAAACTAAGCTCTAAATCTGAAAAAAATTCAAACATTGCTGATGTTTCATGAAATCTTCACATATCGAATGAAAACTTGTACTTAACAATTTGCCAGTAAACGTTTGCTTTCTAGATCTTTTTTGGGAGTTTGAAAACAAATAGTCAAAATAAAAGAAATAATAATGCTTTGCTTCATCTTGGTTTCTGCTGACTACAGTGTTTACATAGCACCTGAGGTCAACTCCATCCTCACCATCCATCAGATACCCAATGCTTGACATCTTCATAAAAATCAACCTGTTTGGACACATTATGATCAAACTCTATGGTCATCACATTCGGAGATGGGAGTTGAACCTGAACATTCTAGCGCAGAGGTAAGTACATTACCATTATGTCCCAAGACCCTCTTGACAAACTCTGTTTATATCAAAGCTTCTGTACTAATTTCCTCCAATTGAATTAGATTTATCAAAATTAATACATAGCTTTCATATTAAGCTGTAACACAGTTTACCTTAACTTCTCCATTATCTTAAAATGCAAAATGTTGTTGCCAGTAACACCTATGCCACAACAGTGCCAGGCAATGACCATCTCCGATGACAGAGAACCTAACCATCAATCCTTGAAGTTCGATATCTTTGGTGATTCTTCCACTCATGACATTCTAGGTGTTACCACTGACCGGAAACTAAACTGGACCAACCATATGACTACTCTGGCTCCACAAATGGGTCAGAAGCTGGAAATTCTACAGTGACTAATTTACTGCCCAACTCCTTAAAACTTGTCCAGAACCTACATCCCATTAGTCAAGAATGTGATGGAATATTCTCCACTTGGACAGGTGCAACTTCAACAACATTCAAGAAACCTAACATAATCCAGGATAAAGCAGCTCCTTAAATGGCATGCCAACTAACACATTCAACATTCACTCCCTCCACACCAATCACAGTTGCAGTAATTTGTATCATCTACAAGATGTATTGCACCTACTCAAAAAACCTTAGACAGCATCTTCTAAACCTGCAAACCTCTGCCAACTGGATGGACCAGAGCAGCAGATACATGGGAATGCCAATACCTGCAGGTTACTCTCCAAGCCACATATCTGACTTAGAACCAGATCATTGTTCCTTCACTGGTACTGGATCAAAAATCCTGGAGCTTCCTTCCTAACAGAGTGTATCATCACCAAATGCAATGCAGCAGTTCAAGAAGGCACCTTACTGCCTCCATTTCTGGGAAATGTTGGCCTAGTCAGCGATGACCACACCCCATAAATGAATAAAGAAAGAAAGAATAAAGTAGTAAAGCTCCTACAGCAAAGGAGTTAAGTCCCTGCTTCATCATTCACCTCAACTACATATTCTCCCTATCCTTGTATACCTTAACTTCCCAAAACAAAAAAAATCAAATTTTGAACACACTCAACAACAGACCATCAATCCTGGGGTACAGAATTCCAAAGATTCACAGCTCTCATTGAAGACATTTCTCCTCAAGTCAGTACGACTGACCCATTATCCTGACACAGTGACCTTGAATTCTATCCTCATCAATCAGGGGAGAAACAACTTTTCAACATCTACTCTGTCAAGCCCGCAAAACATTTCATACTTTTCAATAAGATTAAATCTTTCCTTCCAGAAAAGATAAACCCATTCCATGCTACATCATTCCACTTTAAATCCCCTAGGATAACAAAACTGTAAATGAAATAATCCTTACTGGAATTAATTGACAGGGGAGAAGTCAAAGGAAATTAAGGGGGAAGAACGATATTAGTATGCTCTGCTGTTCTGACCAGCTCTTCAGAATATTTACAATTTTGTATTACAACTGTAGTTATTAAAGGATAAAATTACAGAAACAAATTCTGATATGTAAATGTCTTTTATTTCTGCACATTTATTCCACAATGCAACCTCTTCTGCTTTCTTTTCAGAAAACTGGATAATGATTGTTGCTAGCAGGACTAAAAGAGTTGATCTTCACAAATAAGCATAGCAAATCAATTTGACAGCTCATGATTTATGCAAATGGGTAGCTTATGCATTTCATTATAATAAGCAGGTTACATCTGTATTAAAATGTGAGAGAGAGAATAAAATTAAGACTTTTGTATAATTAAATGGGAGGCACTGCATTTCAGTTCTTCACACCCATTCAAGGCATTCATATGACTAAGAAAAGGAATATACATTGAATGAAAATATAACAACTATAAAGCAGGGTTAATCCTAGGAACATCAGGACAAAAAAGGCAGGAGTCAGTATCAGTATTAAATGCTGGATAAGCTGGCCTGTCAAATCAGGGCATTTGCTCCACTTGCTCCATGTCTCTTCCGCAAATAAATAACGCTTTTCCAAGATAGCAATGTACTGAGAATAAGGAACGCTACATTTGTCTGCAAACACATTTTTGAATTATTTGATCATATTAAATAGTGAAATGGTTTGGCAGAATGTTTATGCACGGCTAATTGAAAGGTCTGCAAAGGATACCTGTTTATATTGCTATATTTCTATATTTCTGTGACATGCTCATGGTAAGTCAGAAAACTTGACATTTTCTAAAGAGTTTTATATAAAGCATTAATTATCCACTAGCTTTAGTCTCTGGGTCAAGATTTTTACTCTCACTGATTTTAATATCAACATTTTAAAAAAATATTTATATTACAACGAAGGCCCTTTATTCATAGCTGAGAATTTTGGTTCATCAGCAAAATGGTGAATATATCAAATTATTTTAAATGCTATTTAGGATAATAATACATAAACGTTACATCTCAAGGCCATGCAACATGACTGGCATATGGTGGTGTTTATGTTCATCACAAACTTCCTCCTACCCTATCTGATCCAATCTTCCTATAAGCACAAGCTTCTATTTTCTTCACTTTCAATTGTTTTGTTTAAATGTATCTAAAAGAGATTGCTTCATGGGTCTGCAATTTTCTCCTCAGCAACTATCATATCTAATGTTCAAAATCCAATTCTGATAGGATTAAACTAAAACCTATTTTGTGTAACACAATGAAACGTATCCACTTCATGTATGTTTTAAGATCTAAATATTTCTCAAAACCCTGAATTTCAATACTTGAAATGAACTTTCAGTCATTTTTCCTATATCATACCATGTATAGAATTTCCCAACGTACAATCTGCACAACAAGGTGTTGAAAGGTAAGTTGCTCTGTTCTCTGCTCTTTCTTAACAAAAGGAGGACTGTTCCAGATACAGAAGTCTGATCAGCAGCATCTTTCATTGCAGCCTCTTTGTCAATGGTTAAAATATAAATTTTTGATGAATACAGTTTTTTGCTATTGGTCTGGTTTCTCCCCCACAAACTACTTTTTATATGGGCAAGCTCAACATTAAATACGGAGTTTGAGCTGATTATCAAAGTCAGAGTAGTCATTCTGGAATGACAGGCAGTAGTGAAAGTGTTGAAGATTTGCAGTAATCTAGAGATTTCGCTGCAATATTACATCAAGAAAAAATAGACAATTCCAAGCTGGTGAAGCCTCATTAAAACAATGCCAATTTATACTGTTGTATTATATTTCCTGTGTTTCATGCTTCAGACTAAACTTTCCACAGATGTACATACATCTACTTTATTAGCAGTGTCAGTTTACAATCCTAGGGCAGGGGTTGGGGTTAGACTGGTGCCTGTAATGAGATTCACCAGACTTTTTTCTTATGATGTTGGCTCCAGCTGTTATAATGGAGCCAACAGAATATGAAAGTGCACTCAGTCTCTTGTCTTTGATAAGAAGTGAAATTAAGCTACTGATTGAAGATGAATTTGTTTTACTACAAATCCCATAGTGAATTTAGAGTGAAACCAGCATGAAGTTGGTGCTAAGTTAATCGTACAAAAGCAGTAATAATCACATTATTTATCTTTAAGCATCCTTCACATTCAAGAAACACCTGGACGAATACATAAATAGGAAAGGAATAGAGGGATACAGATCCTGAGGGTGAAGACAGTTTTAGTATGGAAGGGCAAAATATGTCAATGCAGGCTTGGAGGGCTGAAGGGCCTGTTCCTGTGCTGTATTGTTCTTTGTTGTTTATTGTCTATTAATGACAAATGTTCTCACGTCTTAGAAACTCACTACAAAACAACATTACAATCTTGCATTGCCAGCCAAATAAGAAGCATGTCAAGTATTATAGGTGGTAAATTGGAGGCCCAGCTAAGTTTCAATGTCAAATATCTTAAGAAACTGAAAGAAATCTGGTGAGCCAAAGAATGCTGTCATTGTAGATTTTAGAACTAACTGGGACTGAACACTGCATAAAACGCTGAAAACAATGGAAAGACGCTCCAACTCAATCAGTAATTGCCAAGATGCATTTCAGTCCTCCTCAGAACTTTGAACCAAGAACTGCTCAGATTGTGTCATCAGAGGACTCTCATGAACTTAATTAAGATGAAGGTGGTACACCACTGCTGTAACTTTTCTGGGGTATCCAGGTAGAATTTGTTGGTATCACTGCTTGGTCAATTAATCAAACCAGCATCAAATCCAACAATGAGTTTCATGAGCAAAATTCGAAAGAATGCTTGAAACAGCCAGTGTTTTCACAATGCTATGCTAACTATCACTGCATTGAACTCAGCCTGTTTTGGGTACAGTTACAGCTATTAAATTCAGATGTGCATTCATTGCATTTATTTTGTTAAGCCCAAGGTTCCACATGTCAAGCATATTAAGTACTCAATGAACAGAACCATGCGAAAATGAAGTCTTGAGGTCATGTTTCTCACAATACAAGATGTTCACTGGCAATCTTTTGCTAACGACCTACCTCACCCTACCAAGATTACTAGTGAAAACATCCAGAATCTATATTATCAGAAATGCAATTGTAGGTGACTGAGCTTGCTGCTTCTTGATTCCAAATTCACAAATAGGCTTACAAAAAAGTTTTATTTAAATGTTAGTAATGACTTCTGTTCCCACTGCTGAGATTCAAAATTAATAATTCACTTTATTCTTCAGGAGATTTAGTACTTGAAACACAGAGGTCCTTTGCCACAGACACAGCAATATTTTTTAAACCAGTCCTAATTGCTGCAGACTCCTAAGGAAATTAATTAAAATAGAAAGTACGGTGCTGTAAGTTAGAAAAAAAACAGTATCCCACATAATAGACTATATATCTTAACTGCTAATGGCTTTGATGCAAGGATGAGTGGCAGGGAAAAGAAAGGAGAAAGAAATAATCAAGTTTCATTTACAGAGCACCTTTCACAACTTCTGGTTATTCCCATGCACATTTAACAGCCAATGAAGTACTTTGGAAGTGTAGCAGCCAATTTTGTGCACAGCAAGTGCTTGCAAATGGCAATTAAATAATTATCTATTACAAGTTGCCTACAACAGGAATAAACATTGGACCATGACTCTGGAGAACTCCATTGCTGTTCAGGAATAGTGACATGGGATTTTATTTACATCCACATGAAGTTTAGCCAACTCCTTGTCTTATTGACTCAGCTATACGTTTCTGAGCCTCTGATAGCACAGCAAACCCACATCCATTACCCTATGCTGCAGTCTAGATTACATGCTCAAGTCTCAAGAATGGGGCTTAAATCCATATCTATTCCCTCAGGTGGCAAGTCTGTGCCTAAGGAGGCAAGGCTGACCTGCCTAGAATACATTCATAGTTCAAAAATGCCTTTTTCATTCTTTCCTTCCCTTCTGCAACTTGCACACAGCAGTGAGCAAAGTGCTTCATAACTCAAAACCACATGAACTGTTTGGTTAACAGGAGGAAACTTGCTTCTGGGTGGGACCACTTGCAGCATGTCAGTGCACAGCAGGTACCTTTAGGGCTATCATCATTCTTGGTCATGGCCGAGGCTTCACTTATATGCAGCAGATCTACAAGTTTTCAGTTAATTAAAAACTCTGCAATCATCTTCTTGCATATCTACCACTGATTCCGCGTGCAAGTTGGCTGTGGAAGTTTTGGATATATGAAATCTAATTTCATGCACTATGATTAAAGGACTTTGCTTTTTGCCACTTTAAATGCCAAACCACAGACCTGTTCCAGTCCAAAAACAAATCAGATATAACACAACTTGCTCAGAGATTCAGGATCAAAATATAATGGTCCTACGATCTTGCATCTCACAAAAGGTGTCCGTAATGTGAGAATAATCGCTGGCCTGAATTGTAACCCAATGCTGCGCATGGGGAGGGTAGTTAGAACTGCAGTCACTGTTGCAAGGAATTGTAAATTTTACTCTCAGATTCCACTCGTATGCCACCAGCTGGTTTCCTGCTTATGTGCTGACGGTGGAGAGGAGCATGCAAAGCTTTCATTGTACAGCTCAGAGGAGAGCTGCTGCTTCATCTGAACCTGCACAAGGACAAACCTGACCTTCATCAGCTCCTTGAGAGCTGGGTCGTCTTCTATCCCGGGTTGCCATACTATCATCACCAAGTGTAAGGCAACTGGAAGTTTGCATCGAGTGACATGGGTTAAATTGTCTCACTTCTCACCTATGTTTTCACACTGACATTTACAGACATATTGGACTGAATCTTAACAGAAACTGGCTAAGTGTCAGTTTTGTTGAGTATTATAGACAGTTTCTCAGCGCAAGTCTCAACAAGATTCCTCGCACCAACTTCCCAAATTTGCCTCATTAGCTATGCACGACAACCCTAAGATGGCTTATTTGCTTAATTCTCCTAATCACCAATGATGGCAGTAAGTGTCATTGCCAGGACAGCCCAGAAGCCTTGACAATGACACCATATTTAAAAGGCAGTTATGAATCAAATTAAGCAATGCCAGTCTGGAGCTGCACGATTTGTTCCATTTGCTCCGACATGGCAGACAGAGGGAAAATTGGTGCCCCCCTTTGCATTTAGCAATCTGGATGTCCCGGTGGACAGGCTAGTGAGGAAGATGGCCAGCCTCTAGCCCCAAGGCTGTCAGAGAAGGCCATGACAAAAGACACTGCCAGTCTGATTTGAAGTTGCCACCCAGGTCCGTGCAGTCTCCATGAGAAACATGCAGCATCACAAAAAGGTCAAAGGCCATCTCTGCTTCATCATGGTAAGTATTGCTATTATCTTTGTGCTACTTAAGACACCTTCCATGGTTCATGTTCCACCATTCCCCATGCAGCATCTTCCATCAATCGCTCTCACCTATCCCAGCTCCCATTCTATTAACCCTGTATGCCCTCACCACATCAATAGACTCACTACCTGTACCAACAGTAAAAGTTTGCTACTTTCACTGCACTTAATCCTTCTCTTGATCTCGTTCCAAGAAACATCAGTCCACAATGCAGCAGAAAGACCCAATTCCAATGGTGGGACACTTGACATTCAGCTCCTCTTCCCTTAAAAGGAAAGAGCTGGTATTGGCCAGTTAGAAACAAGGCTGCTAATGTGATAATTTAGAAACCTCCACATCCTGGCAGCCAAGAATGAAGCATGGTCAATTGCTGTGCTCTTCTCCCATTACCACCACTCAGAATGGCTGTATCCAAATTTATTCAAATCTACATTAGTATGCAAGAATTCTAGACCAGGGAGGTTATAGTGCATTGAGTTATTCCAAAACATTCACACCTTGGTTTAATATAAATTCTACATTTTGCAGAACATTGTCATCATGCAGAATGAAGCTTAGGTAGTGACACGTGGAACAGTTTAGTCATTTTAAACACATGCTCCAGAATTTGTTTCATTATTTCATGTCAACTTTACAAATGAAATGAAATTCAAACATCAAAATTCACATTCCTCTCTAGAAAATCATATTATTGATAGTTTGAGAATGAATGATACACATGAGCAATGTAAGCAGTAACACTGTTAAAAACACAAAATGACTTGAAGTCAACATCAACTTCAATTTCATTGTAAACACATCTTAGAAATCAGAATTTCTGATGACTATATATTACATGTAAGTATGTATTGATTTAAATATATATAGAAAATAACAAATACAAAAATGAAAGATAAGCAATAATGTTTCCTTTGAATGAAGAGAAATATGGAAATTCAGGGAGTATGTCTGGCTGATAAGTATCTTTTGGAACATCTCCTGGGATAGATGATAATTGCTGCCAACTCCATTACCTCAGCATCACCAAAAAGCTCATTTCTATTGGCAAAAACATCACCTGCTTCTGCTACACAGCAGTTCATCTGCCACTAAAACCAGATATCTCCATTTATTATTTCCAGTCCAGTCCTCGCTTAAGCGCTATTCTTTCATCCTCAATTAAGCTTCAGCTCATTCAGTACTTTGTTCCCCATGATCTAGCCTGCCCCAGGTGGCACTCACCAACCTTCCTTGCCCTGTCTGAGTTGCATTAATCCCTGGCTCTCAACACCACAAACATGAAAGCCTGTAAGTTCTAATTTCTTCATGGCCCTACTCTTTGCAACCTCCAATACTGCAGTGCACTTTGCTAAACACACAATTTCTCAACTGTGGCCTTGTTTGCATCTGTTAGTTCCTTCACAACATTTTGATAACCGTAGTAATTGTAAATTTAGCACCTAGATCCAACTACCTTACCATTTCAATACACAAATTAATGGCAATATCTAAAACCCATAGTAATCATATTATAAAAATGCCTTTAATAATCTCCGCTGCTCCTAATATCTTATCCTTTGGCTTGACACCCATTTATGCCCCTCTATAACCTCTATAAATTCGATATTTCACATTAAATTGCAAGTTATTTATCACGAATCTCTCCTGGAATGGACAGCAATACTATTTACTATGGATAATAGCTACCTTATTTGAAGAATTAATGATTTCAGCGATCTCTCCTCCAGTTGACAATTCATATCTTTCATAACCTCAATGGGGATGGAAAGTGAACACAGAAGTCCACATCAAGGAGATCAAACAACAAAATTCCTTCAAAGTACAAGCAGTTTGAGAAACTCGTCAAAAGAAATGTAGTTTTATAATTTGGGGCAATGAGTATTTGAGCAAAAGGGTAACTGTTAAATAGGTCAGAGTTGGAAATTTGGAGTTCTTAGTGCACCTTTTTAATGATGCATTGTAGAAAGGACCTTAACATCATAGGGAGAATCAAGTATAGCTTATACGAAACTTGAAATACTGTAATTATTTTCAGTGAAGCAGAAAAAACTAGGATATTTTAAGACAGTTTTCAAAATTATTAAGGAGACTTAATGGGAAAAGTGTGTTCTTTGGTTGGGAAGTCAGTAACAAGGATGGCAAGAGCACACACGATTCAGCCATTAGCTGTGTGGCTCTAGCAAAAACTTGGAAGATTCAAAAGGGCCAAAGGCCATTTTCCATCTTGCAAATTTTAATGGTTCTTTTTCTTCTGGTTCAATCCAAGCTCTCTTACCTGAACATCCCCTTGTGATATTATCATATACATCAAATTTAACAATCAACAGGAGCTAGTTCATACCAAAACTTTCTAAAAGAATAAATTCCTTCTCACATTATAACAGCACTTTGAAAAGTACTGTCATGGCTGCAAAGCTCTTTGAGCGAGCCGGAGGTCCAGGAAAATAATACATTAATGCCAATGTTTCTTTCCTTGTCAATTCAACAAACAATGCAAAAGTACCAAGAAAGGTTTACTGTAATCGAATTTATTAGATTTGGGAATAACCAATCTTCTATTTAATGGCAACTAAAAACAAAGATGACTTTTTTTTTGAGAGGCACTTTCATAATACAGAGTTATTCCAAATCCCTTTCATGTGAATCCCTTCCCCAGTTTTCTACCTTAACTTCAGAGATGCATGTAGTGGTTTGCTTCTTTTTGATGATGTCATAAGATCCCATTAAAATAATGCTATTTGTAACTCATCAGTTGGAAAATAGCTAGGGACAGGCAGAAGAAGTTTCTCACTTTTAATAATGAGGAAGGAGATGAGAATTTCATCATGCTGTGCTATACTATCGGGACTTGAGGGTTATTTATGGATAATGAATGATTGTATTATTTGCAGCCTCGGGTTTACTTCCTCTAGCTAATTCTCCAACAATTATCTGGTGAACGATTCAAGAATACCCAAGTTGTATTCTTTGCGATTTTAAGATAAAAGACATATCTTGTATAATTTGACAGAAGAGACAAAATACACCTCCAAGGAGATAGTTTTAAAATTGAGTTTTAAAACAATTCTCAATTGCTTAAGCTTTGTTGACATTGTCAGACTTACTTTAAAAAGTAATTAAAATAAAGGACAGTATGGGACATGTTGGAGTACTTTTGAGAGGACGGTATTACAGAAGGTGGGTGGAAAAACGTATACCGCAGAAATGCTAGAAATCAATTAACTTTACATTAGCCGGGATTGAAGTTAATTTCAGAGTGCTGCCAAGCAGTTCTTGCACTTCCTAGATGCCTGAAAAGGGTAAAGCCTGGCATCACTGTTGTTCATAATCGTTAATCTTCTAATTTCCTGTCGGCTCTATTTTACAATTTCATTATACATGAAGAAAATGACATGTTTTAAAAATTTTAGAAACATGCATTTCAACTACTGAAGTTCAACAACAAATAAACTGGATCAGAGAAAAACCACATTGGACAGTAATACAACAATAACAAAAGAAATAGATTTATTGCAAAATCTAAAACCCATGGTAATTCTATTATCTACCCTTTTGTGTTATAAACAGTTAACTGAGTATTTTTGGCAGATCAACATAATCACTTAAAACTCACCAAAATATAGCTTTAAAATAGTTAACTTTAAAAAACAAACATCGGCACTATTCACATTCAAAATAAAACTCACTGTGCTTCTTTTTTCAATGGTTTGTTTCCACATAGGCAGTGATTAATGCAGTTGTGAGGGCAAACAAATTTGATAACTCAACTAAGTAGCTATAGTTTTCTTTCATATCTGAACAAAATGGCAGGCGGAGTGGAAGATAAGCAACAGAATCTAAACCAGGTTGTATCAGATATCACCTTGAATAGTTTTGACCAGTGTGCTATTGGATCACTTCTTTGTGAGAATAAAACATCAAAATAAACATACACATTCACACTGGAATGGTGATTTGAAGCATTTGATGGTTACTTCAAAACACAATTGGCATTGAGACAGGGAGTACGTAAAATCTCTCTGGGGATTAATCTTCTGCAACATTTGTTTTATCAAAAACAAGGGGCAACGTTTATTAAGGCTTGGTAAGGAAATCAGATAGTACAAAATGGCAGGTTAACACTCAGTCAAGGCCAACCATGTTCTTCCGCTCAGCCACATTCCATACAAGCAGCTAATACAAGAATAGGGAAGTCTACCGGCCAACCCAC
Source organism: Chiloscyllium plagiosum (assembly GCF_037043375.1). Classification (NCBI taxonomy): domain Eukaryota; kingdom Metazoa; phylum Chordata; class Chondrichthyes; order Orectolobiformes; family Hemiscylliidae; genus Chiloscyllium; species Chiloscyllium plagiosum. The sequence continues at coordinate 23,349,615 of NW_028270164.1, forward strand.
TCATCCTGCACAAGAAATGTCTATCAATTGAATATAGCACTTAAGAAGGGGAAGCATCCCAAAAAACATAATCCTCCACTGTTACTATATACCATAAAGACAACAAGTACGTGTGCAGTAATTAATACAGCATCTCTCATCTACAACTGCAAAGAAATTTGTAACCTATTATTTATCTGCGTCTAGAATGAGTGTTACATAAAACAACAGGGATTACAAATATATCGGAGATTCGCCTACTTTGAATCAAAAGTTTACTACTAATTTGGTGAAATGCAATATTAAATTGAACAAAAAAGTGCTTAAGTATTAAACCGGTCAGATTGCAGCTCTGGATAGCAAAGAGTTCACATTTCAGGACTGTAACATTTCCTCAAGCCCCAAAACATTCATTCCAGCAGTTTCTGTTTCAAGATCTGCACAATCTCACATTATCTTGTTCCTGAATTGAGGAAATTCAGTTTAGATTTTTTTTTAAATCAACTTGTTCAGAGATGTTATTAGACACCTCTGTAGAGCAGGTGGGACTCAAACCCCAGTCTCCTGGCTTACACTACCACTGTGCCACACAACCCTTCAAATTCACACTGGTTAATTTTGGTAAAGTGCATGCTCCTGAAATTGGTCAGTTTAGTTCCTTTCTGACATTTCCTCCTCAAAGACTAACTGCTTACTTCTCATCAAGTCACTACTCACAGGAGAGGCTATTAATATGCATCGTTATGCAAATTTGGATGTAATTAATTAAGTATTGTTCTTCAGAGAATGCTTCCATTATAATCTAATTAGGTTCAACTGGTATTCTTGGCATCTAATTTACTCAGACACTTGCTATTTCCGAGTCAACATTCTGCACCATGTCCTCCAGCAGCCTTCAATTCATCACCAAGTCTTCACAGCTCAGCACCTCGTCTCAAGTGCATTACATTGATAAGAAACTACAGGAGCACCAAGTTATGTACATTTTATTTCATTCATTATAAGGCCAGTAAAACTAGCTTTAAAAGACAGTTGGAAAAATTGTTAATAAAATTAGATACTTCAAATCTAGATGGGTGGCATGGTGGCTCAGTGGTTAGCACTGCTGCCTCACAACACCAGGATCCCAGGTTCGATTCTAGCCTCGGACGACTGTCTGTGTGGAGTTTGCACATTCTCCCTGTGTCTGCGTGAGTTTCCTCCGGGTGTTGCGGTTTCCTCCCACAGTCCAAAAATGTGCAGGTCAGGTGAATTGGCCATGGTAAATTGCCCATGGTAAATTGCCCATAGTGTTAGGTTCATTAGTTAGAGGGAAATGGGTCTGGGTGGGTTACTCTTTGGAGGGTTGGGCTGAAGGGCCTGTTTCCACACCGTAGGGAATCTAATCAGAGTAGTTGCATTTGAGTTCATACAAACTAAGCCTTTACTATCAAATGTCAATTCCTGTAAAATTGCCTTCAAGGAAGGAAGACTGCTTTTGCTGGGAACCACTGACAGACACAAAAATGGACCATACTTCGGCAAGCTAAGCACATCTCCTCGCTAATAGTGGAGATGCACAGTGAATGGCAGAAGATAATAGTTCAAGCTTCAGAAACTGTAATTAATACTATTTTTCATGACAGGAGAACACAAACGAAAAGGTCTGCCACAATTCCAATGGCCTGCTAATGGGATTTCATTGTGGGACTTGTCAGTTGGAAAACGTGAATAACAGACAAAAATGCAGAACCGCTATACATAGTAATTTATTAGGTAGCAAAGTGGTGATAGTTCAGGACTAGTAATCCAAATGCCTGAACTCAATTTAGGGGAATGAGTTTAAATCCCACCATGGTCAAAGATTTTGAATTTAATGAAATACGTTTGGAACACCTGTAACTTTTTGAAAACATATCCTCCCTTGTGATGAGGGTGTCACTGGCATGAGCAACATTTGTAGCGTCTCTCAAATTTCCCTGCAAGGCTTACAAGGCTGTTTGAGGAGCTAGTTAAAAGTAAACCACATGGCTGTAGGTCTGGAAATACACCTAGGCCAGATCACATAAGGATGGCAGATTTCTTTCCCTAAAAGAGATGAAATTAGATGGGTTTTACAACAAGTAGGTGTCATTATCACCAATACTGGGGAATACCTGTATAAATTGTGTGTGGACATGTGATGGCTTACCTCTCAGGCAGGTAGAACGCAAACCCAGACATTCTGACCCAGAGAAGAGGCTACCATTACAATCCAGATTTATAAAGCATCAGTCTGGGCTTTTGTAATACCAACCCTGTGAAAATACCACGATATTACTGCGTCCCCCAACTGACATGCAAGAATCTACTGAACAGTCTTTAAGACATTTGGTTTAGCCTGGACTCTGATCCTTGAACAATGTGGTTAACTTTTAAATGCCCTCTAAAATGGCCCCGGTTGCCATTCAAAAAGCAACTCACCAGCATCTTCTCAAGAACAAACGACTTGTCAACAATGGTCACTTCCATGAATGAACATTTTTTAAAAAATCAATTAGTAAAATAGTGAAGTATCAAAGATACCGGAATCACCATTCACACCTTTTGCAGAGTAAAAGGTCAAAGGGTGTGGGGAATAATGGCTATCCCACCAAACAGCTCAGTTACTAGATTTGAGGTGGGGCTTCTGCCCTTTTGGAAGTGGATATCCCTCCTCAGAGTTGCTGGATAATCTGAGGCCATTAGCATCCTGGGCTTCTGAACAATGGCATGTGGTTTTGGTTTGGATTACTGAACAGGCATCTCACCAGCTGCTAAGATGGCAAGTCCTAGTGAGGGGACTGGCGAGCTGATATTCGAGAGGTTATGAGTGTGTGTGTGTGTGTGTGTGTGTGTGTGTGTGCGCGCGCGCGCACTTAATTGGACATTAATTGCCCAGCTCAGGGCCTCAATTCTCTTTCAGGAGAGCAGGCTAATCTATGCCACCCCTGCCACTGGGATACGATAGTGGGGATGAAAGTGCGGGGGTAGGTACCAGGCTGGCTTCCCGTTCCATCGACTGAGACCCATTCAAACCTGTTAACTGGGGAACATTAAATAAAACTGGACAAGTGTATTCACCTTAGCAACGCAGACATTAACCAACCTCAAATAGCTTAAACTGATACTTAGAACAAAAGAACAAAGAACAATACAGCACAGAAACAGGCCCTTTGGCCCTCCAAGCCTACGCCACACATTTTTCCCTTCCATACTAAAAGTATCTTCACTTACAGGATCTGTAACCCACTATTCCTTTCCTAGTCATGTTTTCGTCTAGGTGCCTCTTGAATGCTCCTATTGTGTCTGCTTCCACAACCTCTGGCAATGCATTCCAGGTACTCACTGCCCTTTGTGTGAAATAAGTGCCTCGCACATTTCTTTTAAAACTTCCCTTCCCCACATCTTGAACCCATGTCTTCTAGTAATTGACCCCTCCACCCTGGGAAAAAGCCTCATACTTTCCACTCTATCCATGCCATTCACAATCTTTGAAATGTCTATCGGGTCACCCCTCAACCTCCTGCATTCCAGTGAAAACAAACTCATTCTATCCAACCTTTCTTCATAGCTAAAATCCCCCACAGCAGGCAATATCCTGGTAAATGTTTTTCTGTACCATCTGCAAAGCATCCACATCCTTCTGGTAGTGTGGTGACCAGAACTGTACGTAATATTCCAAGTGTGACCGAACTGAAGTTCTATAAAGCTGCAGCATAACTTGTCTATTCTTATACTCAATGCTCCTTCCAATAGGCAAGCATGTCCTAGGCCTTTTTTAACTACCTTATCTATCTGCACTATCACCTTCAGTGATCTGTGGATAAGCACACCCAGCTCCCTCTGCATACCATACTCCTAGGGTTCTGCTATATAATTTCCACTTGTACCTGACCTCCCCAAAATGCATCACGTCATATTTGTCTGGATTAAACTCTACTTACCATTTTTCTATCCATGCCTCCAACTGTATATCCGGCTGTATCCTGACAATCCTCCTCACTGTCTGCAACTCCACCAGTCGATGCAGACCAGCCACATTTTCCTCCAAATCATTTATGTAGATCACAAACAGCAGCAGTCCCAACAGTGATCCCTGCAGAACACCACTAGACACAGCCCTCCATTCCAAAAAGCGTCCTTCCACTGCTACCCTCTGTCTCCTATGACCAAGCCAGTTCTGTGTCTATCTTGCCAGCTCACCCTGATACCACATGACTTCATCCTTTGTACCATTTTGCCATGAGACACCTTGTCAAAGGCTTTACTGAAGTCCATGTAGACATGAACCACTTTTCCCTCAATCAACTTCGTCACTTCCTCAAAAACCTCGATCAAGTTAATGAGGCACAACCTCCCCTGCACAAGTCCATGCTGATAATCGCTAATAGGTCCATTGCTTCTAAATTCATATCGATCTTGTCCCTGGGAATCTTTTCCAATAATTTAGTTATCCCTGACACGAGGTTCAGAGGTCTTTAATTTCTTGAATTATCCCTGCTACCCTTCTTTCACAATGGGACAACATTAGCTATTCTCCAGTTCTCTGGGATCTCTGGGATACAAAAACGTCTGTCAATGTTCCAGCAAATGAGCACCACAGTACGTTGAAATTGTGAAGTTCACTTAAAATATACAATAGTAATAAATTTTACATATTGACTACATCATTTAGGTTCTTCATAAGCTAATGGAGCATTAAAAGACACTTACCAGAATCGATCATATATTAGAGTTGGTTAACTACAATTCAGATTTATTAAATTGTATAAAATGTTGAGTCATCTAGAAGTAAATGCAGCTGCAAAGCCGAAATAGTATAGGACAACTGTTCGGTGCTTATCTTGAATATGGATGTACAATATTACAAAATGTTTTAATAAGATAAATGGGAAAAACAGTTCATTAGTTATTTAGAGAGCATACGTTTAGAACAACCAAAAGAATAAACAAACCACTATTCAACATACTGATTCTGCACCCCCTCCCTCCACCATATTACAGGTAATTAGGTCTCTACATGTTGCAACTTGGACTGTAAGTACACTAAATAATGGGCACTTGTTCAGCAGTCCTGCCTGAAACAGGGCTAGTCTCTTTCAAAATCCAAACCAAACTTCTACACTGATAAGAAAGATGCAATGTATAAAATGTGGGTACAAAATGGATGCAGTTTGCACATTTGCCCCTCATTGTTATTTCAGGCTTTGAGCAAGCTAAACAGCCACCCTGAAAGGGCATCTGCGGATACTTTTCAAAAACACTGAAATATTCCAATATTTAGATGCCATTGCTTGGACTCCAAAACATACACCAACCTGCACCATTAATCTTTAACAGGAGTGGGTAACATGACTTGGGTCTGTCAGTTCTGCATCTCCTTAACAAAGTACAAGTTCCAAACCAATCTCTACAGTACAAACATCCTGAATACTACATGTATTCAAGTTTCACAGATGTATATGCTTAAATACATTACATTTAGTATTAGAATACCCCACAATGTCTGACTAATCATTAAATCCCTTGAACTCCCTGACAAGCCTATTATACAATAAATGGGGGGATGCTGACTCACTGCTTGATGCTTCATATCTCTGTGCCAACTCCCAGCCTTTGAAACACAAAGATGAAGAGAGTCAGCCTTCGGTATTTAAACCATATACAATAAATACCTGTCTCAGTCATTATAAACTTCTGGAACATTTTAGAAAGCAATTAAGTAGTTCACAGAGCTGACTAAAGCAAAACATAAAACCAATTGGAGTCTTCAAATACTGGCAATGATCCAATCAGAATATATTAAACATCTGCGACATTAAACATTACAAGAAGCCTGGCACATTTCACAAGTTATCCCAACTATGCATCACATGTACAGCTGGAGAGCATCACTCAGCAGCCTCTGCACATGCAGCACACTTTCTATCACCTTGCTCTTCATGTTGCACTTCAAAGAACCAAGAGGAGTCCAAGGTACTCAGATAGCCCTGCGTTTGTCCCTTCAATCTTTCCGTAGAAATTTCAACAGAATAACTGGGGGGAATCATACTAACTCAAATGAGTCAGTCAGGGACAATCTAAACCCTTCATGAATTCATAACTGATTATATTATCCAAATTCATAGGATTAACTTCCATCATTTGATGGGCAGGTAATTGACAAACCAGCCAATTAGGTTTGCATCATTGATTATTAAAATAACTTTAACACCTTTATTTTAAAAGGAATTGAACATTGCAATGCAGTGTTTTGTTGCCTTCCCCATTTGTCTCAGACCTACTCACATGGTTTAGTGATACATATCATAATCTCTTCCTCACTCAAGACAGGGGGACCATGAATGCTCAAATGAGATAACGCTAATGGCAAACCAATAAAATAATTACTTTATATTTAATGGGAAATTAAATCTCACCCTAATCCATTACAAGTCTCATAATTTTGCAAATGATACAAAGTACTTCAGCTTGCAGACCAATCTCACTTCTAAACTTCAAAGTAAAACAAGGAACTGTGGATGCGGGAGATCTGAAGGAAAAATAGAAACTCCTGGTGAAACTCAACAGGCTTGGCAGCATCTGTGGTATGAAAGCACAGTTAACATTTTGACTTCAGGGGCTCTTCATCAGTTTATCAGGTCTCAGAACATTGAATCCTATCAAATTGCGGAGCAAGGGCTTAACAGCCTTACTCCTGTTCCTATTTCTTATGGTCATTCCATGGCAGCACAGTCTGCTCCTTGAGTGAAACAAAAATCCAACCACTTTGCATAATGAGCTGGCCCAGCCCTCCAGGTTTTACAACTGGCCAGCTTTATCATCAAATAAACTCCGCAAAAGGACAAAAGCTAAACAAAAACTTCTCTTGCAGCTTATCAGTCAGCAAGCTCACATTAATGAAGCCATTTCAACATACTATATTCAATTTCCTTCCAGTAACATTAATAAGCCTCAAGGTCTCAAGCTGCTGGTACATGAGATGTACCATTCATCTCTCATTTTCAATACAAGAACCTGTGATCTGAAGACTTCATTTCACAAAGTTAAGATATACTTAATCACAATGCGTTATAAAATATCGGAAATTTCTCAGTTAAAAGCCTCAAAATTAATTAGCTTTCATGACACTATGCCTTTTCTAAATTTGGTACACGGAATTTTTCAAATATATGATACAGATCTCATTGTTAAAAAATGTGAAAAAAAATGTTATACACTCTCGTTGTGCTTACTTGTTCATTTGTAACAGCGGCTTTGGCAATGGTATTGATTCTAGTGATACAGTGCAGCAATCAGCATTTCACCTTTGCACAAAGACAACATGAACTATATTGTGACAGTGTATACAGCATGCACTATTTATTTTCTTTATTAGCACCAGGTTCCAATCAACTCTTTATATTGCAGAAGTATTAAATGCTTCAGAAATGCATGCATAACAGAGCAATCAAGCTTTCAGGAATTTAATTTGAGAGATTGATAGTTAAAGGCAGACGCAAACTATTCTATTTGGGTCAAAAAACAAAGCAAGGAACTCCTGCAGAGCTGAAGGAATTTGTCAGGCTTACGTTATAGAAACACCAAACGCACTTCAGGGTAGAGATTGTGAGATAGATACATTTATGGAGCTCTCTGCCACAGAAAGCAGTTGTATGTTTTCAAGCAGGAGTGAGATATTGTTCTTAGGGCTAAAGGGATGGAAGGCTAACAACAGAAAGCAGGAACAGGGGACTGAGCTGGATGATGAGCCATGATCATATTGCATCAGGGAGTAGGCTTGAACAGCCTATCCCTGTCTCTAATTTAAATGTTTCTATTTAAACTGAAAACAGGCCAGTATATGGGGGAGAAATAAAATAGAATGCTTTGAGAGAGTAAGATTAAATAGGGTTGTATGACACTCGTAGGCGAAAGTGAGTACCGCAGATGTTGAAAATCAGAGCCAAGATTAGAGGGGTGCTGGAAAAGCACAGCAGGTCAGGCAGCATCCGCGGAGCAAGAAAATCGATGTTTCGGGCAAAGGTCCTTCATCAGGAATGAGCTGTAGATGAAGGAACGAGCATTCCTGATGAAGAGCTTTTGCCTGAAACATTGAATTTCCTGCTCTGCAGATGCTGCCTGACCTGTTGTGCTTTTTCAGCACCATTCTAACCTTGTATGATACTCCTGTACAACAGAACCCGACCAACAAAATGGGCCAAATGGACCATTTCTAGGTTATGTAATTCAAGGTATATTCTTTACATGATTAAATTTTTACATACCAAAAGGAGTCAATAAACAGACAATCAACTTAGTTAGAATGAACAATTTTTCAAGCAAGCATTTAAAACATAAGTCAATTGCCAATGTCAATATTTTCAGACACAAACAAAAACATACTTATTTTAAGTATTAAATAGATTACTGAAAAATTGGAATCCTAAACAACTAGAAGTCTGACATCAATTTTATCTTCTCTTCTAACCCTCATCCAAAACTATATTTACACTTTATTCCCATATAAAACTTCTTCAGTCATCGTTTGCCATTCACCTAAGTGTGTCTCTGCTCTTCACTTGCCATCACCAGTAAGCATATAATTGTTCAAACGTTATTGACACAAATAAAGGGATGATCAATGATGCAGTTATTAAGAATACTTCTAAAGTATTGATTTCCAGATACTATAAAATTAATTTTAAACAATACCTTAACATTTATTCCTAGGATTAGAGTTCCATTTCATCATTTTGGTATTTAAAGTATGTGGCTTAAATTTGTAAAGATTTACAATTCTCTGAACCATGCCAAGAGTTTTCTTTGTTTAGCTTGGACTAAAAGAAGAGAGAATGAACTTGCGACAGGACAATTTATTTATCCAACCTTTCTCTGGATGACAATGTTCTCTGATTAACAGTCACATTCTACCAACTATAGAATAATCTGTTCTATGAAAGAGTAAGTGCAATCACTAAGAACACAATACTGTCAAAATGATGTGAATCAAATACAATTCATCTCTGATTTTTAAGAAATATGCTAAGTCTGCACAATTCAGTGTCCAAGATCAAGTATGAGCCATAGCAGTAAAACAGGAGGCGCAGCTTTTGTGAAAAACCCACAACTCTCAATGTTTAAATATTGAATTCCAGTTAAAAAGTTTTAACATATTTCACATGTGTAATATATATAACTGCATTAAAATCTTTCTTGCACTTGTCAGATTTTGCCTACATTGTCAAAAAGTATAATGGAACCTACGTATGTAAACTTATTATGCTATAATTACACTCTCTCTTCAGTGGGTACCCCATGTATATCTCCTGAGATCAACTAGTTCAAATAAAATTCTCAAAGAGTGAACCAAGTGGACCAGGAAGGTCTAATAGTATTGCTGAAGTCTAATTGTATTATAAATTTTCATAAAGGTAACAGTACAGGGAGAATGTATTTAAAAGATAATAGGTTATATGTGGGAAAATGTGGCGGTGCTGTGCTTTGGTGGGCAGAGGACAGCAAATTTCAAAGCACAATGTTACCATATTGTACCACACACAACCTTTATCATTATAAGAGAACATCACTGGCATAATTTGCACATAACAATATTGCAACAACAATAAAATTAACTGCTTCAATCTCCTGTCATAATGTAGGAAATATGGGAGCCAATTGGTGCACAGTAAGCTCCCACAAAAGCAACATGATAATGACCAGGTAAATCAGTTTTTGTCATCTTTGGTTGAAGAAAAAATATTGGCCAGGACAACAGGGCAAATCCTGTGTTCATCTTCAGAACAGCATCATGGGATCTTCCAGAGCAAGGTGACGGGTACTCAGTTTAACTTCACATCGGATAGGATAGTGAAGGCGGCGTTTGGTATGCTTTCCTTTATTGGTCAGAGTATTGAGTACAGGATTGGGAGGTCATGTTGCGGCTGTACAAGACATTGTGAGGCCACTGTTGGAATATTGCACGCAATTCTAGTCTCCTTCCTATCGGAAAGATGTTGTGAAACTTGAAAGGGTTCAGAAAAGATTTACAAGGATGCTGCCATGGTTAGAGGATTTGAGGTATACGGAGAGATTGAATAGGCTGGGGCTGTTTTCCCTGGCGCATCGGAGGCTGAGGGGTGACCTTAGAGAGGTTTATAAAATCATGAGGGGCATGGATAGGATAAATAGACAAGGTCTTTTCTCTGAGATGGGTGAGTCCAAAACTAGAGAGCATAGGTTTAGGGCGAGGGTGGAAAGATATAAAAGAGACCTAAGGGGCAACTTTTCATGCAGAGGGTGATGCGTGTATGGAATGAGCTGCCAGAGGAAGTGGCAGAGGCTGGTACAATTGCAACATTTAAAAGGTATATGAATAGGAAGGGTTTAGAGGGATATGGGCTGGCAGGTGGGATTAGATTAGGTTGGGATATCTGATCGGCATAGACCAGATTAGGTTGGGATAATCTGGTCAGCATGGACGAGTTGGATTTAAGGGTCTGTTTCCGTGCTATACATCTCTGTGGGCGGCATGGTGGCACAGTGGTTAGCACTGCCGCCTCACGGTGCCATAGACCCGGGTTCAATTCCCGCCTCAGGCAACTGTCTGTGTGGAGTTTGCACAGTCTCCCCGTTTATGTGTGGGTTTCCTCCGGGTGCTCCGGTTTCCTCCCACAGTCCAAAAATGTGCAGGTTAGGTGAATTGGCCATGCTAAATTGCCTGTAGTGTTAGGTGAAGGGGTAAATGTAGGGGAATGGGTCTGGGTGGGTTGCTCTTCGGAGGGTCGGTGTGGACTTGTTGGGCCGAAGGGCCTATTTCCATACTGTAAGTAATCTAATCTAATCTAATCTATGACTCTATGAAAGACAGCACCACTGACACTGACACTTCCTCAGTCTTGCTCATTGGTTCCAGCCTTAACTTACCTTAACCTAACAATGGACTAATACTAAGACAGATACAAAAGAAGTCACCTTGCTCTGCATAGTTAATATTACACATTGAGACTGGCACTCTCATCAAGAAATGCCACAGAAGCCATGATTTGGAAACTGTAGTTATGATAGGTGGAGAGCACACTTCTTCGACCAAGAAGTGAAAACACAGTAAAGGAGTGAATTCTACATCACATAATTAGGCTTTATCTGATGTGGTAGTGTTTGTTCTTCAGTCCATGTCTTTTTTTTAACTATAGCTAACAATATTAGATGTGAGAATTCCAAAAGATAGCAAATGGAGCTATGGTTAATTGGTTTAGTAAAATGAAGCTACGGTTAATAGCAGATGCAAATTACTTTTGTCAAATAAATACTGAGATGCAATCTCTAGTTTAAATGGAGATTGCCTTTAAAACATATTATTCAACCCCAAATCTAAGTTTAGATAAAGCAATAGCTGGTTGGAGTTACTCAGGAAAGCTGTAACAACTATTATTATATTTTCATTTAATTACAGAAAGTTAGCCATGCCCACTTGTAAATTTGAAGTTTACAGATGTTTAAACTTTCTGGGAAGGAGATGGAGAGGGGGAATGGATTATTGTGGTAGTCTAAAGTAGAACTGAATACTTCTGTTATTTAAATTCCAATACACTTTCCCCTCGGTGTCAGACTGTAACACCAAAGTTAGCACAAAAGAGACAGTGATTTAACCTCCAGTTAATCTACTAAACAGTGAATCTTTAGATGAGAAATTCACTTTAAAGCAAATGCATGGATAACTCATTTAACTCTCATATAAATTTGGCTACTCATTCTTGATGTTATAGACAAAATTGAATCATGAATGTATCCACACCAAGGAGAAGTTAGCACAACCATTCTTTCGGAATCTTTCAAAGACAGCTGTTCTAATTTCTGCAACTGTCCTTTAGCCAGGATAAAGGTGAATTAACAAAACCTTAGACCTTTGTTTCTCCTCTCCAAACTAGGGAAGGAAAATAAATGCTGGTCTTTTTAATGTCTGAAATACAAGCATATGAGCAAGGATGATTAAAAATATTGCGTAAACTGCAGTGTGCAAAAGTGCCTCTCTGATATTTGATGCAGTCAATATTACTCATTAAATTAAAATAGTATGCTGTGGTACCCCTATTTTCACTGCAACTTTACCCAATGTAAATCTGGAACACTTTACAAGTTTACAATTCTACTTATACTTAGAATTCATGACAAGTAATTATGACAATAAAATAAACCTTCAACATGCATCCCCAAACCTTGAATTCAGCTGTGTTCTATACCAGGAATTTAAAAAAAACTCTACTGAGAACATTTCACCAGTGAAACTACACAGTAGCCATTCCTCAAGGACTGAGCTTGCTTAGCAATGACAGCTAGCTGAACTTTACTGCATTTATGCATCAGGTAGAGAATGGTGTCCTTGTTATCTGTGCAGCCCCACTGAGACGGCACTGCAAGAGCACAGCGCAGACTCTTGCCCGAGTGGTACCTGGGGTGAACTGGACTGGAGCTGCTCTGAGCACAAGTATAAAACCAGGCTTGTGATTGTATATTTCAACAAAGAAATGAGCTGCTAAGCTACAGCTGATACACTGAGACAAAAAAAATCATGCACTCAAAAAGCTGCCCTTTTCAAATCTCCTCCTGCCTCCTGTCTGCTTTTCAGTCGACTCGCTCACGCATGCTGACCCCATTCCACATTTTGAAGCCACTCTAATTGTAGCTTTGACACATTGCCCTGTATCAGAGTGACAGATGATTTTTAGAATGTAGCATTCCTCTATAAAGTCCTCTGCAAAGTGCTGCAAAGACAAGAACAGCAGGGGGATTTTCACAGTGCGACTCCTGTATTATAACAGCGTTTCTCTGAATAGCCCATTAGAACCTTTAGTGTCAGTCCCCCATTTAGTCAGCAAGTAGGCTGCTCTAAAAGGCATGTAAAATGCAAACTATTTCCTTCAATAGATGTATGGGTAATGTAGACTTGCTAATTCTGTTAAGTTCTTGCTACTGATTATCCCAAAAAGGACTGGAGTTGTCCCCGATACAATTAAACAAAATATTGTGTAACATATCAACCTTCTTCATAGTTCATCATGAGTTTTAAAATTGAAGATCAAGTGATAGGTGAATTTAAATAGCTAACATCTTACTGCATTAAATAACAAACAATGAAATGCTTCAGAAATAAAATGAAGTACAAAGAGCTTTACAATACAGCAACACTAATCTGCATTTCACTGTTCCTCTTTGCACGTATACTCAGTTGCATTTCAAGAATAAAGGACCATAACAATAGTGTCCAGTGACTGGAGAAGATGTAATCCACAGCTTTGAAATAACACTATGAAAAAGAAAACCTTCATTCAAAAAAGCTTGGCAGAACTTGCTTATTCTGGTTAGCTTCACACAACCATTTCCTACATAACAGTAATGACTGTGTCTCAAGAACTTCCATAGATTTCGAAGCAAGTTGGCACGTGAAGTTTTGAAATGTGTTTTATATAACATATTCTTCGTTTTAGTTCTTAGAAGAACAGAGCACTGTAAGGTATCGTTAATTCTAATTACAGACTAGAGCATCTGATCAATATGAAAGTAAAAATTAGTATAATAGCGCCCATAATAATCACTTACTGTAACTACTTAAATTTAAAAACATCCTTAGAACTATTAAAGCTAAAAGAATAATTTCAGAGAACTTTGTTCTAATTTGCTGCCTGAGAGACAATTTAAATGATACAGATCAGAATAGGAGATTGTTCTTACAGATAAATGGTCTGAGATGACACCGTGACCTCTGTGCAAACTTAGTGACCTTTGTATTTGAATCTGGGGCAATCGTTCAGATCAAGAGAGTTACCTGATTTATTGCAATAGGATTACACTTTGCAGAAACACATTTATTTTGTAGTTTAAAAGCTGCTCAGTGAACATTCCCAACCCAATGTTGTTGTAGAAAAAAAGTCATTTTCATATTGTTCATTTTGAAGATCATGATTTACTCTGCCTTAAAATTCTACTGCTTAATTTTAAAATGTGCAATAACCCTTTGAATTTCAATTGGCAATACGTTAATCATGTGAACATTTGATTCAAAACTTGTCTAATAGGACTTTCTATTACTACATTGAGGTAAAGTACATGTTAAATGTGAAGTTCTGCATTTCAACCACATTCATATAGCCTTATTAGGATTTTGTAAGGATCTCCTCTTTGTAAACCGGGTTTCTACATTAACCACCCCCTACTGACAGGGGCTTGATTTTCTCTTTGTGCTCTGCAACTCAATTCTGTGCACAAAGTCATGAGTAATGTTCCACATGCGCACATCTGCTATCCCCTGCCCAGTGCGCAGTATATTAAGAATACATTAAACAGATTTAAACAAGCAGAGTGCACACTTGCCCTGGGTTGGTGTACATTTCATTGTCTGCACGTGATGAATGACTACAGGGAGCACAAATCACGTTTAATGACCTTTCCTCCTTTTTTTTGTTTGCATTTAAAAAATGAAAGTGACTGACCCTCTGTTTTAGCACCAAACAACTCAAAAAAAACCTGACTGCTCTATAAAATGGTCAAATCAAGCTTCTGTTAATAAATCCGAAAATCCATGGCCAATGTTGAGAATGTTATAGTTTTGAGTAAGTTGGACTCTTAGATACTATATTTTCTTATATTGGTTGGGAGCCTTTCAAAATTATGGGATAGTTGCAGGAGGGTGGCATATTTGTGCTTTCTTTAAAACAAATTGATTTAAAGGCTTGTTTTAATTCAGTATGATTCTCACTTTAGCTTTTATAATTGCAAAGCAATTTTTAAAAAAAAAATGGTTTCACCTTTAAGACATTATACAAATGGTTTTTCTAAAGAAAAACAAAAGAAGGGTTCTTCCAGAAACTCATTTCTAAAGGTGGGGGGGGGGGTGAACGTCCATCTGCACAAATCGAAATAATATTATGGTGGCAAACAAGCATGAAGGTGCGAGTTAATTTAGAGACATTCTCAAGGTTCATCACACAACTGCTGACCTGAAACACAAATCCTTAGTTTCCCACCTCACCCTGACCCCACTCAGTGACATCGAATCTATCACTTTGTGTGTGTTCATTCCTGTGTTTACATGAGGTCAAAACTATTGGGCTGAAGGGCATGACACAGCATTCCAGTGGTTCATCTTGATGGTTAGACTAGAAAAACAACACACATCACTATGGGAACTCACATAACAATCACACATGTATAGTAGGTGACAAAGCTGAAATTATTTAGTAAAGAACTTAAATAATTGTGCAGCTTCTTTATCCTCTTCTTGCAATTTGAAGTCTCTTAAGATAAATCAGATTTGAATGATACAGAAATGTACAATTGATGAAATTGACTCAGTGTCAGGAAAATGACAAGAGGAAAGCACAGAAATTACTCCAACTATTAAAAAGTAATATAAATCCTATTGAGTCATCTGGTTGAAAAGGTACAAATGTCTGGCATCCTAACCTAAAACAGTCCGATATATAACTGCCTGTCCTAAAACACTACCTTATCATTGATTTAAAGGCTAACTTGCTGATTAACAAACAGCATTGTCCTGCCATTATCTTTTCACATTCAGCCCGGGCTTTCATCTTCAGCCTTCAACATTTAACTTCCAAAATAATTCAAAGACTGCAGCTCTATTGGGGAGTCAGCAAATGCAAAGTGAAATTCAAGAAGGAAAACCTAAGTCAAATGTTGAAAATAATGCACCGCAGATCTCAGGAAAGACTGTATTTCTTGAGAAGTGTCTCATCAGTGTAAATGCATTCCCATCACAAGAACAAGATAACTCATACTTGCTTTCAAGGACTATACTTTCAGACAAAACTAGAGCGCCTTGTCAAACATAGAACATAGAAAAGTACAGCACAGAACAGGTCCACGTAGCCCTTTGGCCCACGATGTTGTGCCGAGATTTAATCCTAATGTAAAATATAGTAACAACCTACGTACCCCTCAACTCACTGCTATCCATGTGCATGTTCAACAGTCGCTTAAATGTCCCCAAATACCATAAATATTTGTGTCTTGTAGCACAATTAAGAAACCACATAAAACATTTTCTTGATATAAATACTCCTTATTTACAGATTTACCCCAAGATTTCAGTGCATCAGTAATTAACAGAACACAGCTGCTAAATCTTTCTCTGTGGGTTTTGGCAAAAGTGCTATTAAAGCTAAAATTACTTCCAGGACATGGACAATTGGCATCATTTTTCCAGAAGTATTAAGAGCTGATTTCTTTATACAAAATTGATCAATTTTCCACTTCTTTCAGCAGGACACATGTTTTTTCTGGAAAGCAAACAAAAAGAATCCCCTTTGTACTCTTGTAGGGAAAAGAAATCCAATTATAGATGGCCACTTTCAGAAACAGGAAAATCTCTCAATTATTAAGACTCTAAAATAGGTTTTTAACTACCATTAGTAATGCTGATGATAGTTAAAAGCCTATTTCACTGTTTTATTGATGCATTTAGTGTACCTCGTGTCACAAGCAATTGCCTGCTTCAAGCTGTTAGCCTACAAAGATGTGTATACAGCACCCAGCTTTAAGAAGGAACTGTAAAATCAGCAATTGTTTGCATGTACACACACTATATACATAGATTTCATATACAAAAATAAAAATGGCTTGTCTATCATAGTCCATTGGTTTTATAACTCACTGGAGGGAAGGTTAACGGACAATAACTGATGGGTGAAGATAGGAACCATTTGTAAATCTCAATCGCAATCTAATCCACTAAATGATGGTCGTAACAGAGGTGAATGGTAGTCATAACAGCAGGTCGGTCAGGAAGTTTTAAGCTTTTTTTGAAAGAAAGAAGTGGATTTTTAAATTTTTACTCATTTTGGCTGGGTTTTGCAGAACACATCGCATTGAGGCAATAAACCCACCAAAAACTTTCTTTGTTTTGCACGACCAGATTATTTTCACGTGTGCTAACCAAAGTATAACAGGTCATCTTCTAGCAGTCTGATTGTTAGGACTGCATTGTATCATTGTCATTGCTGCATGATAATACAGAGGCCAACCACCTTCAGCTACTTCATCAATGATCTTCCTTCCAGCATAAAGTCAGAAGTGGGGACATTGTTCCCTGATGACTGTCCTGATTTGCTATTTCTATGATACTGAAGCAGCCTGTATCCGTATGCAGTAAGACCTGGACAACATCCAGACTTTGGCTGAAAAGTGATAAGTTACATTTGTACCTACAATTGCCAGGCATTAACCTTCACAAACAAGGGAGAATCTCAGATGTTTCTATATTTGAATCCTTCAAGCTATCATTGACCAGCAACAAAACAGAAACAGCTGTAAGGTACTTACATGAACACGTCAGAAGTGAGGACTTCTATGAACATACCCGCCTGCTGATTTCCCAAAAGCCTGCCCACTGTCTACCAAGAACAAGTTAGGAATATGATGGAATAGTTGCCACTTGCCTGAATGGACACAGTCTGAACAATACTTAAGAAGCTCAATACCATCTAGGACAAGCAACTCACTTGACTGACATCCAAGTCATCACCATAAACAATCACTTCTTCCACTGATGCACAGTAGCAGTGTGCACCATCTACATGATGCAACAATTTGCCAAGGCCCCTATTGAATACAGTTTCCAAATCTGCAACCTCCGCCACTCATTGAGTCAACAGCAGATATCTGAGGATGCCACTAACTGCAAGTTCTCCTCCAAAGCACACAGCGTCTTGACGTGGAAATATATCACTGTTCCTTCACAGGCACTGGATGAAAATCCTGAAACTGCCTTCCTAAGAGCATTACATCAAATGGACTGGTTCAAGGACACAGCCCAAGAACACTTTCTCAACTTCCATTAGGAATTGGCAATAGATACTGCCCAGCCTAAAAGGAACAAATCTTGTGAATTAATAAAAATGATTGGTAGGATACAGATGGTAAATGCACTGTTGAGACGCTACGTTATTTCCTCAAGACCCAACATGCCAACATCCTTCTGAATCTTCGATTGGCCAGCTGATGACCTCTATGGCCTGAGTGCACCCAACTTCTACCTGACTAATATAGAAATATCAGATCTATTGAGATTACTGGGATTAAATATATTCCCATTTCTTCATTACAATTTTTTGAAGTAGTAACAAGGAGGACTGATGAGGGCAGAGCGGTGGATGTGATCTATATGGACTTCAGTAAGGCGTTCGACAAGGTTTCCCATGGGAGATGGTTAGCGAGGTTAGATCTCATGGAATATAGGGAGAAGTAGCCATTTGGATACAGAACTGGCTCAAAGGTAGAAGACAGAGGGTGGTGGTGGAGGGTTGTTTTTCAGACTGGAGGCCTGTGACCAGTGGAGTGCCACAAGGATCGGTGCTGGGTCCTCTACTTTTTGTCATTTACATAAATGATTTGGATGTGAGCATAAGAGATACAGTTAGTAAGTTTGCAGATGACACCAAAATTGGAGGTGTAGTGGACAGCGAAGTAGGTTACCTCAGATTACAACAGGATCTTGATCAGATGGGCCAATGGGCTGAGAAGTGGCAGATGGAGTTTAATTTAGATAAATGTGAGGTGCTGCATTTTGGAAAAGCAAATCTTAGCAGGATTTATACATTTAATGGTAAGGTCCTAGGGATTGCTGCTGAACAAAGAGACCATGGAGTACAGGTTCATAGCACCTTGAAAGCTGAGTCGCAGGTAGATTGGATAGTGAAGGTGGCATTTAGTATGCTTTCCTTTATTGGTCAGAGTTTGGAGTACAGGAGTTGGGAGGTCATCTTGCAGCTGTAGAGGACATTGGTTAGGCCACTGTTGGAACATTGCATGCAGTTCTGGTCTCCTTCCTATTGGAAAGACATTGTGAAACATGAAAGGGCTCAGAAAAGATTTACAAGGATGTTGCCAGGGTCAGAGGATTTGAGCTATAGGGAGAGGTTGAATAGGCTAGGGCTGTTTTCCCTGCAGCATTGGAGGCTGAGGGGTGACCTTACAGAGAACTATAAAATCATGAGGGACATGGATAGGATAAATAGACAAAGCCTTTTCATTGGGATCGAGGAGTCCAGAACTAGAGGGCATAGGCTTAGGGTGAGAGGGGAAAGATATAAAAGAGACCTAAGGGGAAACTTTTTCACACAGAGGGTGGTGCGTGTACGTAACGAGCTGCCAGAGAAAGTGGTGGAGACTGGTACAATTACAACATTTAAAAGGCATCTGGAAGGATATATGAATAGGAAGGATTTGGAGGGGTATGGGGCGGGTGCTGGCAAGTGGGACTAGATTGGTTTGGGATATCTGGTCAGCATAGATGAGTTGGACTGAGGGGTCTGTTTCCGTGCTGTACATCTCTATGACTAGGTGCAGCACAATAAATGGAATACTGGACCCAATGAAATACAAAGAGAAATGCTGTTTAAAAAAAAAAGAGATTAGAGGAGATCCAAGATGGTGGCAACTCAGCAAGTCTGAGTCTATAGTGCTCCTCCCAAGACTTGGGCAAAGTGGGCCACCTGCCTCTACCACATTTACCAAATCATTTAAAATAGTTTTTACTTAATGTAATTAGTTGCTCAGTACTAAATTTAAACAGTCTAGTCTCCTGTAAAAATGACTAGGGGGAAAGGAGCCCGCAGTTCTCAGTAGGCAGGAGCCCCTCCCAAGCTGCAGCTGAGGCGGCCACAGCCACAGCCACACCGGGGGACTTACCTACGGTGGCGAGCCGCGCAGAAATAATCTCCAAACTTGACGAGAAGATCGACGCCTTCATCGAAGAGTCCCGGAGCAGATGGAATTCACTCTCGGCCACGCTACAAAAGCACGACCGAGACACCGAGGAAATCCAAGTCGGAGGGGCGGAGCTAAAGGCAGTGACCTCCGAGACTATAGCAGAATCGGCCGTGGATCGGGTCCGGACTCTCAAACAGCAAGTCCGGACCTTGGAGAATCACATTGACGACCTCGAGAATCGAGGTCATTGGAAAAATATTCGTTTGCTCGGCCTTCCCGAACGAAAAGAAGAAGGCCAGCTTACAGTGTTCCTCGAGCAGTGGCTTCCACTGCTGTTAAATCTGGAGGCTGGATCAGGCCAGGTAAGGGTGGAATGGGCCTCCTGGGTTGCAGTGCGCGGGCCCGGCTTGAACCAGCGCCCCCGCCCGGTCCTGTTCCGGCTGCAGAGCTACACGGAGAGGCAGATGCTCTTAGAAGCTTTCAGAAATCTTGGGAAAGATCTTCAAGCCATGATTTATAAAGGATCCAAGATTATGTTATTTCAGGACTTTGCCCCAGCTTTGGTCCGAAAGAGGAAGGCATTTGACGAAGCGAAAAAGCTTTTAAGGGACTTAAACATTCAGTACTCCTTGCGCTACCCAGCTACACTACACTTCAGCCATGAAGGGTCTGTGTATAACTTTAGATTACTGGAGAAGGCCAAGGAATTTTTGGACTCTCTTAGATAAATTGTAAGAGTTAATTGATGTTGTTTTGCCCTCCCCCATCCCGGTTTACCCCTTTTTTTTCCTTTCATTACCTTATTACTGTTTATTATCATCTCCGGGGGGTGGGGAGAAAGAGGTGGACCTTATACTATTTTATCTCTGTCCTTATGAGTGGGGTTGTTTTCCTCTATTATTTTGTATTACTATATTTAATTATTATTTGCTGAGACTGTAATTTTATAGTCATATATGTTCATACATGGTATTAACATTACCAAATATACCCAGGTGTTGGTGGGGGTGGGAGGGGGTGGGGGGTACTGTGCTCATTGTTAATTCTAGCTGAGTAGTATATTTGAATTTTCTTTATCCTACCGTGGGGTGCCTGGCTCAAGGGTGGGGCACTGGTTGGGAAAGGTTATGATGGGCTTTTGGAGAGGAAGTGATGCCCCCTGGGAACAAGGGGGAAAATCTCTGCTTAAATAAGTTCTTTTGTTTAGAAATAGTTTTTTATTATATTGAATGGAGTGTTTTAAAGAGACTTTATTTTTGTGAATTTTATATGCTCTACGCTCGGGATGTTTTGGATAGGGTTTCTTCTCCCGGGGGGTCTCGGACTTGCCCGGTGATTCTGGTTAATCAGTTGATTAAATGGTGCACCTGGAATGTCACAGGGAGTAATTCACCAATCAAAAGGAAGAAAATATTATCAAACCTCAAGAAAAAAAGGGTTGATATAGCTCTCCTATAGGAGACACATTTATTGGATAAAGAACACCTGAAATACGACAGGGAAGAAATTATTTTCCATTCTCTTTCTGTGCAAGGAAAAATATTTTGGTAAACTGGGTGGCTGAGGGCCCGCATGGACTTTCGAGTTGGCACAGACTAATCATGGAATATGCTCTCCTTGACTTCCTTACAAATATGGTGCACCAAAAAAAACCGAATTATTCCATAAAGTATGGCAGCCCTTCTTGAATTACACAAATACAGATATCTCGGTCATCCTAACAATTGAGAGGGTGAACCTGGCTGGTCTGGGGCCCCTTGGGAGAGGAATCCCGCACGAATACGGGTTTTGTTATGATCTGATGTTAACATATTCCGAGCATGTATATCACTACTCAACTTCTGTGTTATCTATCGTTTTTTTTTCTCTTGAATAATGTAAGAGATTTAATCATACACTCTGGTTAGTTGTAGGTTAGATGAGTAGTTAGAGTTTTGTTTTATTTCTCTCTATTTCTTTTTTTCTGTTTGATAGATTTTGGTTATTATTTAAGATTTAATTGTATATCAATGTTTATACTTGTTTTTTTTTAGTTTTCTTTTGTAAACGTGTAAAAGCATGTTAAATTTTCAATAAAAAAATCTATATAAAAAAAGAAATTAAAGGCTTAGGCTCCTTTAAAAATCTAAGACGACTGTTCTGGGAATGAAATGGCGACAATCACACAATTAGGCTTATTAAAACCCAGAGGTAGGTGAGTTGGAGTCAAGATTGGGTTTTATGCTTGATTTTTCAGGTCTAACTTTATTATTGTAGCAGAACGTGGATAGCATCAAGTGGCCTTATGTAATTATCCAAGTTGCCAACATCACCTCAAGCACTCCCATTATGCTTCTCCTCAGCTCTCCACACTCAAACCTAGCTCCACGGAGTTTTTAAATCATCAGTTACAATTAACAGACACATTTTTCTCAGTCTTTGTGATTACTGTAGCTGACATTTCAAGCAGTTTTTTTTCTTCCAAATTATTGACAGAAGTGAGCCAGACAAATTGTTCATTCTCAAAGGAAAAACTCCAAGTATTGAGAGAGACAAATTAAAAATTAAGACATGGTGAGTTGGACAGAACATCTCATGTGAAAGGCAACAGAGCTTTAGAATTAGTTGTCAGAAAAGAACAATATTCAAGGGCTTAAGTGCAATTACGAATAATTATTAAATGACGAAGAACCAATAGATGTAATCAAAAGGCAGGTAAGATAGAGTTGTTCTGTGAAAGAGGCTCAGATTTCTTTGTCTGAGCAAAACAGTCTATTGGATCATTAACTGGACAGCTAAATTGGTTGCGATGTGAAATTCCACACAGAACTTGAATTGTGCTGCTGTTAATTGCTTTGGAAACAAACAAATCACCTCCATCTTGCATGTCGTATCATATATATCAAACTAATCATCCAAATTAGAATATCTGAACTTGTTCTTACATTGGAAGAACTTCTTCAACTCCAAATCCTCCCTCCAAGCAAAATATGGGAATGAGTATGCATCCAAGGTATGTCTGTTTACTTACAGAATATGTGGAACAATCCTACACAGGTCCCCTCCCTTAACTCTCTTTTTGTACATCGATAACCAGTTTGTTGCAGTTCCTCGCTTTTATGAGATCTGCCAATTTAGTTAACTTTGTTTCCAATTTTCATATAATCCATCTCAATCCCCAATCTTCCCTGCCTCAATTCTCTATTCCCATGGATCGGAATCAATTGACATTTGAGATTTACTGCAAGATCTCCCCCCTCACCCATCCCCGGCTCCAACTCTCCCCACCCAAATCATCCATTCTTTCAATTCCAACAGCTACCTTGATTAAAACTTCCTCTCATCCATTTCACATGGGGACCCTCTTCCAGTCACCCAGTTTCTCACAACAATATGATGCCAACTCACATCATTATTTTTGATATACTTTTTCCACAGTCCATTCCTCTCCACAGTAAAGAAGACCCTCAGTATCCATCCCATATCCAGAA
The DNA here is from genome assembly GCF_037043375.1 of Chiloscyllium plagiosum. Taxonomy (NCBI): domain Eukaryota; kingdom Metazoa; phylum Chordata; class Chondrichthyes; order Orectolobiformes; family Hemiscylliidae; genus Chiloscyllium; species Chiloscyllium plagiosum. Next base: position 23,372,771 of record NW_028270164.1, read on the forward strand.
CCATCACTTTTATCTATTCCCCTTCCACCCAGACCCATAATAGAATTTTCTGATTCTGCAATGAAGGTCAATGGAAATCTGGAAAGCAACACCTCAACCTTTGATTAGCCTTTTTACAGTTTTCTATTCTGTGTTGAGCTCAATTTCAGGCCATCACATATTTTATTTTGAACAGCATCCCATTTGTGTTATACAATAATTCCTTTTGCAACTTAACTTCTCTTACCTTCCATACTATCAAATCTACTCTTCTCCTTTATCTTCAATTCAAACTCCTCAATCTTTTGCTCTTGCATGAAAATAAAAAGCTGAAAATGTGTTGCTGGAAAAGCACAGCAGGTCAGGCAACATCCAGGGAACAGGAGAATCGACGTTTCGGGCATAAGCCCTTCTTCAGGAAAGGGCTTATGAAAATAAAAACTCTAACCAACTCCAATAGATTAGCATGAAGAAGAACTAAAGAAGAAATGGAATAACCTGCGATGCTATACTAAGCCAACATTTATTACCCATTCCCAATTGCCCTGAGGAGGGTTTAACCCTCAGTCAACCATATTACTGAGGTGGTGGAATCACTTGTAGGGCAGTGCCCTTCATTCGAGGGCATTAATGATTTATTTTCCAATGACTGACACCGGTTTCTGGTCACCATTAGACTTTTATACAGTCATAGAGATGTACAGCATGGAAACAGACCCTTCGGTCCAACCCGTCCATGCCGACCAGATATCCCAACCCAATCTAGTCTCACCTGCCAGCACCCTGGCCCATATAACTCCAAACTCTTCCTATTCATATACCCATCCAAATGCCTCTTAAATGTTGCAATTTTACCAGCCTCCATCACTTCCTCTGGCAGCTCATTCCATACACGTACCACCCTCTGCGTGAAAACGTTGCCCCTGAGGTCTCTTTTATATCTTTCCCCCCTTACCCTAAACCTATGCCCTCTAGTTCTGGACTCCCCGACCCCAGGGAAAAGATTTTGCCTATTTACCCTATCTATGCCCCTCATAATTTTGTAAACTTCTATAACGTCACTCCTTATGAATTTTCACAATTGCATGAGAATATCCCATTTGCAGAGTTGTTCCATGGTTGTACAGTAATAGGACAAGGGTTTTGCAGCCATTTATTTCTGTAATAGAATATGCTCCATCCTTTATTGAAACTACTAATCAATATCTAAACTGAGTTTATTTCAGATTTCTTAATTCCAGATTTTTAACTGAATCCAAATTGCCACGGTGCGATTTGAACCTCGGTCCCCATATCATTACTGGGGTCTCTGGATTAATAGTTTAGTGATAATACCACTAAGCAGGCCCTTGTCTCTTGTACAGATTTTGGGGGGTGGGCAAGAATGGTGATCCCTATCATTAAACCGTTAGCAAATTACTGAACTATTAGAACATACTTAACAATTAGGTCACCCAGTTATAACGTCTTTTATTCAATAACACATTCACCTCCATCCATGAAAACTGAAGAATACAACCCTAGCTAAAAACGAAGATTTGGAGGAACATTCATTGATTGATATGGTATGTTTTGTATATTTGATTTATGACACTGGTAACAGATAACCATGTTACAACATGGTTACAATGTGATGCAATAAATTTATTTTTAAATTAAGTGTATAATTTATTTACTGCTGTTGCGTTGAGCATTCTCAACACACTGACAGGATTATAATTATGAATGAGCAACCGCTACTGTATCTAATGCTGTCATACTCTAATAGCTATATGTCTGATTTACACCAAAATCAATTGGTCTGATCACATATCAATCAATCATCATTTGTTTGCTATACAAGAGACAACAGTAAAATAAAATTTAGAGGACAGGCCCAGTGAATGAGGTAGAGAAAGGAGAAGACAAAATGGGACAGAGAGGGAAAAGAGGAGAGAGAATAATACTAAATAGGCATAGATAAAGAGGGAGAGAAAATAAAAGCAGGAAAAAAATGGCGTTAGCTACAGATGACTTGCTAGCACCATTTTCTAGTCAGGTTTACTGGATAGAAGCATGCATAAAAAATATTGATGTCAAGCTGAAATAAACTCAGTTTAGATATTGATTAATAATTTCAATAAAAGATGGAGTGTATTCTAGTACAGAAATAAATGGCTGCAAAACCCTTGTTCTATTACTGCTGAAGTACAACCATGGAACAACTCTGCAAATGGGATATTCCCATGCAGTTGTGAAAGTTCATTATTTTAAAATCAAATTAAGACTCATTCAATACTTGAACAGAACAACAACAGTACAGTACAGTTGAGGTACATAAAGCAAAGTGACTTCTATTCGCAAATAATTCAGTATTTTTGTTATTGATTGCTCAGCGAACAGTATCCTTACACAAATGGATTTTTAAAACTTTTATGCACCATATCTAAAATCATACCAAAGTATTTTGAAGAGGTGCACAGCAGGGATCCTCCAATGTCCTGGTCAATCATTAACCCCCGATCAATGTAAAAAAAAATTCTGGTTATTATCACACAATTGTTTGTGCAAGCTGCAGTATGTAAATTCTGAAGATGATTCAGTGAACCTGAAACATTAACTCGGACTTCTCACCACAGATACTGTCAGGCCTGCTGAGCTTTTCCAGCAATTTCCGTTTTTGTAGTAAATTTGCTTCTTCAGTTTGTACATCACAGCAATGTACTTCATGGGCTGTAAAGCACTTTGGGGCATTCTGGTACCGAAGGGTGCTATACATATACAAATCTTCCTTTTTCGTTTGGCCTGAATGACAAATCTTCACTTGTCCATTTGGAAATATCTGTACTTATACATATGGGATGACATCACAAAATGATCGAGGTGGTTATTGGTTTTCAAGAGAAACAGCTCAAGTGTGCTTTCCAACTAATGGATGGAAAAGCAGCAAATGTTCTGTGACTGGCAGAAGTGGCATTTGTTGGTGCTGAATCTGCTCAGTTTATGGTGCAAACATATTGGACAACAGTGCTGCGTAGCTGTGTGTGCGAAAGATAGAGGTGGAGGGTGCAGGGGATGGTGGAGAATGTGTGTGTGAGATAGCGTGTGTATGCGCGTACATGCTTGAAAGAGAGAGAGAAAAAGAGAAAACAAAGGAGAAAGAATGGGTACATATGGAAGAGAGAAACAGAGACACAAACGGAGATAGGGAAAGATACAGACAGACAGAAAGTGAGTGTGGGGGTGGAGGAGCAAGTTGGAGGGGGAGCAGGGCAAGGAGAGAAAGCGAGACAAGGACAGCATGCAGGGCAAAGAGAGAGGGCAGGATGGAGTTGGACAAGGAGAGGGAACGGGAATGAATGGGGCAAGGAGAGGGAGCGGGAGGGAATAGGGCTGGGAGAGAGAGCGAGGGAATGAGGCAAGGAGAGGGAGCGGGAGGGAATAGGGCTGGGAGAGAGAGCGAGGGAATGAGGCAAGGAGAGGGAGCGGGAGGGAATAGGGCTGGGAGAGAGCGAGGGAATGAGGCAAGGAGAGGGAGCGGGAGGGAATGGGGCTGGGTGAGAGAACGGGAGGGAGCAGGGTAAAGAGAGTGCGGGAGGGAGGAGGACAAGGAGAGAGAGCAGGAGGGAGGGGGACCAGGAGAGAGAGCAGGAGGGAGGGGACAAGGAGAGAGAGCAGGAGGGAAGGGGACAAGCAGAGAGAGCAGGAGGGAAGGGACAAGGAGAGAGAGAGGAGGGAGCGGGAAAAGGAGAGAGAGCAGGGCAAGGAGAGAGAGAGAGAGAGAGAGACAGACAGACAGATAGGGAGTGTGTGTGGAGGTTGGGAGTGGGGTGCTGCAGATCTGAGATCTGACCACAATGTTATGAAAACTTTCAGTTTTAAAAATTATTTAAAAAAAATAAAATTCATAGTCACAACTACATTACCATCTAATATTCCAGGTTTGAGAAATTTGTATACAGACTACCAATATTAAAAATGACATGATGGTCTGCAAATTGAATGAAGTCTGGTGATGACTTAAAATTGTGCAAAGTTGGAGTCTCAGTGGCAGGACCAGATGACATCCAAACTCAGCGACGGTTTGACAGGTTCCCCGATCCCATCACAATGAGAAAAGAAATATGGACTAGTTGTACTGAAGGGTCTGTTTCTGTGCTGTGCATCTCTGTGACACTAATAAATCAAAATTAAGATGGGTTTCTCTTTTGTGGAGAGCTAGCACGCAGTCAAATAATTCTCCTTGGAGCTGAGAAGGTTAAGCAGTGATTTCGACCAGTAGCAGATTTGTTTCCAGGATATTTAATTTACAGAGATATAGAGAGAGAAATTATTAACTTTGTCATAATTTTTAGGAACTACTTTCAGGTAATTGGCGAATAATGCAGGGTAAAAATGTGAAGATTATTTTACTCATTAAGTTCTGAGCATCTGGAACAATTTGAACAACAGCTGGATTTACATTCAGTAGTTATTGTCAAAACAGATTTGGAATTTAACTTTTTCAGGAGAACTTTGGAGGGCTACAGGCAAATGGGAGGGGAATTGGGACAAACTGGCACCATCTCCAGAGGAAGAGAATACAGCCCCAATGGGCTGAATAGCCCCCAGCCTCTGTGCTATGTGATACTGGCCTATTCATTGTGAATGATGAAGCCCATCCCAGGGCAGAGTCAAAGAGGCATAGAGACATAGATATGTATAGTACAGAAATGGACCCTTCAGTCAGACTTGTCCATGCCGACCAGATATCCCAATCCGGTCTAGCCCTATTTGCCGGCACTTGGCTCATATCCCTCTCCACCCTTCCTATATACCCATCCAGATGCCTTTCAAATGGTGTGATTGTGCCAACCTCCACCACTTCCCCGACAGAGGATTCCATACGTGTGCCACCCTGTGTGAAAAACATTGCCCTTTAAACCCCTTTTGGGTCTTTCCCCTCTCACCTTAAACCTATGCCTTCTAGTTCTGAACTCCCCCACCCCGGGGAAGGGACCTTGTCTGTTTATCTTATCCATGCCACGCATGATCTTGTAAGCCTCAGCCTCCTACGCTCCTGGGAGGATCCCACCACTATGTCACAATGGGGCCAAGCTGATTGACAGCAGTTTCAGACCAATAGAAGAGTTGGTGTGATCCTCCAGCTAATGGGAGTGAATAAAGGGTGGCCCCAGCAGGCCAACATGTGACCATGAGCTGTGCAGGCGCAGTGTCACTGTGAGGGGGACTCTGAGTGTGAAGGGAGTGGGAGAGAAATGGAGTTAGTGTGGACTGCTAGGGTCAATAAACACACCGTGGAGGGTGCTAGACCTGATATACAAACTCACAGTAAATGAAAACCAAAAGAACTGCGGATGCTGTAAATCAGAAACAACAAACAGAAGGTACTGGAAAAGCTCAGTAGGTCTGGCAGCATCTATGAAGAGAAATTACAGAGTTAAATTTTCAGATCAAATGGTCCTTCCTTAGAACCGATGTTACTGAGAAAAAGGCAGGGGTTACGCAGAAGGTAGGGGTTAAGAAGCAAATGATAGGTGGGGATGGAGTCCAAAGAGAGAGATAGGAGCAGTTGGAAAAAGGAATGGATAATGATCTGGCTGCAAGGGTGAATAGGTGTTTATAGGGACTGTTAGTTGCTAACCATAGGTAGTGTGAAATGGCAGGCTATGAAATAACAAGGCCTGGTGTGTGGCATAGGGGGCTATGGCGCTAAGACATGGGAGAGTTTAGGACCTAAAGTTATTGAAATCAATATTGAGGCAGAAGGGTTGAAGGGTCCCCAAGTAAAAGATGAGGTGTTGTTCTTTCAACTTGCGTTAAAGTGTAGTGCTGGAAAAGCACAGCAGGTCAGGCAGCAGCCAAGGAGCAGGAGAATCAATGTTTTGGTAATAAGCCCTTCATCAGGAATGTGGGGGGTGGGGAAAGAGTGCTGAGAGATAAATAGGACACGTGTGTGGAGCTGGGGAGGGGGGGGAAGGTAGCTGGGAAGGCGATATGTAGATGCAGATGGGGGGTAATGGTAAGAGGGTGGAATGGATAATTGGGAAGGAAGATGGACAGGTGGGACTGTTCAAGGGGGCAGTGCCAGGTTGGAGAGTTGGATCTGGGATAAGGTGGGGGAGGGGGGAGGAGATGAGGAAACATTGATGCCGTGTGGTTGAACGGTCCAAAAGTGGATGAAGTGTTCTTCCCCTTGGCATCAGGTGGCTAGGATTTGGCAGTGGAAGCGACCCAGGACTTGCATATCCTTAGCGGAGTGGGAGGGGGAGTTGAAGTGGTCGGCCACAGAGCGGGAGGGTTGGTTGGTCCATGTGTCACAGAAATGTTCCCTGAAACGTTCTGCAAGTTGGCGTCCTGTCTCCCCAGCATAGAGGAGACCACATTGAGAGCAAAAGACACAATAGGTGAGGTGTTTGGATGTGCAGGAAAATCTCTGCCGGATGTGGAAGGATCCTTTGGGGCCTTGGATGGAGGTGAGGGGGAAGGTGTGTGTGCAGGGTTTACACCTCTTGAGGTGGCAAGCGAAGATGCTGGGAGTGAAGGGTGGGCTGGTGGGGAGCGGGGACCTAACGAGGGAGTCGCAGATGGAATGGTCTTTGCAGAATGCAGAAAGGGGTGGGAAGGGAAATGTATCTCTGGTGGTGGGATCTGATTGTAGGTGGTGAAAATGGCAGAGGATGATGTGTTCTATGTGGATGAAAGGTGAGGACCAGGGGGGTTCCATCCTTGTTGTGGTTGGAGAGGTGAGGTTCAAGGGCAGACATGCAGGAAGTGGAGGAGATGTACTGGAGGGCATTGTTAGCCACATGGGAGGGGAAACTGCAGTCCTTGAAAGAGGCAGGCCATTTGGTATGTTCTGAGTGTTCTGCCAGCTTGCATCAAGCTTCACTGGAACACTGCAGTAAGGATGAGCCAGAGATGTTGGCCAAGGAACAGGCTCACGTGTTAGAGTGGCAGGCAACTGGAAGCTCAGGGTCTTTTTTGCAGCAGAACACAAATCATCAGCTGCCATTTCCGCCACCCCCACTGAGATGCTGCCAGACACAGGTTCCTGTCCCCTCCATTAACAACTATGCACCCTCCCAGCCAGATCGTTATCCACCCCTTTGACTTTCCAAATGTTCCTGTCTCTCTTTGGGCTCTGTCCCTACCTATTATTTACTCTTTAACCCCATCTCCTACAGTCCGAATATGTGCAGATTTGTTGAATTGGCCATGCTAAATTGCCCATAGTGTTCAGGGGTGCATAGGTTAGGTGCATTAGTCAAGAAAACAGAGTAATGGGGTAGGGGAATGGATCTGGGTGAGATACTCTTTGAAGGGTCAGTGTAGACTTGTTGGGTCGAAGGGCCTGTTTCCATACTGCAGGAATTCAATTTTCCCAGCTACCATCAGAAGGAATTGTACAGTAGAAGGATTCATCTTATTGCACTCCTGGCACTGAAGACAATATTTATAATCAGTATTAAAACTGCAGATCAAAACCCAATTGCTTCCCTCATCAGCAGTTCAGAAATCACCTGTTTTACATTCAGGCATGAGGCTGTCAACCATTCAAATTAACTGGGGGGAAAAAAAATTGAAGGTTATTTCAGCAGACATGTAGAGATTACGAAGAAATAATGGTGCAATGGTAAAGTAATTGGAACAGCAGTCCAGAGGGCCAGCCTAACATGCTGTAGACATTGGTTCATATCCTCCAGTGACAGTTGATGGAATTCAGATTCAGTTGACAAAGTCTGGGATTATATAGCTAGTTTCTATGATGCCCAGGGTATGTGCTGATTGAGGTAGAAACCCATTTGATTCACAAACATGCTTTAGGAAAATAAATCTGCAATCCTTACCTGGTCTGGCCTACATGTGCCTCCAGATCTGCAATTTATTTGACTTTTAACCCTCATTTGAAATGGGTCAGTCTAGATTACCTGCATTGTGGTAACAGGCCCTTTGGCCCAACAAGTCCACACCAACCCTCCGAAGAGTAACCCACCCAGATCCATTTCCCTCTGACTAATGCCCCTAACTCTATGGGCAATTTAGCTTGGCCAATTCACCTGACCTGCACATCTCTGGACTGTGGGAGGAAACCGGAGCACCCGGAGGTAACCCACGCAGACACGGGGAGAATGTACAAACTCCACACAGTCAGTCGTCCGAGGCTGGAATCGAACCTGGGACCCTGGTGCTGTGAGGCAGCAGTGCTAACCACAAAGCCACCGTGCCACCAAAGGCAGTGAGGCATAGGCAACAAACTTGTTAGAAGCAACCACATTTCAGACCAAAGTAAAGAAAAAAACATCAGTTCAGATGATTTTTTTTCATTGCATTAATGCTGATACCAAAATATTGAACTGAGAAATGTCATTCCAGTCTGTTGTACTGTTTCTAGTCTCAATCTTATTAAGGTTAAAAAGAAAAACTTCAGACAACATTACGGTTGATCTCTAACTATCTTATAAAACAATTAAAGCAAACAAATTTATGTCTGATTGTGATCCTTCATCAACCTCCAACTTCAAACAAAATTTTCTGCAGCAGTTAAATCACTGCATATCAATGTCAGTAAACATAAGCCTGTCTATGGGATGTCATGGGGTCTGTGAAATGGATGGATCCAACAATCAACCACTTTTTCCTTCATTTGTGTATGAAGTGCTGCAGGTTGGGATGAGGAAAAACGTGGAATAAAATGTTTGAGCTTACAAATTAAGATGATGCAACTGGACTCAAATTTCAAGTGAAAGGACTGGGGCCTCCAAAGTTTTACTAAAGTTCTGCAATCATTTCTACCTGTACTTTTAAAATATCAATAATTTCACACCTTCAAGCACTAACATTCCTTTAGTCCACGTAATAGGATTATCAAAGAGTGACAACACTGGTTAGGCCACTGTTGGAATATTGTGTGCAATTCTGGTCTCCTTCCTATCGGAAAGATGCTGTGAAACTTGAAACGGTTCAGAAAGGATTTACAAGGATGTTACCAGGGTTGGAGGATTTGAGCTATAGGGAGAGGCTGAACAGGCTGGGGCTGTTTTCCCTGGAGCGTCGGAGGCTGAGGGGTGACCTTATAGAGGTTTACAAAATTATGAGGGGCATGGAGAAGATAAATAGACAAAGTCTTTTCCCTGTGGTCGGGGAGTCCAGAACAAGAGGGCATAGGTTTAGGGTGAGAGGGGAAAGATATAAAAGAGATCTAAGGGGCAACGTTTTCATGCAAGAGGGTAGTATGTGTATGGAAAGAGCTGCCAGAGGCTGGTACAATTGCAACATTTAAAAGGCAATTGGATGGGTATATGAATAGGAAGGATTTGGAGGGATATGGGGCAGGTGCTGGCAGGACTAGATTGGGTTGGGATATCTGGGCAGCATGGACGAGTTGGACCGAAGCGTCTGTTTCCATGCTGTACATCTCTATGTCTCTGACTTATAGAAAGGTCTAAAATTACTTACAGAAAGGACCTTATAAAAAGGTCTTTGTTGACCAGTCATCTTTTTGGAACTCATGGTGTGGAGGTTCCAGTGTTGGACTGGGGTGGACAAAGTTAAAAATCATACAACACCAGGGTAGAGTCCAAAAGGTTTATTTGGAAGTATAAGCTTTCGGAGTGCTGCTTCTTCATCAGGTAGCTAGTGGGGCAGGATCATAGGACAAAATTTATAGTAAAAGATCAAAGTGCCATACAACTGAGGCAATGCATTGAACAATCCTAGATTGCTGCTAGGTCCTTAATCACTCAGAATAAGTTTGCAGATTTTGATTCATTAATATGTAAATCCCTGAACTTCTTTCAAGTCATATTCCCAAGATAACTTAAGGTTTTATATTTAAAAAAGCGACATCTCAGCTCAGACAATACATTAAAGGTTTGAGATTAGAGTTTGTCTGAATCCCAACCTTGAGTCAGACTGGTTTTATTTCCAAAGTAGGAATTAATAAAATGTCACATGGACTGACTGCCCACACACACTTACACACAATCACAGTCTTTTCGAACAAAATAGAATGTATCTGCAAATACAAATCTGCAAATGCAAATTCACCCCATAGGCTTAGACATGTGTGTGGGGTGCACACGTGCACTTGATAGTGTATGCGTGCAAGTGTGATGTAGTATATGCATGTGAGAGGGTTTGCATGTGTGTGTGTGAGAGGGAGAGCGTGTGTGTATGAGAGAGGGTCTGTGTGACTGTGATCGTATGTAAGAATGTGTGTGTCTGTGTGGTATATGTGCATGAAGTGTAGAGTGTAGTGGGGTCACCTGTAGTGTGACATGAACCCAAGATCCCAGTTGAGGCCATCCTCATGGATACAAACTTGGCTATCAGCCTCTGCTTGGTGACTCTGCGTTGTTGTGTATCCTGAAGTCCACTTTGGAGGATGGTCACCTGAAGATCCAAGGCCGTATGTCCTTGACAGCTGAAAAGTTCCCTGACTGGGAGAAAACACCCCTATCTGGTAATTGTTGCGTGATATCCATTCATCCGTTATCATAGTGTCTGTTTGGTATCGCCATTATACCATGCCTCAGGACATCCTTGCCTGCAGCGTATGAGATAGACAACATTGACCGAGTCACATGAGTATCTGCTGCATATAAGGTAGGTGGTGACCCCACATGTAATGGTGGTATCCATGTCGACACATTGACACATCTTTCAGGGGTCGCCATGACAGGGTTGCATGGTGTTGTGCTTGATGTTGTCCTGAAGGCTGGGCAGCTTGCTGCGAACAATAGTCTGTTTAAGATTTGACAGTTGTTTAACAGTGAGAAACCTGCAACCTCATTCTAAGTGATTAAAGACTGAACAGCAATCAAGACTTGTTCAATACATCGCATCAGTTGTATGACACTATGATCTTTTGCTATAAATTCTGTGTCCTATGGTCCTGCCCTACTAGTTACCTGAAGGAACAGCGCTCTGAAAGCTTGTATTTCCAAATAAACCTGTTGGACTACAACCTGGTGTTGTGTGAATTTTTAAAAAAACTTTTTTGGAACTATAAGTCAGCTTTTGCTAGTTTTCTACATTGATGCAGATAACCTGTAACTGAATTAATTTCATATTGCAAGCTATAACCCATGTTGCGAATTAGCAAATCAAATATACCCATCTTGGAAACAGTACCATCTTGGTTCTCATCTGGATCATTGAGTGAGCAATCTATATAAAGCTGCAATAAGGATCCAACTTATACTAATTACACTAGTGTCTTACATTTTGACTCAAGGTGCCTGGATGCCTTTCTCAGGCTGTTTACCACACCAGGATTAAATGTGACCTAAATTTTTCGGACTACATAGGTTTTAAAAAAAGTTCTCCATCTGCAATTGTAAAATAAATGAGTACACAATGCATCAAAACTTTTACCTCCATTTGCCAATTCAATCCAATCAGAGCTGAACTTCTTCACCAGCTCCATTTTCCTGTTCTATTTTCATCTCATTTGATCTGGTTAGTGGTCAAAGATCTCTTAATCTTAGCCATTACTGAGACTGACCATTCACAGCTCTCTGGGTAGCGAACTGTAAAGAGATTTTGATATTCACTCCTGACCAGAAGCCTAAATAGCTTATTCCTTAATGTGAGACAATGACACTTATTTCTAGATTCTCCAACGAGAAGAAACAAACTTTCAGCACGTACCCTTTTTTATGTTTTAAGAATTATTGTAAGATCACCTTTCATTCTAAATTCGGTTGCCTCGATCTCTCTTAATAGGACACATCTCTCATCCCATACATCAATCAAAAGAACCTTTGTGGCACTCTAATACAAGGAAAATGGAAATCTTATATTGTGGCTCGATTTACCATGCCTATAGCATGGGGGTCTCGTGGCTCCAAAAGAGGCATACCTTCATCTAAATCTTCATTTTAGTTGTTAAAAATAGAATAAGAGTTTTCTTATTAACACAGACTAGTTGTATTTTGTCCCCCAACATTCACAAAATTTATGAACATTCACCTAGTGTCCTTGGTTGAGCAAGGTGATCAATACCATAGACTGTGCTTCATCTGTAGCTCAGCAAAAGCCTATACAATTGCAGCAAGGCTTCCTTACTGCAATCTGCTTACAACCTTCCAAAAATATTTGGATGAGCAATTGAAATGTCATAACATTTAAGAATATGGTACAAGTGCAGGAAATTGAGATTAGCACACCTTTAGTTGATGTTATGTTGGTGCAGACTCAATGGACGAAAGGGCCTTTTGCGCTGTATGACTTTCAGATGGTGGCACAGAGATAATGTCTCGTAATAATAATCCAGCAGTTCTGGTTATTGGCGCAGTTATATGGGTTCAAATCCCACTATGGCACCTAATGGAACTTAAACTTACTTAATAAATCTGAAGTTGAAAGCTACTGACCATAGAACTATGATTACCTTTTAAAAAAAAATCCATCTGTTTCACTGACATCCTTCAGGGAAGGAAATCCGTTTTTGTTATCCAGTCTGGTCTACATGTGACTACAGGCCCCCAGTAATGGTCTCACAAGCCACTCAGTTCAAGTGTGGGACAAGAAATGGTGGCTTTGCTATTAATGCCCACTAACTTGAAAGAAGAAAAAAAGAAAGAAAATTTAAAAATTTTCCTGCGATATTGACAGCATCACGGATCACTGTAGTTGATAGAAGGAAAAACGGTAAGGAAAGGCCAACGGTAAATATACAACCTGTAGGACACCAAACCTTCAGAAGGACAGCCTCCAAACTACTCCCCCACTCATTTGTTACATGTAGAATGTTGAAGAAAAGAATAAGAATGGGGGTACTGCTAATGACCATCAAGGGGGTTCCTTTACATCAAACAATACCCAATTCACAGTTCCACATGTTAGTCCTAACGTAGTTAATGCAGATAATTTGATAACTAGGAGGACTTTCCTTTCCTCACAGCCTCAATTTTAACCTAAAGTTCAGATAACTGCTATCGTCACACGGCTGACGGAAGGCACTTGGCATCCAGATAAAGTACATATGATAATTAGTTTAAAATGTGGGAATACAATTTAACAAATTGTGTCAAAAGTACAGATTTTTCTGGAATAACTCAATCCCATGAAGTACTAAAGAGTTTGTCATAATCAGAATTAATTGACTTGGTTAGAAAGTATGTTATTTTTTGTTTTGAGCAAACAGTACAATACGTGAAGATACAGATTGCACCAATTAGAGATTTAAATAAAATAATCTTGAAATAATGAACATAATATCTACAAAAGGATGAACTACTTGCAAACTCTAAGCAGGATGCTCTCAATCAGGATCTCTTTTAACAAAGCCAGACGGTCACAAAAAAATTATTCTCTACTTTAATGTGCTTCATTGCTGCACATTTTTAACTTTGGAAAGAAAAATTGTTAAAATAGCACATGCTGTCAAGTGATCAGGGTAGTGGGTCTTGATGAATTAGTGAGACTGCAGGAACTAAATTAACACCATTCATTAACCGGAGGTTGTTTGGCTTCAAATGTGTGAAAGTGAATTCAACTCCATCATCCTGCTGACTAACTCTTCAAAACCAATTCTCCTGATCAGTGGATTAGAACTGACTGTTGAAAAGAGAACATTTAAACATCTTATCAAATAAATTGATTTTGGAGAGGGGCATGAAAATTAAAGCACACAGGATTAAAAGTGGTGTCTCCCAGAGCAAAGCCTGATTGGTTTTGCACTTACACAAGTCATTTGGTCTTGCCACAAAATGAATGATGGAAAGTTTGCTGATATAAAAATAAACAAAGCATAGAATAAAGTCAGTGTGAAAAAGATACAGAGGCAGAAAGCACAGTGAGCAGAAAGGTGTCAGATGTAGTCCAATGCTTAGAAGTGAAGTAATAAAGTAAACCTTAAACAGCGAGACACTTCAAACTGAAGGAAGAGAGCTGCAGACACATTAGCATTTACTGAGGAGAAGGAAGGGCAAGTGGTCCATAAAGAATGAAATTGTGAGCATTACAATAAATGTAAATGCCAGAAAATTATATTACATTTTGAGAGAGTAATTGAGATATTGAGCTGTTAATTATCCACTATAGGTAGACAATTAAAAGCACAGAAAGAATCTAGCAAAGATTCACTAGAATTATAAGAGGATACAAGACCACATATTTAAAATTGGTTCAAACGTCTTGGCTTTCTCACTAGAATATGGAACACTAAATTCTGACTCAAGGTGGTCTCAGAGGTTTCCAAAACAATTAATATATTTGGAATAGAATGGGGAAAGGATTATTCCACAGTTTGGAATATTGAGGAGTATATTGAGGATCAGCAGAAAACAGAGAGATGAGGAGAAAAATAAGTGTTTTAATGAGGATTGCTTAGATCATTATATGCATTACAACAGATGGTTATTAGGGAAGAGACGATAACATAAATCAATTAGATAAGTATTTGAAAAGTACATGAAAGGAGCCATTCGTGTAGGTAGCTCTAGATGTAGGGCCATGCCAGGATGATGTGTTGACAATTTCTCTGTGCTGTGACATTCATTGTCCCTCTCAATTACCTTAATAAAAAACCTCAAAGGAGTTACGTTTTCTGCTGACAAATTCATACCGGCTTTCCTCGATTAATCCACATTTATTCAAGTGACTGAAAATTCTGTCCGATTCTAAAACACCCAAAATGTAATTCCAATACTGAGGATAAAATGACCAGTTTGTACAACTTGGCTTATCTTTATAACATTTTTAAACATGGGTGCCTTGAATTCAAGAAGGATTGAAAGATTACGACCACTAGTAATTACCATTCATGCAACTCGAAGCATCCCTGGATGTATCAATTCTGGTAATTTACTAATGTAAGCCTTTTTAATACCTTAGCTTAAACAGTTTCTTGCCTATCTGGTATCTCAACTGCCTCCTTTTTCACCACAACTGGGGAGTAGATTCATCCTCGATAAAGAGAGATGAAAAGTATCATTTATTAACTTAGTCATGCTCTCTGCCATCATGCGCAAATCTACTTTTCGGTCTCTGAGCAAAGCATCTCTTCTCTTGATACTCTTTCCTTATGTATATCACTGGAAACCAATTTCAGATCATGTGCTAGTAGTTAACATGGATTCATACAGAATCGAGGAAAAAGGAAGTCATAAATACATTTCCCTTTTTCATGGGAAAAACAGGAATCATCGGGACTGCCAATCTCTGCTGTCTTGCCATAGCAACACCCTGAACAATCAGAGTCTACTTGCCTGAGCTGAAAAATGAGATTGACAGTTTACTGTTCTTGCTGCATCCATTTGTCAGCGATGACCAAATAATTGGTACCTCTTCCGAGCTTTTAAAATTGGTGTCCTTTTTATCCCAAGTTTGTTTCTGGTATCTTAATCCTGATCAGCGCAACAGGCAAGACTTTAACTTCTTTTCTTAATTTCATAACCTTTAAGTTCCATAGGCAGTTAAATTATTACTTCTCCATTAATACCACACCATGCAACTTTCATTCCTGGCAAAACTTTTCTTTTATGCTTTTTATAGAATATACTCACTTTTACAATGATGTTCACATAGCCTCTTGTGGTATCCAGTTCTTGCAAAGGTTACTACTTGCTTCCAGGGACACCTGGCAATCCTATATAATAATCATCATGTGTGAGAACCTTGACCGATTTTTCAATACTTTGTTTTATCATTTCTGGTTTGGAACTATGAACTTGACCTTAGAGCTAAAACGTGACCTTTGGGCTGTGAGTGGCAGCTTGTGCTTAAAAACAAACAAACAAGCTGGCATTTGTTTTTGAGACCAGGCCTAATAGTTAATTGCAGGTTATTTCTTGTTAAAAAGCACCCGCTCTATGGATGCTACAACTCCAGAGAAGCCTTATGCTCAAGCAGATGCTGAATGTTAACTGGGATCTCGTGGGTTAACGGTCAGAATGGCATGGAAAGGCCAGAGTTTGAACTGGATTTTGGATTGGACTTTGGCCAGAAGGATTGTGCCTGTGAAAGCTACAGGGCTGTAGTTTGATTGCTCCCTGGTTGACCTCTCACTATGTACGTATTGAAAGTTCAGAGAACAGAATCCCAATTGTAAAAAATAAATGAATATTCCTCAGCACCTACTGGAAGCTATCTGCATGCATCAGTGTCAACAGAACTAAGCAATATACCGGTGATGTTATGGATCGTGGAGTCCATTTAAGTGAACTGGCCAGTTACATCTCATTTATTTTTCCCTTCAGTGCATCTATTTGCCTGTGTGTCTTTGAGAGAGTGAGGCCTAGAATTAAAAAAGATTGGGGTTGAATCATAACCATTAATTAGATTACCTTGTAGCTTAACTTTGTTCTGATCAAGCTACTGCATGAGGAGTAGATTGTTAAATCTTTTGTCCTTGCTCAGGAACTGGTATCTGGTATCGCCTGTTCACAAAATCTGGCACCGGTTATTTGAAAAGTCTAGTTAGGAACCACTGGGGTCAATTTTGAGGGTCATTGAGCATTTTAATTTTACAGTGCTGCAAATACAGAGGTACGGAAGCTGATTTGATTCAACTGTCTCTGTATCAAAACACAAGATAATCATCACGGTTTCTGGCTATATATCAAATTTCCTGATAGCAATCCACTATCAGAGCAGTAACCTATCACGTGAAGTGTGTTCAGCAACATTCTAAGATGATCCACATACAAGTCAATGTGTTCTTCATTGTAATCTATTCATTTTTTAAAAAATACAGATCAAAAGGGTTCTAAAGACAAAAACTAGCCATATATAGCCAAAAGTAGCCATATATTCATTTTCATAAGCTGGGGGCAAAATGAAACCCCTTGGTGTTTAAGGTAAGCATAGTTTAATTTTCTGGTTGATTGATCTCTTTTTCCACATGCGAGACTCCCTATTTAAGTATACAGTCAAAATATTAAGTATTTGCTTTCATGTTTAATAATATAACGAAACAAGGAATGTGCAGAAAATTAAAGGCCCTGTCAAGCAAAAGAATTTGCTTGAAGAGGGAAAACAAAACCCTTTAATAAACCATGGGGTATGGCTAGCTTTTAGACAGCTGAGCCTTTTTTTTTAAAAAAAGACAGCTTTCATTGGGAAGCAAACTTAACCACCTGCAGCCTTTGAAGTAATACAATGTTTTGGTACATTCCACCTCGAGACACTAAGTCAACAGTATGGGCATAGACAGTTGTAATGTTACAATTATCCATATAAGCCACCCTTTCTGGTTCCAGGCCAGAACAAATCAGGCCAATTATCTGGCTAATTTTAAAAGCAAAAGAAATGAAGATTCACAGGCAGAATTAATAGTTCCCTGATAAGATAAGCCACACAAATAATACTGGACATGAAGAGTAGATGAGGTCTCTCTCCTGTGTGGCTCACTGTTTGATAAAATAACAATGTGAAGTCAATTATCTGATTTACAGTACTTGCATAATTGGCAAGATACCATTCGTGATTGGTTTATTAATTCCAATAAGAAAAATGTTGTCATGCTAATTGACTCATTTTTAATGGAGCTGGTTAGATGGAAGCAGTGATAAGTCATTAGTTGCAGCAAAATGGACTATCGTGGAGTAATTTAGATGCCCACTTCACATCTGGCTACTGAACAGTTTATTCATTGAGGAAAACCTCAATGGGCTGTATTTAGGCACATTATCTGAATGCATTTTCATCACTGTTCTGTGGGAAATATTCAGTATTTGTGCGATTGCTGTTTCACTCTTTCATTACTAGGATTACACAGCTACGGATGACTCAAAATTATCTTACATTCAAAATTTATGTGCACTTTACATCAGATAACCAATTGCGAACACAGAAAGCTAGGCTTGGATATTGCTCTTCCACAATCTGAAATCATAAAATCGCAATGAAATTTTCTATAACAATGACAGACCATTTGGTCCAACATTTCACTTTCTCTTCCATGTACTTACCCAGCTTCTCCTTAAATGCAAATGATGCTATACTTCTTGTGAGTAACATGCCCCATGTTCTTACTACTCCTCAGCTAAAGAAGTGGCTCATAAATTCCTTATTGGATTTACTGGTGACTATTCTTCAGGTTTTTATCCCTCTCACATCTTTATCTGCATTCTTGGCCCTTTCATTTTACATGCCCTTGCACGACACTCAGCTCGAGTGTTTCTTTTACCAAAGTTTTCCCATACAGTTTCAAGCAATTTACTTTGCGTGCTATCAAAAAATAAACAGCTTCTAAAAAGTATGACGGCATTGCAGAGATGTTGGTAATTGATCAAATAATTAAGATACTTTTGATACCTAGTGTTTATTCAGCTAGTTCACAAACAAAACACCCTTCTGGGCTGGAGATACCCCAAATCCTGGTTCATATTATTCCCGTTTAGTTTGTGGAAAATAACTTTGATTGTGGTTCTTATTTTTCAGGCATGAATCCCTGTGGTAGTAGAGAAGCATACTATACGTCATCTATGACCAATTAGCTGACTAACAAATTGTGTGTCTTTTTAATGCAGCCTTTGAATGGAAGCTATACAAGATGTTTGAAAATGATTCCAGTCGTTAGATTTTTGCTTGAATTAGATTTCTGAAATGACAACTTTTAAGTGATAATCAGATACATCATCTTTTCCTAGCATTAGACCACTGGCTGACACTAAGCAGCATGATAATCATCAAATAACTAACCTGTTATTATTGCACACTGCTGGAGCAGGTAGGACTCTTGGTTTAGAGGTAAGATCACTAGGTTTCAGATTACGCCCAAAAGTCCAAGCAATCTTTTATGGCGGACTTGGGTGAAACAGACATTTGAGTGCGTTACACTTTCCTGTTCATAGGAAGGCATTTCAGTGCACGTGGGCTATTAGTCTCTCAGAATTAAGGGTCTGGCTTTAATTTCTCAGAAGATCTTTTGGGCTGTGTCTTAGCAGTTGTTCATATTTGAAAACATCTTGGTAAGATAGATAAGCATTGTGGCTAGGACAGAATTTCAAAGACTCAGTGAGCTGCAACTTCATTGTTGTTCAGCCAAAGAAAACAATGGTCTCTTACTAAAAACTGCATACTATTCATTTACACACTCATATAATGAGCCACACTGTCTCCTTAGGTGCACATAACTCGTGGAAACATGGAAATGTATGGGCCATTTGGCACTTCAGACCTGTTCCACCATTCAATATGATCATGACTGATCATCTCAGTACCGTGTTCTAGCTTGCTCCCTGTACCCTTTGATCCCTTTAGCGTTAAGAACTTCATTTGATTCTTTCTTGAAAACAGTCAATGTTGTGGGTTCAGCTACTTTCTGTGACATAGAATTCCACAATCTCAGCATTCTCTGGGTGAAGAAATTTCTCCTTATTTCAATCCTAAATGGCCTATCCCATATCCCTAGGCCAGGACTCCTGATTCTGGACGACCCGGTCATTTGGAACATCTTTTCTGTGTTTACCCTATCTAATCATGTTAGAATTTTGTAGCTTCATAGATCTCTATGAGACTCTCCCATCAGTGAATATAGTCCTAACCAATCGAGTTCCTCTTCACACATCAGTCCTGCCACTGCAGGAATCAGTCTGATATACCTTTGATGCACTCCATCCTCAGCAGAACACCCATCCTCTGATAAGGAGAGCAAAAACTGCACATTATACTCCAGCTGTGGTGTCATCAAGGCCTTGGACAACTGCAGCAAGAAATTCGCTCACGAACAAGGCCAACAAGTCATCCTTCACTGCTTGCTGCACCTGCATGCTTACTTTCAGCAACTGATGTACAAGGACACTTAAGTCTCATTGCACCTCCCCTTTTCTCAATCTATTACCACGTACATAAATAATCTGCCTTCCTGCTTTTGCTGCCAAATTAGATAACCTCATATTCATCCACATTATACTTCATCTGCCACACTTGCCAACTCACTCAATGTGTCCAAACCATGCATCTTTAATATCCTCCACACAGTTCATGCTCTCACCCAGTTTAGTATCATCTGCAAACTTGGAGATATTCCATTTATTTCCTTAATTTAAATCATTAATATATATTGTTAATAACTGGGGTCCAACTACTGAGCCCTGGTTACTGGCTATCACTCAGTAAATTACCCATTTACCTCTAGTCTGTTCCTGTATGCCAGCCAGTTCACTATCCATTTCAGTATATTATTTGCAATTTTATGTACTTTAATTTTACATGATCTATTATGTGGGACTTTACCGAAAGCCTATTCTATTACCAAGCATAGGTCACACAACTCAGGAATTAAGAATGAGAAATAAAGATATACTCTAGATCATAAAGGGATGAAATAGCTTTCCTTTAGAATGGACAATCAAGCTGAACCCGAAAGTATATCTGGAATAAAGTTTCAATGTTATACAAAAGCAAAATTCTGCAGATACTGGAAATCTGAAATCTAGAAACATATTAGAAAATCTACTGAATAGTTTCTATTATTTTCTGCTATTTTTTATTTCTGAGCATTGCAAAATTGGCTTGGGACTCTAATTAAATACTTCCTTCTTGTTTCCCGCGTCCCCTTTGGGAAGGCTCCAAGTGTCTTCTTGGCATTTCATGTTGGCACAGCTAATCTTAGAGTTGCAATGTCAGTTTCGCTCAGTTGGTAGCATGCTTATCTCAGAATCATAAAAAGTAGGTGCAAATGCTGAAGTTGTGCACATAATCCAGGCTGCTGTGAATGCTGTTTTCCGAATAATATCTTAAACTTTGGTCCCCAAATTCCTATTCAATGAAGATTAAAAAAAATTCAAGTAATAAACACAATGAGCTCTCCCAGAATCTTGAGACAAAACTCCTCCTTCAACCACCAAAATGAAACTAATTTGCCATTCATTTGATTACCAGTTGTGCACGCTTGCTTTGTATAAATGGCATCGATTCTACTTACAAATCTTTCTATACTTGGAAGTAATATGTTGGTTTCAGAGTGCAGTGGAACATCTCAAAGATATGAACAGCACTATATACTTCATATATCTGTGCAAAAAAAAATCAAACATCAATGACATTCCCCACTCCTGGACCCAGAGAGCTAATAACCTTGACACACTGTAACACTTAAGTGCTTTTCTTCTTCTGATATAAAACACTGCAGTAAGGACCAGAGGCTGGATAAGTGGCACGAATGAAAGAAAACATTATCTACAATACAGGGAACAGAGGCAGGAATGATGAAAAGAAAGGTTGTCTACACATTGCAGATATATTTAATACAGTTAGAAAAACTGCAGATGGGATCAAGACCTGGGATCACTGACCCAAATTCCTATGACCCATAATCTACCTTGGATGTTGTCACAGTGAAATCAGCCGGTCACAGTCAGCCACAGGCTACAACAGATTGCTTTCTGTGTGGCATCTACCAGAGTGGCTTTGGGACAAAGCAGGATCAAAAATAATTGAATTGAAAGTGCATTTTAGTCAGGGTGAACCAATTTTCATGTTCATCAGCTAATGTAGCCCATTTAGTAATCCTAAGAATCATTAGTATAGATATGGAACAAAACAAGAGTAAAGAGGATGTCGATTGTTATAGGACACCACTTATTACTTAATGTATGATATTCTTGATCATTGACATTAAATTTGTAAAATAGCAACAAAATCTGACAGTGTAAAATTCCACTAAGGCTTTTTAAAAAAAGCTTTTAAAATCAATGTTTTGAATCAGCGTATGCCCTTCCTTATGACGTAAGGCAGCCTCTTCCAGGTGGTATCGCACCGTGCCCAATATCTAATTTCTCCAAATGCAAACAAGTCAAAACTGCAAATTATACTAATAGAGAAAAAGGCATCAAATAAGCAACATAACTATAGGATTAGATCTCAGCCATGGCAGCAGATGGGACGCTGCCACTATTATAGGCAAGCTAAGGCAAGTCAGAGAGAAAAACTCAGGAAGCACTCGGGCTGCATGTTGTAATCTGGTGAAACATGCAAATTTAGAGAATCAAATGCTTCTGCAATTTCTTCTGTGATAAATAGCCTCGTTTCTTGAAGACAGATTACTTGGATGCAGCAGAGAGTTGTACGTGTTCCTGGCAGAATTCAATAGGGAGCACACTGTCACAGCCTCATTATGACAGGGAAGCTTGGGGAGAAGGTAGGGCTGGGGGATGGGCAGATTAATGATATCCAGCACTAGACACTGGCCAGAGGCAGGTTCTCAGTCCCACTCTTCAAAAGCAATAGTAGAAAAAGAAATGGGGAACCATTGAATCACCAACTTTATTTAAAAACATATGCATCACACAAAAAATTAGATGACACTGAGAAATTGGCAGTAATTTTGGAGTTGATTGAAGTTAATAAACTGGCTTATTACATAGAGTCATAGAGATGTACAGCACGGAAACAGACTCTTTGGTCCAACTCGTTCATGCCGACCAGACATCCCAACACAATCTAGTCCCACCTACCAGCACCCACCCAACATCCCACCAAATCCACCCCCACCCACCCATACACTCATCCAGATACCTCTTAAATTTTGCAATTGCACCAGCCTCCACCACTTCCCCTGGTACAACCCTCTGCGTGATAAAGTTGTCCCTTCGGTCGCTTTTATATCTTTCCCTTCTCACCCTAAACCTATGCTCTGGACTCCCCCACCCCAGGGAAGAGACTTTGTCTATTTATCCTAACCATGCCCCTCATGATTTTATAAACCTCTATAAGGTCACCCCTCAGCCTCCAACACTCCAGAGAAAACAGCCCCAGCCTACTCAACCTCTCCCTATAACTCAAATCCTCCAGCCCTGGCAACATCCTTGTAAATCTTTTCTGAACCCTTTCAAGTTTCACAACATCCTTCAGATAGGAAGGAGACCAGAATTGCACGCTATATTCCAACAGCGGCCTGATCAATTTCCTGTACAGCCACATGACCTCCCAACTCCTGTACTCAATACTCTGACCAATAAAGGAAAGCATACCAAACGTTGTCTTTACTATCCTATCTACCTGCCACTCCACTTTCAAGGAGCTATGAACCTGTACTCCAAGGTCTCTTTGTTCAGCAACACTCCCTAGGACCTTACCATTAATTGTATAAATCCTGCTAAGACTTGCTTTCCCAAAATGCAGCACCTCGCATTTATCTAAATTAAACTCCATCTGCCACTTCTCAGCTCATTGGCCCATCTGATCAAGATCCCGTTGTAATCTGAGGCAACTTTCTTTGCTGTCCACTACACCTCCAATTTTGGTGTCGTCTTACTAACTATACCTCTTATGCTCACATCCAAATCATTCATATAAATGACGAAAAGTAGTGGACCCAGCACCGATCCTTGTGGCACTCCAATGGTCACAGGCCTCCAGTCTGAAAAATAACCCTCTACCACCACCCTCTGTCTTCCAACTTTGAGCCAGTTCTGTATCCAAATGGCTAGTTCTCCCTGTATTCCATGAAATCTAAACCTTGCTAACCAGTCTCCCATGGGGAACCTTGTCGAACGCCTTACTCAAGTCCATATAGATCACATCTACTGCTCTGCCCTCATCAATCCTCTGTTACTTCTTCAAAAAACTCAATCAAGTTTATGAGACATTATTTCCCAAGCAGAAAGCCATGTTGTCTATCCCAAATCAGTCCTTGCTTTCCAAATAAATGTACATCCTGTCCCTCAGGATTCCCGACAACAACTTGCCCACCATCAATGTCAGGCTCACTGGTCTATAGTTTCCTGACTTGTCCTTACCACCCTTCTTAAATCTAACAATTTTATTGCCACTGAAGCCAACAAAACAAACATGAAACATACTGCAAAGCAGGTTGGCCATTTGTTGTCACCAGTTTACATGGTCACAAATGAAAACTCCCCCTCTTTGTATACTGGAGTATTCTTCTCTAGGGAATCAATATTAACATGCAAAGATGATTCAATTCAGTTTTAAATTGTTAGGAGAACAATCATGATGGTGCACTATAGACAGCATGATTACTATTGAAACAATTAAAGCCTTTTGTGACTCATCTTGGAAGGTTGCAAACTAAAACTACAACCAGGCTTAAACCCATTAATATGAAAGCCAGTTTATAAAACTGAAACATCTCCTCTTCTCATTAATCTTATGGGCGTGCCATGTAGCTGACTTTACATGGCTACACTTCATAACATTATCTTAAAATTATTATTGGACATGTTTAATACTTCATCGGTATGAAGCAAACTACTGTAGAAAAGGCCACTCCAGAAGTTTTACTCTAGTTTGGCTCAGGGCTGTCTTTCAGTTAAATCTTTTATCCTTTTTATTCTTAAATTATTCAAAATGACGCCAGATTGTGGTGACCATTGAAGCTTTTACTGTATTTTACTACATTATTCACTGTAAAATGTAAGTGGCAATGAATAAATCATTCATTCTTCATAGACGCTGCCTGACATGCTGAATATTTTAAGCATTGCCTGCTTATGTTTCATGCTTCCTGAAATGGTTTTTTTATTAGATTAGATTCCCTACAGTGTGGAGACAGGCCCTTCAGCCCAACAAGTCCACACTGACCCTCCAAAAAGAGTAACCCACCCAGACCCATTTCCCTCTGAGTAATGCACTATGGGCCATTTAACATGGCCAATTCACCTGACCTGCACATCTTTGAACTGTGGGAGGAAACCCACGTGGACACTCGGAGAATGTGCAAACTCCACATAGACAGTTGCCTGAGGCTGGAAATTAACCTGAGACCCTAGGGCTGTAAGGCAGCAGTTCTAACCACTGAGCCACTGTGCCACCCTAATGCATTTTAGTTAATTTCAACCTTGTCTCACACAAAAATTGCTGGAAAAACCCAGCAGGTCTGAAGAACCATTCTAAAGCAGGTCACTGTCCCTGAAATATTCACTGTACTTTCTCTCCACAGATGCTGCCAGACCTGCTGAGTTTTTCCAATAATTTGTATTTTTGATTCTGATTTCCAGCATCCACAGTTTTTTGGGGTGTTTTTGTTTAATCAACATCCTCATGTGTTTTAGAATGAGAGAGCATGCATCGCGACAGGAGGCTGATACCTGAACTGAAGCCTAGAAGCATTTATCTGGTAGGTCATTAAATTGCAAATGTGCCAATTTGCATAAATTTGCTCCCCAGGGTGAGCAGGTAAAAAACATCCAGTGAGACATTTGATCTACAACATGTTTGTGTAAACCTACTTTTCAAAATCTGTTTTAATAAGCAGAAGCTGACATTCTAAGAGTGAGTTTCTTTCATTATCCTCTGGTTATGATCTCAAGAATACACCAGATAGCGAGAGGAGATTCAAACATTTTGGTCTGCACATTATAGCTTCCATGTAACCTCTTTCTTAACATACTAATAAATGTAGTAAATTTCCGTCCATCTGATCACTATGCCAAATTTGATGTAATGCAATACTCAAATTAATGGAAAGACTATGTTGAGCACACTCAGAGGGCAGTTATAAAGATTAATATTCATGTTTTATTCTCATTACCTTCAAACTCTACTAGATTTCACGAAAAATCTGAGAAATTTGAGGTCGCATGATTTAAGCTTTAAAAAAAAGAGCATATGTAAGATTAGAGAAAACATGAGTAAGATGCTCCACTGCTGTTGTGGGGCAGACAAAAGCCTTGATCTTCCAACAGCTTTTTATGAATCGGAAACCAAGCAGTGCTTTATTATAGGTTTGCATTTACATGAGAATAAGAATTTAAGGATTAACGCTAATGGAGGCAGGTTTGAGGTTCTGATCAAACAATCATGGGAAATAAAGCAAGACTCTTGGGACTAACACACTTTATGGCCGTAAAGCAATTGCCATGGGCCTTAAATTGAATCTATTCTACTTCAACTCAAATACTATTCACCAGACTTTCTGGACCCCCAAGATACATTCAATACCTTCACTTCACTACAAAGACACTCCCTTTGATCTTCCAAAAAATGTATGGAAGCTTCTAAAAAGAATTGTGCCAGACTTAATCCCTCTTTCTGGGGCTGTGAACCGAGCGTGCAAGCAAAGCGTAAATTTGAAAAGTCCAAGGCTTTAAGGAAAAGAAAATCCAGCAGAGTTCAAAACAGCCTTGAAATTCAAAGATACAGGGCATATTAAAATAAATACATTTTATGTAGTTGACAATGTTGTTTGAAAGGGAAAAAAATTATATGGAACCTATGAAAATAACTGAATTGAACATTCCTCTCAGACAACTGCTCATCTGACTTAAGGATGGACAAGAAATCAACAACGAGGTAAAAACAATGACTGCAGATGCTGGAAACCAGATTCTGGATTAGTGGTGCTGGAAGAGCACAGCAGTTCAGGCAGCATCCAAGGAGCAGCGAAATCGACGTTTCGGGCAAAAGCCCTTCATCAGGAATAAAGGCAGTGAGCCTGAAGGGAGGAGAGATAAACTAGAGGAGGATGGGGGTGGGGAGAAAGTAGCATAGAGTACAATAGGTGAGTGGGGGAGGGGATGAAGGTGATAGGTCAGGGAGGAGAGGGTGGAGTGGATAGATGGAAAAGGAGATAGGCAGGTAGGACAAGTCCGGACAAGTCATGGGGACAGTGCTGAGCTGGAAGTTTGGAACTAGGGTGAGATGGGGGAAGGGGAAATGAAGAAACTGTTGAAGTCCACAACAACTGACTATTGAGAACTTAATCTACTTAACATCAAGGTTGGACTGCCATGCTCTTTTATAAAGAAGGATTATTGCAAATGAAATACACTGATCAAAGATCAGATTCCAGAGTAGGAGAGCTCCAGTGTTTACTTTCAAAATTAGAATTCCAGCATGTATCAGACAATGTACAAAATGAAGCAGGCAAAATATTTAATTTCCTACACTAGTCTGCAGTATTATGGAACCCACACTCTACCTCTCGGTAGAAGTGTTCATGTGCAGCTTTCTTTTTCAGTTACAATTTCGCATTTCAATCATCAAGTGGGGAAACAGGAACTTGATTGTAACTCTGACCACAACATTTAACAAATTTTAGTCTAAATTTGTGGAGCGAGTGTGTGAAACATGCCAGCCTCACCACCAAGATAGTTCTACCCCAAGAACACCTATTAGCACATGAACGTTACTAAACAATGCTTAGGCAAGTGTCTCAGGCTATTGCAGGCTTTGAAAATAAGAAGCAGCTCATCAGAGGCAAGTAGATTCCAGGTCCTATAATCTGTTGGTTCAGGCCGACTTCTTGGGCTACCCAGTGAGATGGTAAGTGTTTTTTTTTAAACCAACTCTTTGTGGGAGGAAGGGATCAAACTATTGGATGCAAGGGCAAGGGTTGGCTTTCAAAAACCTTCCCTGGCCTGTATCTGTACCTCCAAATGCCCCCAAACTTGGGCAATCTGAGGTTGTGTGCCCTTCCTCCTGCCAACTTGGCAGATGGGTCATCCTGGTTTAAGCCACTTGCCAGTCTTCTGGGAAGCCAAGTAATTTGGGGCAGTGGCAAGTTGACACCCTTTTACCACTCAAGGGCCTTAACTGTGGGCAGGTTAAGTCAGTGGACCTTCTCACCCAGAACTTAGGTGGTCAGTTGATGAGAAGGGAACTGAGGAGGTTCTCTGTAGTTGAGAACAGAAATTGCTCACAATGTTCAGCAGTATCTACAGAGAAACAGGCTCAATATTTTAGGATTATGGCTTTTGCTCAGAACTCCTTACTGTGGTATCGGTGGAGAGAACAGCAAAATACCAATGATTTTTCCATGAACAAAAAGACAGACCTATCCAAAAGCACGTAGATGAGGAAAAATGGTTTAAATTAGTACTTCATTTGACTGAATTAAGATTGACTGATGACTAGAAAAAGAGTGGAGAAAGGGTTTTTCAAGTTAAGACATTGCATGGAAAGTTAAAGTACCTGCATGTCAGACATATTGTATCGTCTGCATGACTGGATTTTCAGCATCTAGGTCATTTAATCAAGCAGACTTCACTGAGACCCACTTGGTTGCCACAACAATGTAACAGAAACAGACATTGAAGAAATGATTATGTAAGGCATAAGCAAATATTATTCAGGTAAACAAAAGCTTATTTGGAAGCAGTATTCAAATCAGCCTAAGAGTTCATTTCACACATCACTGACCTAAACTAGGAAACTCTCCGATTTCAAATCAACATTATTTTACTCATTCATAGGTTGTGGTGTAACTAAAAACCCATTCATAACACAGTTGCAGACGACAGAACTCTGCAGTCCATTTGTGTCAAATTATTCAAAAGTAATCTAATGTACTGAAATTAACCAAAGTAAAAATGGACGTCAATGTCCAATCACCGAGACCAAACCAGTGCAAACGTGCTCGACGTGCACTCTATCAACAGTGAAATAAAACACGACAGCAAATATCACATCACACCTGAAACTCCATGGCACTAAAAGAATGGATCACACAATAATTCAAATCTAACACAAAGAAGAAAGCACACTGGAGAAGTTTCAGTTTTAATGGGAGAACAGAAAGCAATAGTCTAAGAAAGGAACACCAGGCAGCATGACAGGATCTGTAAGGTTTTTTATCACACCATTAATGCCCAGACTTTTTAAAAAAAATGTGAATGAGCTTGAGCCTCAGCTGCAAGTACTAATTAAATAATTAAAAGGAAAAACTCAATCTGAACAGATGTCCTGCAACCATGCAAGTGAATAAGTGAAAAGGTGAAGAGTGTATGGAGGCAAAGACATAATTGATTCTTAAATGTTCTCTGTCTAATTGCCCCATGTTTTCCAGATTATTCATATTTAACTGAACAAGACAGTATGTTTAGGTGAATTGAAAAGTTGGTTCTGATTGCACAAGCCATGCAAAGACAGTTTCTCAGTTCATTTTTCCTCCCATTTCCTGTTTTGAGGACTTGTTGATTTGTGTTGTATTTCAAGCGCACATATGGGTAGGACATTACAGTACAGCTGACTGATCAGCCGTTCAGTCAACCATTACGTAATGACCTTGAAAACTTCTGCACTGGTTCAAAGCGACTGCTGCAACAGTTTAAAATGATCACATTTTGTTAACACTGGATATCCTTTTAATCTTAAATTTCAAGTACTGGAACAAGGCAACAAAAAAGAAAAGAATGTTTGAGAGGATAAGCTGGTTAAGGCAATGGGTTATTTTGAATAATACTCTATTCAAAATGCTATGCCTCCTGCCACAGACGTCTCTATACAGTATCAATGTCAGTGTAATCCACTTTCATTATCATAAATTTCAGCATGACAGCTGTGTCAAATTGTGAATTA
This sequence comes from Chiloscyllium plagiosum, assembly GCF_037043375.1. Classification (NCBI taxonomy): domain Eukaryota; kingdom Metazoa; phylum Chordata; class Chondrichthyes; order Orectolobiformes; family Hemiscylliidae; genus Chiloscyllium; species Chiloscyllium plagiosum. Next base: position 23,401,946 of record NW_028270164.1, read on the forward strand.
TTTAATAGTTTCAATGAGAACACATCTCCAGTTACATATAGTACAACACAAACACAGCACGGCCCCCCACACTTTAATATATGTTCCAAAATATTTACAGGCAATGTGGTGTTTCTGGAACTAAAGTGGGTCTAATTTAATCCATTTTCTCAACATGAAACTAATTCCTGCTGCCAACCCTTTTCAATGTGAAAAGCATTAAGTTATTTAAGAGATTGAAGGGTAGGGTGTTTACTTTTCAGGCAAAGATTGACAATTTGCAGTATTGTTTAAAAAATATTCTCTTTTGAAAGAATTAAGTATACTACCAACATTATGTACATTTGCTTGAAATGAACAGATCAAATTCATTTTCTAAATATTTTTGGTCATATTTATCCTGCTTCCCTTACTTTGTATCCAAGGTGATTTAAGACTGTATTCCTTCAGTGAACATCCACATACAGTCCAAAGGTGTAAACATTTTTTCTTTAGTGTGCACTTCACCAGAAAAGCCCTCTCTTAAATATCCATTTACTTGGCACCTGTTCGGACAAGTTTCCAGCTTTAATTGTAGCCATGTGGGTGTTTTGTCACAGATGCAAATTCTGCACAAGCTGCTTGGCAAATTATGGTTTTTGCACAGATGCTAAACTAACCTGCTATTTAAGACCTGCTTCATCTCCCCATGTATGTTATTTATTCCATTCATTTGCTCAAAGCTCTGGGCCACACATGGAAGCTTTGAATATGGCAGTGTTTGTGTTACTTTTATAAATCATTCAGATGACAGTGGTCTTAATGTCTGCAAAAAACAAAAAAAAAAGCACCATTTCAGTCCCATTCAAGTGAAATTGTAGAATTTGAAATATAAAAAGAAAAGCACTAGAGCATGTCTTTCAACTCAATGCTGAAATTAAATGCCGTAAAAAGAAGTTGTGTTCCAAGTCCGATTTTGACTTTCCCACCTCCTTAACAGCACACAGGGATGGGCAACAAGCATCTCACTCGTGAATAAAAAGAGATATATTACAGTTGGAGATCAATTCATACTCTCATTTACTCCAAAGTTCCCTGAATGAAACCCAAAAAGGAAACTAAAATCCAAATCTTCCATATCAATTCATTTCACAAGGCGACTCTCTGCCAGTTCTCTACAGCAGATCTTATTCTCACGTTTCTTACAGGAGTTCTGCACTTTTCAATCTCAATTCTAAGTTTGTCAAAATTACTATAATGTTCTCTTATATCTACTTGCAGGTCTGAAGATTCTACAAATGTCCAGACCTGGGTCAAGAATAACTTCTTCCCTGCTGTTATCAGATTTCTGAATGGAGCTCTAAAATTTCAAATCAAATGTTGATCTTGTTTTTTTGTACACCTACTCCACAGCCATAACTCTGTATTCTTCAGTCTGTTCAATCATTCTAGGATCTCAGTGTCTTTGTTATGATCTGCTGTACTGCATGCAAAGCAGAACTTTTCACTGTAATTAGGTATATGTGACAATAATAAATCAAAAGCAAATCAGTGAGTTTTTACTTAATACTTAATTTTCCCTCACTATTCCTTCTGTTTAAGGTCATGATTTATGCTGGAGTATATCAGATAGATATCAAGAATGCCAACATACAAATGAGGAGTCGTCTTATTTTTTCCTGAACAGTGGACTGGTGGGTTATTCAAACACAGCAAGCATCATTGCAGCTCAGTGCTGTCCTGCCCTCAACTGGTGTCCATAATACATACTTCCAAAAACTGGATGGAATATACATACAACATCTGTGTTCACTTGAAAGCGTAAACATTACTTTCAACACCAGGGTCATTTGGCCTTCTGCAGCGCTAGCCCCAGTTGGGAACATGGCACTTACATAAACGCATGACAGCAGTTAACACCCAAGTGGTTCTTTCATCACTGAGGTTGAGACAAGTATTCACTCCATTCATCCTACAAAAGCGACTGTGGTCTCAATATGGTGTTAATGACAAACTAATCACATCCATATGGGGTTCAGATGTGCAAAAGTATTCACAGCCTGAAATGTTCTCAACTCAAATATATTTAGGTAGACACAGAAGTACAATGTACTTCAAGGTGAAGTATTTGCAGTACACGCCTCTGCAGCTTAATAGCGCACACAATACCTCAAACATGACCAGCATTATAAGATTGAGTATTTGGTTTTGTAGAGAGAAAAAAAGATACTTTTTAATTCAAGACAAAGAAAGGTTTGAACAGGATTTTATGGAAGCAATGATGTTGCATCAAACTGATGCTATCTCAGAATGAATGGCAACTACTTTCGAAGTGGGATGTGTGTGTTTTGAAGTATTTAGAGGAAATTTTACATATTCAACATGTCAGTACCAGGCCTCAATCCTTAATGACGTGCTTGGGAAATACCGAAATACAACAAGCAACGTGGAAAGAAAGTACACAGTTCTCCAAATAGGAGCTGCAAGCTGTCCCCATCCTGTACGTTTTGTAGCTGTTATGATGGGTCAGTGGCTAATGTCCTTCATGACTGTGCTGATAACTCATTTCACCTTTGCTCCCTGACATTAGAAAAACAAAATCAGCATGATCAACCATGATGGCAACAAAAGATGAGCACTCCAAACTCACCACACAATGCTGTGATCTGTATGTTAAATGGGTGTCAAAAGAATCAAAGGCTGCTCTTATCACGAGCACATCATGTTACACCAGGGACTGTTTTAAATTACACCCCCAGGATATAATTGTCACCCAAGATATACTGCCTCCAAAACAAACAAAGTTCTGTAATGCTCTTCTTGATGAATCCATGTTCAGATCAATGCTGTTGAACCGCATCAGCTCAAATTAAATCTGATTTAAGACCTCGAGCTTACTTATGTTGAATACATCAATAATATGAATGTTATTAGCAGGACACAGTTAGCCGATTAAGATTTTAAAAATTTATATATTATATTTTCTACTAACACAATTTTGGATAAGAGGCATAAAAACTGTTCATACTGTTACAGATCAGATCATTCCCGACTTTTGCTCAAACAGAAGTTGTAGGATGGCTCCACAAATCATATCATGGATTTTCTTTTGAACATTTAATAGAATAATACTTCATATTTTGGGCAAAGTTAAAAATCACACAACACCAGGTTATAGTCCAACAGGTTTAATTGGAAGCACTAGCTTCCGGAGTGCTGCCTCTTCATCAGGCAGTTGATGAAGAGGTGTGGTGCCTTGAAAGCTAGTGCTTCCAAATAAACCTATTGGACCATAAGTGACGGCAGCGGCAAGCACTGCTGCCTCACAGCATCAGGGACCCGGGTTCATTTCCTGCCTTTGGCGACTGTGTGTGTGGAGTTTGCACATTCTCCCCATGTCTGCGTGGGTTTCCTCCCACAGTCCAAAGATGTGCAGGTTAGGTGAATTGGCCATGCTAAATTGCCCATAGTGTTAGGTGAAGGGGTAAATGTAGGGGAATGGGTCTGGGTGGGTTGCGCTTCGGCGGGTCGGTGTGGACTTGTTGGGCCAAAGGGTTTCTTTCCACACTGTATCTAATCTAATCTAATCATAACCTGGTGTTGTGAGAGTTTTAACTTTGCCCACACCAGTCCACTACTGGCACTACCAAAATCCTAATATTTTGGGTGAAGAAGTTTGTTCTTTTTAAAACAAACAACATGTGCTTCAACCAGATGGCCACATCCCAACATGGTGGTGGGCACAAGTAAACTGTAGGAATGAAGTTCAGAGAGTATGGATGTGTGGGGCAGCCTTAAATCCCAGGTGGTGGATAGGGATTAATGGTGATGGGCTGTCCAGGGAATGGGAGGTGGGAAAGGACATGAAGGGTTTTCTTGCTGGGGTGTGTTCTGGGAGAAGGACATTGACGAACAAACCGAGTCTGAGTCACTGGACTAAGTGAGACATTCACTTCTTTCCATATTCCCTTAGCTCCTAAAATGTGGGGTCAAATCAAAAGCACACACTTGAGTGGGAGGACTTGATTTTCTACCCCATCAAGCAGACTTCACGACTGGTGGAAGGGATGTGCTCCAAAAGATAACAGCACCAATCATGCACTTGCGGAACACAGATTGAATTTCTTTGCAAATATATCATTGTGTTTGTGAAATAGATGTGGTGCACATCAGTGTGGGGTGCAAATATTGGTCACAAGCAATCTTGACATGTCACTGGTCACTGTAGATTGATGGTGGTCATCTGTGAAGCAGAAGCAATTCCAAGTGAACTTTGAAAAAAGATACCTGCAGACCAAGAGCAAATGCACTTCATAGTGGACACAGGTGACCTCTGCACGATATCTTCATCTCCCACCCACAAATGTACTGAGGCTGTAATCAATGCCATTTGTGCCACATCACGCTGCTTCATCTCAATTCCACATGATGAGGTCAGTGTTGTAGCCCAGGGAGTAGACATAGGCAATATAGCTGGCTTCCCCCAAGTGTAAGGTGGGAGAGACTGTACCCATCACTTTTAAAAGCTCATATCATAATGTAGCTGAGCTCTTCAACAGAAAAGCCTTCCATTCCAAACATGTTCAACTCATCTGTGGTCATTGGTACCGTATTTTCAAAATTTGCCACAATACCTATATCCTTGAGAACTCTCAATTTCCTGCTATGATTGAGGATCTAGATGCCAGGCAAGGATGTGTATTGGAAGACAAGCAATATCCACAACCATCTGTTACTCAAACCTGACTGAGGCGGAGGCCATGATGGTACAACCATGATGTACTTTCTGAAGATGGAGTTCTGATGCTTGGATCATTTGGGGCAGGCCCTCCAGTACACTCCAGATGGAGCACTGTTAATCATAGCCTGCTGTGCTTTGTACAACTGCAACAGACAGGGCATGTGATGGTGGATAACAAGCTGGGAGAGTGACAGCAGATATCCGAGAAGGAAGAGGAGGCCATTATGCAGGAGTAACATTGCTGCCTGCATGATATAGCATTGGCTGCTGCAAGCCAGACAGGACTTAATTGACTCCCAGTTCCAGTCGATGAGAACTGGATGCACTGATCACTCATTCATTGTTAAGTTGTTGGTGCTCAAATGGTAAGCATTTCTGATTTATCAGGCAAATGCAACTTCTGTTTGTTTGTTTGTTTTCTATTTGCTTTTGCTACTGTTGAAAGAAAGTGTCTGCTGCGAAGCACTTGAAGGCTTCCCTGTGTGTGATGATGCCACATTTAACAATGATGAAATACAAGGCTACAATGGGCATTGAGGAAAGAGTAGCAGTGACTGTGAAAGGGAGGCATGATGGGATGTGGGTAAGAACATGTAAGATATGTGTCTTCGTTCTTCCATGATAACATGATGATTAATGTGCAGGCGTCATGTGCGAGGAACTGTCTGCTGCACCACCTAGATACTCCAAGAAGCATTGATTTGTGGATGCTTAGATTAGATTCCCTACAGATTAGATTAGATTACTTAGTGTGGAAACAGGCCCTTCGGCCCAACAAGTCCACACCGACGCACAACCCACCCAGACCCATTCCCCTACATTTACCCCTGCCCCAAACACTATGGGCAATTTAGCATGGCCAATTCACCTAACCTGCACATTTTTGGACTGTGGGAGGAAACCGGAGCACCCGGAAGAAACCCACGCAGACACAGCCCAACAAGTCCACACTGACCTTCCGAAGAGTAACCCTCACCAACCCAATATTTACCCCTACCTAATGCACCTAACACTACGGACAACTTAGCATGGCCAATTCACCTGATGTGCACATCTTTGGACTGTGGGAGGAATCCGGAGTACCTGGAGGAAATCCACACAGACACAGGGAGAATGTGCAAACTCCACACAGACAGCTGCACCGAAGAAGGAATCGAACCCGGGTCCCTGGTGCTGTGAGGCAGCAGTGCTAACCACTGAGCCACCGTGCCGCCTTGATGAAGGACAATTCCAGATTGCTAATGCTTGACTGGGTACAAGTGTTGGAAATATCAGAGAATGCTGACGGGGGAGGGAAAGATGTGTTTAGTGGTGGCAATCTGCCAAAGGTTGTGCAAATGATGGAGAATGATTCTTAGAATCCATGTTCTGGTGCGTGGAAACTTAGGGGAAGGGGAAAGAGTCAGCCTGGATTTGAAATGTCAACTTGGTTTCTCTCAAATGCTGTCAGATCTGTTGTGTTTCTCCAGCACTTGTATATGTTTTCATAACTCTCTCTATTTCGACTTCCTGAACCTAGAATTATAAAGGTAACATTTAACAAGAGAGCAGTGAGCCAGGTGTTTGCAACACTATCATATGCGGAAGTGTCTGAAGATCTCTCACTCAGGTTGTGATTTAAGAAAGAGAACTATTGACACTTCGGAAGTTTGTCATATTGTTTTAGCCAAATCAAAGCAACTGCAGAAAATGCAGCATCCATTTTAATTTTCATGGAGAGGGACCCAAAGCATTCATCTTTTCTTTCTCTCTCCACAGTTACTGCTTGACCTTTTGAGCAACTCAAGTATTTTCTGTCTTTACCTGAGATTTCCAGTACCTGCAATATTTTTGTCATTTCTCATTCATTATAGATGACTATTTTAACTAGAAAAATGTATGGCCTCCTTTGATCCTGTGAATTTTCATGGCAATTTCACATTAGCTCCAACTGCTCTGACATAATTGCAACTTACAGAAATAAATTGATCTTAGATCACTCTCAGTGTTGAGTGAACCTCAACTACATTGCCATAAGATACTCAAATGGAGCAAATGGCATTTTACACTAATTTAAGCAGAATGAGAAGGCTGTATTTTGATCTAAAGAACACTCAAGAAATGACAGGTAGTTACAAGTCTTTAACTGACAGTTACAGCTATTTAAGGTGATAAATTAGTTACATCCCACAAGAAAATGTATTAAAACATGAAAGCATTTGGACTGGAAAGTGATCCTGCTTATAGAACACGCTTGTGTTGTTACATTTTATACATGTGCAGTGATCACTGACTGGAAGTTCCAATGAAACAATTTAAGTTGTAGGCATACTTAAATAGTTTGTAACGTATGGATACAGAATGAAATGTTTCCATTTTCAGATGCTCAGCATAAAAGGTGAATATAGTAATCTTTCTCCTGAGGAAACTGGTGTAATAAGTATGATCAGAAATCATTAAAAGAAACCTCTGCAGAGATCAGCAGCAATTTGTGTGATCGCTCAAGAAATTATTTATCATGGATTCCACAGACATCAACATTTCTGCCTAGTTTTGCCTTGTGTACACTTTTTAATATGGGTTCAATTAAAATATCACAGCTGTGCAGTGAGTCTCGGAACTGGCTTCCGGAGTTCTCTGCTATGGTCCCTCGGTGGATTTAGGAGAACACTAATTGTACTCACCTGGAATTAGAGTGATTGATTACATTAGCTGTGTAATTTCCTGCCTTTCATGGTCCCTCATGACAGCATTAGTCTCTACACTTCCTGAAGTTCCTCATCATTCCAAATCCCCATCCTGGCATGCAGCTTAGAGTTCAGACATCTTATTCTTTATCCCCCATTCTGTCTTCCTATCAAGGACACTCACCTCTATTCAGCTTCAAGCTTCAGCACAGAGTTTCTCCCATTGCTGACAAAACTCTACAGTCCTCAGTACAATGGTAGGCACTTCTAAGTGCATTGAAGAACACTCCTTACAAGCCCTATTAATACAAATACAAGTGTGGGCGGCACGGTGGTACAGTGGTTAGCACTGCTGCCTCACAGCGCCAGAGACCCGGGTTCAATTCCCGCCTCAGGCGACTGACTGTGTGGAGTTTGCACGTTCTCCCCGTGTCTGCGTGGGTTTCCTCCGGGTGCTCCGGTTTCCTCCCACAATCCAAAGATGTGCAGGGTCAGGTGAATTGGCCATACTAAATTACCTGTAGTGTTAGGTAAGGGGTAAATGTAGGGGTATGGGTGGGTTTCGCTTCGGCGGGGCGGTGTGGACTTGTTGGGCCGAAGGGCCTGTTTCCACACTGTAATCTAATCTAATCTAATCTAATCTAAAAAAAAAGCCAAAACTCAGACTACTGTCGTAAATTTAGAGGTCTTACCAACTTGGCTGGACTCCGAGGTGTAATGGAAAAGGAATGAGGTAATCAGGATATATTCATGACAGTCATAGCTGTCACAATAGGAACATATGCAACAAAATCCAATTCCAGTTTTTGAAATTGTACTGGATTTGTATGACTGAAAAAGCAACATGAATTTACACAGTCTATAGCTAATTATTATTCATACTGAGATAACTTTGCAAACATTTCAATCTGTTTTGTCAAACATTAATGACTAATAATTAAACAGGGCCATCAATAGTCAGCAGAAAAATCTTTCCACTGATCCAGAACTTAATCAGTATGGTATACCCATTTGGTCCATGAACTTTTGCCATACATCCATAGTGGAGATTTGGTGAAAAAAACAATTTGATATACGTCAGACTTATTTTCTCAGCTGCTATGCTATCACAGGTTCTCTTAAGCCCAGACTAAGAAGAAAGCAAGCTTCCCTGTTGTGAAATGAAGTGGTAATGGTGGAGTAGTGGATGTATCACTTCCAAATTCAGTGTAAAGAGACTGTTATCACACCATGTACGTAGTGTGGCCAGGGAAAATGTCAATACTATCACCTCACTGAGCCAATGGGAAGCAAAGCTAATTTAAGGACAGGCAATGTGGCATTTTTCTCCCTAGTCACCAAGTGTGAGCGGAATGTTCCAGCAGCATGAGGCATTTCATCAAGCAGAAAAATTACACCAAGCCTCTAAACTGCAACTACAGCAGAGCCAAGGGACTGCCTCCAGGCACACTCCAGAGAACACTTAAGCTAATCTGCTTTGGGGCATTATTCACTTTGTATTAATATATATGTATAGAATTCATTATAAGCATAATTTAGAGTAATTAAAAGAAAACTAATCCATACCTTACCAAGTCACTTAATGCGAATAGAAAAACAGGATCCCATTCAAAACATATAATTTTACCTGAATACCTCATCTTTAAAGTAACGAATGACAAATATACAAAATGAAATTACAATGCCTGCAATGGGATAGTCATTTACAGTGCAAGACATTGGGAATGCAGAAATAGTGAGGCTGAATCTTAATCCATGCAACCAGCAACTTTTCTCAATCCGCAAAATGTCTGATCATAATAAACATTCCACTGGCCCATTGTAATCAGGGAAGCTAAATTAAAGAAAGTATCTGAACAGTTTTGGGCATACTAAAAGTCAGTGCTTTGGACTTAACCTTTCTCATAAGAAACTCTAAGTGCACATAGGGGACAAAGCACTGATCTGGAGTTAGGGCCACGTTTATTAGACGAGCATAAACCTTGAGTTTCGAATACATGTTCAATGTACCCATAAAACAGATCATATAGACTGACTTTATTTAGAGCAAAACTAAGAAAGTACTGTCTTTTAAGAAACTAGACAGGGATTACAGAAATATGCTATGGGATGGTAAAAAATATGTAAAGGGTTAAATAATATTATCAGAGGAACATGATGCTAGGGATAAAGGGATTATCTATGTTTTTATTCAAATGAAAATGGAAGTAAAATATGCTGCTGTTGTCCACTTGACAAACAGGATACATGACTGAACCAATGCCCACTGCAAGTGCCTTGTGTAATCCCTAAAGGTCCATTTAATAAAAGCCAGGAAGTGCAAATATTTCAACATAAAGTAACGTCACATTCATAAAACAGGATATAAAAGACTCAGAAGGTCGGCACACACAACCTTAAGTGTCTTCAAAATACAGAACAATGAAAAAAATTAGAAGTTACAGTTCTGATTTAACTAACATATCTTGCAGTCTATTAGTACTTAAGTCAAGTCAAAGTGCAGCACTTCCTTTTTTATTCAGAAAATAACAAAGAAACCAGAACAACAAATAAGAATGCAAGTTAGTCAAAGGCTTATTTGGTAAAGTTGTGGCTTGCTTTTACACTGAATAAAAGAATGTAGGGGCACTAAAATATTTATATTAATTTACTCAAAACCTGACTAAAACAATTTTCCTAAATTAGAAACCTCAAAAGCATTTCATAATATACCATGTTTTGGTGCAGATGTTATACTCTGACACTGCATCTGTTCAGTTGAATAAAGTGAATGTGTCTTCAGTTATACAGATTAAGTGGCTATTTAGTTACGGAGTTGAAATAAATGCCATTATTAATATTATTTACGCACAAAGCTGCATTTTCCTAAGATAAGTGCATTCCAGCAGACAAAATTAGATTTTCCGAGATGGCCTGTGGGGAAAATTGGATCCAAACAAGGAGTCATTAAATTCTGCAAAAAAGTAGGCTTTTTCTTTTTCTCATAGTAAAATCGGTCTCATTCAACATTCAGTCCAAAATTAACTTTCAAACAATTAAGACATTTGAAACAGCTAAAGAAATGGCCAATTGTGTAAAATACTTAAGTCATCAAGACTTGAAATTGCAATGTATATTAAGTTTTTAAACACAGAATAAAAAACAAGTACATTACAATAATTCTAAAGGAAATGCAAGGACTTTTATTTATATAGTGTCTTCAACATAGAAACTAGTCCCAAAATGCTTCCAAAACATAATCAGACAAAAATATACAGTGATTAAGCTATTGAATAGATTTCCATGAAAAGGAATAAGCTTAGAATAACTTAAAAAACAATAATAATCTAGCGAGAGAGAATATGGGATCAGAATCAGATCAAATGGCCTTTCCCAAAATTATTCTTCATGTGAACGGTTTCCCCTTTCAAGGGAGAGAGAAATGTCTAGCTTTATTATTCACTATTTTTTAGGCTGTAGTAGTTGAATTATTACAGGAATAATTTATATTATGGTTTTTAGCATTTTTCATCACTGTAAATTGGGTTTAAATTGTACTTGAGTCATGAAAACGCAAACTTTTTTTTGCATGTTTCCATGACGATGAATTTGAACAGTGTCGATCCAGGTTCTAATGCATGCAAACCATCAGTACAAAATCAATCCAAATCATCAATATTTTGGCATTCGCTTTCAGACAGATTATAAACAAGGCAACATTTTGAAAATGGAAATGGCATCCTGGGTTGAATGTCTGTTGAAGTAGGTTGAATTACATTACATGCTATTGGTGTTGGGATTTACTTAGCACAAGTATCTTGTCATACATGGATGAAAAGGATATTTAATGTAAGCACTGGGTGCAAAAAGTGTGAAAATGCTTCATTTTCTACCACTGACAAGTCACTTTGGAAAGTACAATATCTGTCAGGTTAAGTGAAAGAAAACAGAGTATATTCTTTTCAGTTAAAGATTGCATGTTGATGAGCCATGGCAGATTAACGTGTTTTTGAACTTTTTAAAAAAACTGTATACCTCTAGAATCCTCAATGAGTTTACACTGACAACTGATCTCATTTTCTGTTCATGTAGTGGCAACTCTCGGATGAGTTCACCCCTACTTGCCCATTCTTGTCTTTCCCTAATAGTTTGCGACTTCTCTGGTAATCTCTAATAACTTTCCACTTGCACCTCATTTTCGACTGTTTTGTAAATTTCATAAAGGAGAAGTATTTAACTGTGATGGCTTTTTTGCCCCCAACTGATTATTAAACTTGCTCAAATGGATAGAAAATTATCTGAAGAGTGACAAAAAAACATGCAATTTTAATATTTGCAAACTATAGTTTACCGTTAAGATTTCAGAGACATATGATGCCTGTGAACCTAATGAGGCATCTATGTCACTGTAACTGCTTCCAAAGAGATGTTCAACTCATTTAAGTTGAAAGCTTTTGAAAGGTCAAGTTAATCATGTACAAAAAGGATGTTCTGTTCTTTGCACTTTTTCTAATGTTGGCAATACTTTGTAAAATACATAAAGCTGTGGAAGGAAGGAAATGTAATTAAAGCTATTCATAACTGATGGAAATCATCAAGATTTTATGTTTTCACGCACCTTTCTCAAGCTGCCGGTTTTTAAAATCCTACAAAAGAACACAAGAAATGTGGACGCTTTGGAGAGGGTGCAGAGAAGGTTTTACAAGGATGTTGCCTGGTATGGAAGGTGCTAGCTATGAAGAGAGGTTGAGTAGGTTCATTAGAAAAAAAAGATTATGGGGAGACCTGATTGAGGTTTATAAAATCATGAAGGGTATAGTCAGGGTGGATAGAAACAAGTTTTTTCCCCAGAGTGACTGATTCAATAACGAGAGGTCACGCTTTCAAGGTGAGAGGTGGAAAGACGCGGCAAGTACTTCACACAGAGGGTGGTGGGTGTTTGGAACGCATTGCCAGGAGAGCTGGTAGAGACAGGCACGGTAGATTCATTTAAGATGCATCTGGATAAATGGATGTGTAGGTGGGGAGTAGAGGGATACAGATGCTCAGGAATTGACTGACAGGTTTAGACAGTACATTTGGATTGGTTCAGGCTTGGGGGGGCTGGGGGGGGCTGAAGGGCCTGTTCCTGGGCTGTAAATTTTCTTTGTTCTTTGTTCTAAATAGGACCAGGAGTAGACCATGTAATCTACGGAGCCTGCTATGCCATTCAATACCATCATGGCTGATCAGGGCCTTCAAATCTATTTTGCCGACCACTCCCCATGACCAAAAAAAAATCTAAGCCAAAAACATATATAATACAGCAATCAGTGCTTAATAGGACAGTGGATTTGAAAGAGCCACAAACTTCTGAGTGAAGTAAATTCACCTCATCGGAGCTCTAGATGATTGGTCCTATAACCTGAGACTGTGCCCCAATGGTTCGAATTTTCTGACTGGCAGAAATAAACTGATTAAACCGGTCCAGAATTTGTATTTTTCAGCGTGTTTGCCTCATTCTTCTAAATTCCAGAGAGCCAGAGCTCTAATTTACACAATGTCCCACCACAGAATGACCCGAATATTTTAAGGATCAACTTACTAAATCTTCATTGTACCATCTCCAAAGCAAATATATCATTTCTTAAATATGGAGACCAAAACTACCTCATCTGTGTGGCCAAAGTGTTTGAAAATGACTTCATTGATGTAACTTAGCAGCCAAAACTACATTGCTTATAGATTATCTCCTTAGCACTGCATCTTCAATTTTAGAGTTTCCCAGAATCTCAGAACATCATTTTCTCATCATTTGTTGCACTTCAGCCATACCATCCATAAACTGGGGTCAAATTCTAAATGAGTTGAAAAATGTGTTGCTGGAAAAGCGCAGCAGGTCAGGCAGCATCCAAGCAGCAGGAGAATCGACGTTTTGGGCATAAGCCCTTCTTCAGGAATCAAATTCTTAATGGTAAGATGACACTCTCTCTTTCTGTCTTGACCTCCCTGCTGTTGAGATTATCTGTTTGGAATGATGCTGTTTAAAGGTATCAGCAATGGTCAGGCCATGTTGAAAACTCTTCTGTTGTTCAAGTAGCACCGTAGAGTCCTCAAGATCCATCTCAAGTGGCAGGCAGGGCATCCGTTTACTCTCGGCTGGGATTAATTACGTTTATTCCAAATGAACACTGGGAAGAATGAAGTCACAATCTTCAGACCCCAACACAAACTCCACAATATTCATGCAAGGCTGATCTAAACATTTTGCAAACTCAACTTCCTTCTCAATGTCATAACTATTCCATCATGAAGACTGTTATATATAGCACTGCCTGCTTCTTCTACATTAGTGTATCCACGACTGAAGCCATCATACTTGCCTCAGCCTCACTCAGACTTTGTTACTCTAATGCTTTCCTGGTCAGGTTCAACCTACTATTTATTGAGTTCTTACGAAATTCTGCTGCTATGCTTATTCTGATAGCTCATCACTCCCAGCTGATCTACATTAGTTTGTGATCTTCTAATTACTTCTGTCACCTTCACCAAAACTACAAATATTTTCACTGCATGAAGAACTTGCATGACAGAATTGAGTATGTTTACAGAGGGAGACAAATCAACAGACATTCATTAGAAAGATCAAAGGAAACATGTACCTTTCTTTATTATTCAATCGACTTAGATGAAAAACCATTTTTACTCCACTGACCCTCTGACTCTAGTTTCTTGTGCATCCGCGTTCAGAATTCCCTCTTCAACGGTACAAGGATCCGGGTGAAAAAAAAGCAGCAGCATGGCACTAAATCATGATGCTCACTTGGACAGTAAGTGCAGACATAATGGGCCGAATGATCTCTTTCTGCACTGTAATACATCTGTGATCTGGAATTTCCCATCTTTCTTTCTTCCTTCAATAGCCTGTATTAGACCCATCCTTTTGAGTATGCTTTTGATCATCTTTCCTAGAACGTCCTTTTTTAGTTCAGCACCTTTGGATGTTTCTCCCAACTGTAAGGCACTAGGTATAGACATTTTAATGAGGTAAAAACCGAAAGAACGGCAGATGTTGTAAATCAGAAACAAAAACAGAAATTGCTGCAAAAGCTCAGCAGGTCTGGCAGCATCTAAGAAGAGAAATCAGCTAGAAGATGCTTTGACTAGTTATTTGATCCACGAAGAATTTTTCACAGCAGAGGAATGCTAATGACCAAATGGAATGCAACCTCAGTGTGCTGATTCTGACTGTGCTGTTAATGGCCAAATGTTTTATCATGAAAAAAAACAATTATGGACCATAATTGTACACTGAAAAGCTTTTATGTGGCATGAAGTCTGATTTCCTCTCTTGAACAGTGCTGTGGATTTCAGTAAGATATTTGCTTTTTATTTTCATTACTTATTCAAAGTATTAAATTGCCCCAAAAATGCAGGAATCCAACAGGAATTAATTGTGGGTGAAAGTCATGACATCTCTGGACTGAAACCAGCAGCATTCTGTTGTACTGTTTCATTTATCTTCCACAAGTACTAAATTAAGCTCTTCTCAAGAAAACCAACTTAGCTTGACTGTGATTTCCTTCCACTTCCACTCCCCCCACCCGAGTGTCACTCTCCCTTTCACCTCTTTCTGTAATGAAATCTTGTTTGCAAACTCTGTCTTTGATAATAGTATACATTGTTGACCTTTTTTCTTAACATTAAGAGTTACTGCTACTAGCTAAGTGGATGAATAAGTGGCGTCTGTCCTTGCGTTGCTTCCTAACATTTCTGTTAAATATGATACACTTAGCTGGACAAGCATATGGTTAAAACTCAACCGAGAGCAGCTGGAAGTCAGGAAGGTTGTTGTTTCATCAGCTACTGTAATGTTCATTACAATTGTTAGATATACTTCAGCACCATTTTAAATTCAAAAGAGAAAGAAAGTCTTGCATTTATATGCATATTTCATGACGATAGGCTGTCCCAAAGCTTTTTCTCTTTGATCAGTTCATGGCTGAGGGTATCGCTAGCTTAGCCAGTATTTTATTCCCCATCCCTAACTGTCCAGAAGAAAGTGAAGAGTCAATGACATTGCTGTGGATCTGGAGTCATATGTAGGCTTGACCAAGTACGGGATTGGAATTTTATAACCATTAGAGGCTACGTGGACACCATGAGACAATTTATTTTAATTCCAGACTTCCTATTGAATTCAAATTCAGGAATCAAACCCTTGCCCTCAGAACATTAGTGTGGAGTTCTGCATCATTAGACCAAAGTGACATTACCGCTACGCCATTGCCAATGTGACATGTACATTATGACGTGAGCTCACTTAGCAAAAAAAGTTACATCTGCTTCCCTGCTCAGATCAGAGTTAAGATAGTAGCCAGGGCCCAAAGATGTCATTAGACCAGCACTGCACATTTGAAGTGACAGATCAAAATGTCAACAGAACATATCCTAACATATAAATGAGTATAAATGAGTAAAAATCAACATAAATGCTGGTGCCCAAGCAAAACATCAAACACACACTATATATTCTTGTCCTCAGCATGACAATTTAAATTGCAACTAATTTAAGCATCATACATGAACATTAAGCACAGCATCTCTAAATGCCAAAGTTTTCTGATTTTTAAATACGGCATAAAATGCATGCAAATGAAACAGAAAATACATTGTGAATCTCAGTAATAGACATGTAGAAAAGCTAAAAACAAATTGCAAAAGGAACAAAAGAACAGAATATTTGCATCCCATTGCACCTGAAAATACAAATCATAAATTTTGAAAAATGAGCCTCTGAGCAAGTGCAATTATAGGGAACCTTTCAGAAAAGACCAAGATTTGTGCATTGTATCTCATACTGGAAACTCCAACTGTTCAGGCTGTGAATTTGTTTTTGGCATGTATATACGCACCCCCACCCCGACACACACACCCACACCCACACACAACCTGGACACACCCCCCCGACACACGGACACACACCCACACACAACCCGGACACACACCCCCGACACACGGACACACCCCCCCGACACACACACACACCCCCGACACACACACACACCCCCGACACACACCCCCGACACACACACACACACCCCATGCCCCCCCGACACACACACCCCACGCCCCCCGACACACACACACACACCCCACGCCCCCCCGACACACACACACACACACGCCACCCCGACACACACACACACACACACGCCCCCCCGACACACACACACACACGCCCCCCCGACACACACACACACACGCCCCCCCGACACACACACACGCCCCCCCGACACACACACACACACGCCCCCCCGACACACAAACACACACGCCCCCCCCGACACACACACACACACGCCCCCCCCGACACACACACACACACGCCACCCCGACACACACACACACACACGCCCCCCCCGACACACACACACACACGCCCCCCCGACACACACACACACACGCCCCCCCCCCGACACACACACGCCCCCCCCCGACACACACACACACGCCCCCCCCGACACACACACACACGCCCCCCCCGACACACACACACACGCCGCCCGACACACACACACACGCCCCCCCGACACACACACACACGCCGCCCCGACACACACACGCCCCCCCCGACACACACACACACGCCCCCCCGACACACACACACACGCCCCCTCGACACACACACACACGCCCCCTCGACACACACACACACGCCCCCCCGACACACACACACACGCCGCCCCGACACACACACGCCCCCCCGACACACACACACACGCCCCCCCGACACACACACACACGCCCCCTCAACACACACACACACGCCCCCTCGACACACACACACACGCCCCCTCGACACACACACACACGCCCCCCCGACACACACACACACGCCGCCCGACACACACACACACGCCCCCCCGACACACACACACACGCCCCCCCGACACACACACACACGCCCCCCCCCGACACACACACACACACACGCCCCCCCCGACACACACACACACACGCCCCCCCCCGACACACACACACACACGCCCCCCCCCGACACACACACACACGCCCCCCCCGACACACACACACACGCCCCCCCCGACACACACACACACGCCGCCCGACACACACACACACGCCCCCCCGACA
Source organism: Chiloscyllium plagiosum (assembly GCF_037043375.1). Lineage (NCBI taxonomy): Eukaryota > Metazoa > Chordata > Chondrichthyes > Orectolobiformes > Hemiscylliidae > Chiloscyllium > Chiloscyllium plagiosum. Next base: position 23,419,424 of record NW_028270164.1, read on the forward strand.
CACACGCCCCCCCGACACACACACACACACGCCCCCCCGACACACACACACACGCCCCCCCGACACACACACACACGCCCCCCCCGACACACACACACACACACACGCCCCCCCCGACACACACACACACACGCCCCCCCCCGACACACACACACACACGCCCCCCCCGACACACACACACACGCCCCCCCCGACACACACACACACGCCCCCCCCGACACACACACACACGCCGCCCGACACACACACACACGCCCCCCCGACACACACGCCCCCCCGACACACACACACACACGCCCCCCCGACACACACACACACGCCGCCCCGACACACACACACACGCCCCCCCGACACACACACACACGCCCCCCTCGACACACACACACACGACCCCCCCGACACACACACACACACACGCCCCCCCCGACACACACACACACACACGCCCCCCCCGACACACACACACACACACGCCCCCCCGACACACACACACACACACGCCCCCCTCGACACACACACACACACACGCCCCCCTCGACACACACACACACACACACGCACCCCTCGACACACACACACACACACGCCCCCCTCGACACACACACACACACACGCCCCCCTCGACACACACACGCCCCCCTCGACACACACACGCCCCCCTCGACACACACACGCCCCCCTCGACACACACACGCCCCCCTCGACACACACACGCCCCCCTCGACACACACACACACGCCCCCCTCGACACACACACACACGCCCCCCCGACACACACACACACGCCGCCCGACACACACACACACGCCCCCCCGACACACACGCCCCCCCGACACACACACACGCCCCCCTCGACACACACACACACGCCGCCCGACACACACACACACGCCCCCCCGACACACACGCCCCCCCGACACACACACACACGCCCCCCCGACACACACACACACGCCCCCCCGACACACACACACACGCCGCCCTCGACACACACACACACGGCCCCCCTCGACACACACACACACGACCCCCCCGACACACACACACACACACGCCCCCCCCGACACACACACACACGCCCCCCTCGACACACACACACACGCACGACCCCCCCGACACACACACACACGCACGCCCCCCCCGACACACACACACACGCACGCCCCCCCCGACACACACACACACGCACGCCCCCCCGACACACACACACACGCACGCCCCCATCGACACACACACACACGCACGCCCCCCTCGACACACACACACACGCACGCCCCCCTCGACACACACACACACGCACGCCCCCCTCGACACACACACGCACGCACGCCCCCCTCGACACACACACGCCCCCCTCGACACACACACGCCCCCCTCGACACACACACGCCCCCCTCGACACACACACGCCCCCCTCGACACACACACACACGCCCCCATCGACACACACACACACGCCCCCCCGACACACACACACACGCCGCCCGACACACACACACACGCCCCCCCGACACACACGCCCCCCCGACACACACGCCCCCCCGACACACACACACACGCCCCCCTCGACACACACACACACGCCCCCCCGACACACACGCCCCCCCGACACACACACACACGCCCCCCCGACACACACACACACGCCCCCCCGACACACACACACACGCCCCCCCGACACACACACACACGCCGCCCCGACACACACACACACGCCCCCCTCGACACACACACACACGGCCCCCCTCGACACACACACACACGGCCCCCCTCGACACACACACACACGACCCCCCCGACACACACACACACACACGCCCCCCCGACACACACACGCACGCCCCCCCCGACACACACACACACGCACGCCCCCCTCGACACACACACGCCCCCCTCGACACACACACGACCCCCTCGACACACACACACACGCCCCCCTCGACACACACACACGCCGCCCGACACACACACACACGCCCCCCCGACACACACGCCCCCCCGACACACACACACACGCCCCCCCGACACACACACACACGCCGCCCCGACACACACACACACACGCCCCCCTCGACACACACACACACGGCCCCCCTCGACACACACACACACGACCCCCCTCGACACACACACACACGACCCCCCTCGACACACACACACACGACCCCCCCGACACACACACACACACACGCCCCCCCCCGACACACACACGCACGCCCCCCCCGACACACACACACACGCCCCCCTCGACACACACACACACGCCCCCCTCGACACACACACGCCCCCCTCGACACACACACGCCCCCCTCGACACACACACGCCCCCCTCGACACACACACGCCACCCTCGACACACACACGCCACCCTCGACACACACACACACGCCCCCCTCGACACACACACACACGCCCCCCCCGACACACACACACACGCCGCCCGACACACACACACGCCCCCCCGACACACACGCCCCCCCGACACACACACACACGCCCCCCCGACACACACACACACGCCCCCCCGACGCACACACACACGCCGCCCTCGACGCACACACACACGGCCCCCCTCGACACACACACACACGACCCCCCCGACACACACACACACGCCCCCCTCGACACACACACACACGCACGACCCCCCCGACACACACACACACGCACGACCCCCCCGACACACACACGCACGCCCCCCCCGACACACACACACACGCACGCCCCCCCCGACACACACACACACGCACGCCCCCCGCGACACACACACACACGCACGCCCCCCCCGACACACACACACACGCACGCCCCCCCCGACACACACACACACGCACGCCCCCCTCGACACACACACACACGCACGCCCCCCTCGACACACACACACACGCACGCCCCCCTCGACACACACACACACGCACGCCCCCCTCGACACACACACGCCCCCCTCGACACACACACACACGCCCCCCTCGACACACACACACACGCCCCCCCGACACACACACACGCCGCCCGACACACACACACACGCCGCCCGACACACACACACACGCCCCCCCGACACACACGCCCCCCCGACACACACACACACGCCCCCCTCGACACACACACACGCCGCCCGACACACACACACACGCCGCCCGACACACGCCCCCCCGACACACACGCCCCCCCGACACACACACACACGCCCCCCCGACACACACACACGCCGCCCGACACACACACACACGCCGCCCGACACACACACACACGCCCCCCCGACACACACGCCCCCCCGACACACACACACACGCCCCCCTCGACACACACACACGCCGCCCGACACACACACACACGCCGCCCGACACACACACACACGCCCCCCCGACACACACGCCCCCCCGACACACACACACACGCCCCCCCGACACACACACACACGCCCCCCCGACACACACACACACGCCGCCCCGACACACACACACACGCCCCCCTCGACACACACACACACGGCCCCCCTCGACACACACACACACGACCCCCCTCGACACACACACACACGACCCCCCTCGACACACACACACACGACCCCCCCGACACACACACACACACACGCCCCCCCCGACACACACACGCACGCCCCCCCGACACACACACACACGCACGCCCCCCTCGACACACACACACACGCCCCCCTCGACACACACACACACGCACGCCCCCCTCGACACACACACACACGCCCCCCTCGACACACACACACACGCCCCCCCGACACACACACACACGCCGCCCGACACACACGCCCCCCCGACACACACGCCCCCCCGACACACACACACACGCCCCCCTCGACACACACACACGCCGCCCGACACACACACACACGCCGCCCGACACACACACACACGCCCCCGCGACACACACACACACGCCCCCCCGACACACACGCCCCCCCGACACACACACACACGCCGCCCCGACACACACACACACGCCGCCCCGACACACACACACACGGCCCCCCTCGACACACACACACACGACCCCCCCGACACACACACACGCCCCCCCCGACACACACACGCACGCCCCCCCCGACACACACACACACGCATGCCCCCCCCCGACACACACACACACGCACGCCCCCCCCGACACACACACGCACGCCCCCCCGACACACACACGCACGCCGCCCCGACACACACACGCACGCCGCCCCGACACACACACGCACGCCCCCCTCGACACACACACGCACGACCCCCCTCGACACACACACGCACGACCCCCCCGACACACACACGCACGCCGCCCCGACACACACACGCACGCCGCCCCGACACACACACGCACGCCGCCCCGACACACACACGCACGCCCCCCTCGACACACACACGCACGACCCCCCTCGACACACACACGCACGCCCCCCCCGACACACACACGCACGCCCCCCCCGACACACACACGCACGCCCCCCCCGACACACACGCACACGCACGCCCCCCCCGACACACACGCGCGCACGCCCCCCTCGACACACACACGCCCCCCTCGACACACACACGCCCACGCCCCCCTCGATACGCGCGCGCACGCCCCCCCCGACACACACGCGCACGCCCCCCCCGACACACACACACGCACGCCCCCCCCGACACACACACACACGCACGCCCCCCCCGACACACACACACGCCCCCCTCGACACACACGCGCGCGCACGCCCCCCCCGGCCCACGCGCGCGCACGCCCCCCCCGGCCCACGCGCGCGCGCGCACGCCCCCCTCGGCCCACGCACGCACACGCCCCCCTCGGCCCACGCACGCACACGCCCCCCTCGGCCCACGCACGCACACGCCCCCCTCGGCCCACGCACGCACACGCCCCCCTCGGCCCACGCACGCACACGCCCCCCTCGGCCCACGCACGCACACGCCCCCCTCGGCCCACGCACGCACACGCCCCCCTCGGCCCACGCACGCACACGCCCCCCTCGGCCCACGCACGCACACGCCCCCCTCGGCCCACGCACACACACGCCCCCCTCGGCCCACGCACACACACGCCCCCCTCGGCCCACGCACACACACGCCCCCCTCGACCCACGCACACACACACACGCCCCTCCTCGACACACACACACACACACACCCACCCCCCTCTCGACACACACACGCACGCCCCCCCCTCGACACACACACACGCACGCCCCCCCCCGACACACACACACGCCACCCCCCTCGACACACACACACACACGCACGCCCCCCCGACACACACACACGTACGCCACCCCCCTCGACACACACACACACGCACGCCCCCCCCTCGACACACACACACACGCATGCCCCCCCCGACACACACACACGCCCCCCCCTCGACACACGCACACGCACGCCCCCCCCTCAACACACACACACGCACGCCCCCCCCCTCGACACACACACACGCACGCCCCCCCCCTCGACACACACACACGCACGCCCCCCCCTCGACACACACACACGCACGCCCCCCCCCCCGACACACACACACGCACGCCCCCCCCCCTCGACACACACACACGCACGCCGCCCCCCCCGACACACACACACGCACGCCCCCCCGACACACACACACGCACGCCCCCCTCTCGACACACACACACGCACGCCCCCCCCGACACACACACGCACGACCCCCACCCGACACACACACACGCACGCCCCACCCGACACACACACACGCACGCCCCACCCCTCGACACACACACACGCACGACCCCCCCCCGACACACACGCACGAGCCCCCCTCGACACACACACACGCACGCCCCCACCCGACACACACACACACGCACGCACCCCCCCACCCGACACACACACACACGCACGCACGCCCCCACCCGACACACACACGCACGCACCCCACTCGACACACACACGCACGCCCCCCCCTCGACAAACACACGCACGCCCCCCCCTCGACACACACACACACACACACGCACGCCCCCCCCGACACACGCACACACGCACGCCCCCCCCCGACACACACACACACGCACGCCCCCCCCCGACACACACACCCCCCCCGACACACGCACGCCCCCCCTCGACAAACACACGCACGCCCCCCCCTCAACAAACACACGCACGCCCCCCTCGACACACACACACACGCACGCCCCCCCGACACACACACACACGCACGCCCCCCCCGACACACACACACACGCACGCCCCCCCCGACACACACACACACGCACGCCCCCCCCGACACACACGCACGCCCCCCCCGACACACACACACACCCCCCCCGACACACACACACCCCCCCCCCTCAACACACACACACCCCCCCCTCAACACACACACACGCCCCCCCCTCAACACACACACACGCCCCCCCTCAACACACACACACGCCCCCCCTCAACACACACACACGCCCCCCCCTCGACACACACACACACACACGCACGACCCCCCCTCGACACACACACACGCACGCCCCCCCCTCGACACACACACACACGCACGCACGCCCCCCGCCTCGACACACACACACACGCACGCACGCCCCCCGCCTCGACACACACACACGCCCCCCCCTCGACACACGCCCCCCCCTCGACACACGCACACCCCCCCTCGACACACGCACACCCCCCCTCGACACACACACACACGCATGCCCCCCGCCTCGACACACACGCACGCCCCCCCCTCGACACACACACACACGCACGCCCCCCCCTCGACACACACACGCACGCCCCCCCCTCGACACACACACGCACGCCCCCCCCTCGACACACACACGCACGCCCCCCCCTCGACACACACACACACGCACGCCCCCCCCTCGACACACACACACACGCACGCCCCCCCCTCGACACACACACACACGCACGCCCCCCCCTCGACACACACACACACGCACGCCCCCCCCTCGACACACACACACACGCACGCCCCCCCTCGACACACACACACACGCACGCCCCCCCTCGACACACACACACACGCACGCCCCCCCCTCGACACACACACACACGCACGCCCCCCCCTCGACACACACACACACGCACGCCCCCCCCCTCGACACACACACACACACGCACGCCCCCCCCCTCGACACACACACACACGCACGCCCCCCCTCGACACACACACACGCACGCCCCCCCCCTCGACACACACACACGCACGCCCCCCCCCTCGACACACACACACACGCACGCCCCCCCCTCGACACACACACACACGCACGCCCCCCCCCTCGACACACACACACAGGCACGCCCACCCCCTCGACACACACACACACGCACGCCCACCCCCTCGACACACACACACACGCACGCCCCCCCCTCGACACACACACACGCACGCCCCCCCCTCGACACACACACACACGCACGCCCCCCCCTCGACACACACACACACGCACGCCCGCCCCTCGACACACACACACACGCACGCCCCCCCCTCGACACACACACACGCACGCCCCCCCTCGACACACACACACGCGCACGCCCCCCCCCTCGACACACACACACACGCACGCCCCCCCTCGACACACACACGCACGCCCCCCCTCGAAACACACACACGCACGCCCCCGCCTCGAAACACACACACGCACGCCCCCGCCTCGAAACACACACACGCACGCCCCCGCCTCGAAACACACACACGCACGCCCCCGCCTCGACACACACACACACGCACGCTCCCCCCCTCGACACACACACGCACGCCACCCCTCGACACACACACACACACGCACGCCACCCCTCGACACACACACACGCACGCCCCCCCTCGACACACACACGCCCCACCTCGACACACACACGCCCCACCTCGACACACACACACGCACGCCCCCCCGCGACACACACACACGCACGCCCCCCCTCGACACACACACACGCATGCCCCCCCCTCGACACACACACGCGCACGCCCCCCCCTCGACACACACACGCGCACGCCCCCCCCTCGACACACACACACACGCCCCCCCTCGACACACACACACACGCCCCCCCTCGACACACACACACACACGCACGCCCCCCCCTCGACACACACACACACACGCCCCCCCCCCTCGACACACACACACACACACGCACGCCCCCCCCTCGACACACACACACGCACGCCCCCCCCCTCGACACACACACACGCACGCCCCCCCCCTCGACACACACACACACACACGCACGCCCCCCCTCGAAACACACACACTCACGCCCCCGCCTCGACACACACACACGCACGCCCCCCCTCGACACACACACACGCACGCCCCCCCTCGACACACACACACGCACGCCCCCCCTCGACACACACACACGCACGCCCCCCCTCGACACACACACACGCGCCCCCCCCCTCGACACACACACACGCCCCCCCTCGACACACACACACGCCCCCCTCGACACACACACACGCCCCCCCCCCTCGACACACACACACGCCCCCCCCTCGACACACACACACGCACGCGCCCCCCTCGATACACACACACGCCCCCCCCCTCGACACACACACACACACACACGCACGCCCCCCCCTCGACACACACACACGCCCCCCCCCTCGACACACACACACACACACGCACGCCCCCCCCTCGACACACACACACGCACGCCCCCCCCTCGACACACACACACACACACACGCCTCCCCCCTCGACACACACACACACGCCCCCCCCTCGACACACACACACGCACGCCCCCCCCTCGACACACACACACGCACGCCCCCCCCTCGACACACACACACACACTCACGCACGCCCCCCCCTCGAAACACACACACTCACGCACGCCCCCCCCTCGACACACACACACGCACGCCCCCCCCTCGACACACACACACGCACGCCCCCCCCTCGACACACACACACACGCCCCCCCCTCGACACACACTCACGCCCCCCCTCGATACACACACGCCCCCCCTCGACACACACACGCCCCCCTCGACACACACACGCCCCCCCTCGACACACACACGCCCCCCTCGACACACACACACACACGCACGCCCCCCCGACACAGACACACACGCACACACGCACGCCCCCCCCTCGATACACACACACACACGCACGCCCCCCCCCTCGACACACACACACAAACGCACGCCCCCCCCCCTCGACACACACACACAAACGCACGCCCCCCCCTCGACACACACACACACACGCCCCCCCCCGACACACACACACGCACGCCCCCCCCTCGACACACACACACACACGCACGCCCCCCCCTCGAAACACACACACTCACGCCCCCGCCTCGACACACACACACGCACGCCCCCCCTCGACACACACACACGCACGCCCCCCCCTCGACACACACACACGCACGCCCCCCCTCGACACACACACGCCCCCCCTCGACACACACACGCCCCCCCTCGACACACACACGCCCCCCCTCGACACACACACACACGCACGCCCCCCCGACACAGACACACACGCACGCCCCCCCCTCGACAGACACACACGCACGCCCCCCCCCTCGACACACACACACACGCACGCCCCCCCCTCGACACACACACACGCACGCCCCCCCCTCGACACACACACGCCCCCCCTCGACACACACACGCCCCCCCTCGACACACACACACACACACACGCACGCCCCCCCGACACAGACACACACGCACGCCCCCCCCTCGACACACACACACACGCACGCCCCCCCCCTCGACACACACACACACACACGCCCCCCCCTCGACACACACACACGCCCCCCCCCTCGACACACACACACGCCCCCCCCTCGACACACACACACGCCCCCCCCTCGACACACACACACGCCCCCCCCTCGACACACACACACGCCCCCCCCTCGACACACACACACGCCCCCCCCTCGACACACACACGCACGCCCCCCCCTCGACACACACACGCACGCCCCCCCTCGACACACACACGCACGCCCCCCCCCTCGACACACACACGCACGCCCCCCCCTCGACACACACACACACGCACGCCCCCCCTCGACACACACACACACACGCCCCCCCCTCGACACACACACACACACGCACGCCCCCCCCTCGACACACACACACACACACACACGCACGCCCCCCCCTCGACACACATACACACGCACGCCCCCCCCCTCGACACACACACACACACGCCCCCCCCTCGACACACACACACGCACGCCCCCCCCTCGACACACACACGCACGCCCCCCCCTCGACACACACACGCACGCTCCCCCCTCGACACACACACGCACGCTCCCCCCTCGACACACACACGCACGCCCCCCCTCGACACACACACGCAGGCCCCCCCCTCGACACACACACGCAGGCCCCCCCCTCGACACACACACGCAGGCCCCCCCCTCGACACACACACGCACGCCCCCCCCTCGACACACACACGCACGCCCCCCCCTCGACACACACACGCACGCCCCCCCCTCGACACACACACGCACGCCCCCCCCCTCGACACACACACGCACGCCCCCCCCTCGAAACACACACACGCACGCCCCCCCCTCGAAACACACACACGCACGCCCCCGCCTCGAAACACACACACGCACGCCCCCCCCTCGAAACACACACACGCACGCCCCCGCCTCGAAACACACACACGCACGCCCCCGCCTCGACACACACACGCGCCCCCCTCGACACACACACACACGCACGCCCCCCCCCTCGACACACACACACACACACGCCCCCCCTCGACACACACACACACACGCACGCCCCCCCCTCGACACACACACACACACGCCCCCCCCTCGACACACACACACACACGCGCCCCCCCTCGACACACACACACACACGCCCCCCCCCTCGACACACACACACACACGCCCCCCCCTCGACACACACACACACACGCACGCCCCCCCCTCGACACACACACACACACACACGCACGCCCCCCCCTCGACACACACACACGCACGCCCCCCCCTCGAAACACACACACGCACGCCCCCCCCTCGAAACACACACACGCACGCCCCCCCCTCGAAACACACACACGCACGCCCCCGCCTCGACACACACACACGCACGCCCCCCTCGACACACACACACGCACGCCCCCCTCGACACACACACACGCACGCCCCCCCTCGACACACACACGCCCCCCCTCGACACACACACGCCCCCCCTCGACACACACACGCACACTCGCACGCCCCCCCCCTCGACACAGACACACACGCACGCCCCCCCCTCGACACGCGCGCCCCCCCCTCGACACAGACACACACGCACGCCCCCCCTCGACACACACACACACGCACGCCCCCCCCTCGACACACACGCACGCCCCCCCCGACACACACACGCACGCCCCCCCCGACACACACACGCACGCCCCCGACACACACACGCACGCCCCCCCCGACACACACACGCACGCCCCCCCCCGACACACACACACACACGCCCCCCCCCTCGACACACACACACACACGCCCCCCCCCTCGACACACACACACACACGCCCCCCCCCTCGACACACACACACACACGCCCCCCCCTCGACACACACACACACACGCCCCCCCCTCGACACACACACACACACGCACGCCCCCCCCTTGACACACACACACACACACACACACGCACGCCCCCCCCTCGACACACACACACGCACGCCCCCCCTCGAAACACACACACGCACGCCCCCCCCCTCGAAACACACACACGCACGCCCCCCCCTCGAAACACACACACGCACGCCCCCCCCTCGAAACACACACACGCACGCCCCCGCCTCGACACACACACACGCACGCCCCCCTCGACACACACACACGCACGCCCCCCCTCGACACACACACGCCCCCCTCGACACACACACGCCCCCCCTCGACACACACACACACACACGCACGCCCCCCCCTCGACACAGACACACACGCACGCCCCCCCCTCGACACGCGCGCCCCCCCCCTCGACACAGACACACACGCACGCCCCCCCTCGACACACACACACACGCACGCCCCCCCCTCGACACACACGCACGCCCCCCCCGACACACACACGCACGCCCCCCCCCGACACACACATGCACGCCCCCGACACACACACGCACGCCCCCCCCGACACACACACGCACGCCCCCCCCGACACACACACGCACGCCCCCCACCGACACACACACGCACGCCCCCCACCGACACACACACGCACGCCCCCCACCGACACACACACGCACGCCCCCCACCGACACACACACGCACGCCCCCCCCCCGACACACACACGCACGCCCCCCCCTCGACACACACACGCACGCCCCCCCCTCGACACACACACACACGCACGCCCCCCCCTCGACACACACACACACGCACGCCCCCCCCTCGACACACACACACACGCACGCCCCCCCCTCGACACACACACACACGCACGCCCCCCCCTCGACACACACACACACGCACGCCCCCCCCTCGACACACACACACACGCACGCCCCCCCCTCGACACACACACACACGCACGCCCCCCCCTCGACACACACACACACGCACGCCCCCCCCTCGACACACACACACACGCACGCCCCCCCCTCGACACACACACACACACGCACGCCCCCCCCTCGACACACACACACACGCACGCCCCCCCCTCGACACACACACACACGCACCCCCTCGACACACACACACACGCACGCCCCCCCCTCGACACACACGCACACGCACGCCCCCCCTCGACACACACACACGCACGCCCCCCCCTCAACACACACACGCACGCCCCCCCCTCAACACACACACGCACGCCCCCCCTCGACACACACACACACGCACGCCCCCCCCTCGACACACACACGCGCACGCCCCCCCCCCTCGACACACACACGCGCACGCCCCCCTCTCGACACACACGCGCACGCCCGCCCCACCTCGACACACACACACACACGCGCACACCCGCCCCCCTCGACACACACACGCACACGCACGCACGCCCCCCCCCGACACACACACGCACGCCCCCCCCTCGACACACACATACACGCACGCCCCCCCCCTCGACACACACACACGCTTGCCCCCTCGACACACACACACACGCGCTCGCCCCCCCCTCGACACACACACACGCACGCACGCCCCCCCCGACACACACACGCACGCACGCCCCCCCTCGACACACACGCGCACGCCCGCCCCCCCTCGACACACACGCGCACGCCCGACCCCCTCGACACACACGCGCACACACGCCCCCCCCGACACACACACGCACGCCCCCCCCTCGACACACACATACATGCACGCCCCCCCCCCGACACACACACACGCACGCCCCCCCCCGACACACACACACGCACGCCCCCCCCGACACACACACACACACGCACGCCCCCCCCCGACACACACACACGCACGCCCCCCCCCCGACACACACACACGCACGCCCCCCCCCTCGACACACACACACACGCACGCCCCCCCTCGACACACACACACACGCACGCCCCCCCTCGACACACACACACACGCACGCCCCCCCTCGACACACACACACACGCACGCCCCCCCTCGACACACACACACACGCACGCCCCCACCTCGACACACACACACACGCCCCCCCTCGACACACATACACGCACGCCCCCCCTCGACACACACACACACGCACGCCCCCCCCGACACACACACACACGCACGCCCCCCCCTCGACACACACACACACGCACGCCCCCCCTCGACACACACACACACGCACGCCCCCCCCTCGACACACACACACACACGCACGCCCCCCCCTCGACACACACGCACACGCACGCCCCCCCCCTCGACACACACGCACACGCACGCCCCCCCCTCGACACACACACACACGCACGCCCCCCCCTCGACACACACACACACGCACGCCCCCCCCCTCGACACACACACGCACGCCCCCCCCCCCTCGACACACACACACCCGCACGCCCCCCCCCTCGACACAAACACACACGCACGCCCCCCCCCCTCGACACACACACGCGCACGCCCCCCCCCTCGACACACACGCCCGCCCCCCCTCGACACACACACACACGCGCACACCCGCCCCCCCTCGACACACACACGCACGCACGCCCCCCCCGACACACACACGCACGCACGCCCCCCCCCGACACACACACGCACGCCCCCCCTCGACACACACATACACGCACGCCCCCCCCCCTCGACACACACACACACACGCACGCCCCCCCCTCGACACACACACACACGCACGCCCCCCCCTCGACACACACACACGCACGCCCCCCCCTCGACACACACACACGCACGCCCCCACAACCCCACACAAAGGAGAAAAAAAAAGAAAAAAAAAAAAAAGCCCCCCCCTCGACACACACACACGCACGCCCCCCCCTCGACACACACACACACGCACGCCCCCCCTCGACACACACACACACGCCCCCCCCTCGCACACACACACACGCCGCAGCACGCCCCCCCTCGACACACACACACGCACACCGCCCCCCCCTCGACACACACACACACGCACGCCCCCCCCTCGACACACACATACACGCACGCCCCCCCCTCGACACACACACACGCACGCCCCCCCTCGACACACACACAACACGCACGCCCCCCCCTCGACACACACGCCCACGCACGCCCCCCCCTCCGACACACACACACGCCACCCGCTCCCCCCTCGACACACACACACACGCACGCCCCCCCCTCGACACACACATACACGCACGCCCCCCCCCTCGACACACACACACGCACGCCCCCCCCCCTCGACACACACACACACGCACGCCCCCCCCCTCGACACACACACACGCACGCCCCCCCCCTCGACACACACACACGCACGCCCCCCCCCTCGACACACACACACGCAACCCCCCCCTCGACACACACACACCACGCGACGCCCCCCCCTCGACAACACACACACGCACGCCCCCCCTCGACACACACACACACGCGCACGCCCCCCCTCGACACACACACACACACGCACGCCCCCCCCTCGACACACACACACACACACGCACGCCCCCCCCTCGACACACACACACACGCACGCCCCCCCTCGACACACACACACACGCACGCCCCCCCCCTCGACACCACACCCACACACGCACGCCCCCCCTCGACACACCACACCCACGCCCCCCCTCGACACACACAAACACGCACGCCCCCCCTCGACACACACGCACGCCCCCCCTCGCCACACACACACACGCACGCCCCCCCTCGACACACACACACACGCACGCCCCCCCCTCCGACACACACACACGCACGCCCCCCCCTCGACACACACACACGCACGCCCCCCCCCTCGACACACACAACACGCACGCCCCCCCCTCGACCACACCACACACGCACGCCCCCCCCTCGACACACACACACGCACGCCCCCCCCTCGACACACAACACGCACGCCCCCCCTCGACACACACACACACGCACGCCCCCCCCTCGACACACACACACACGCACGCCCCCCCCTCGAACACACAACACACGCACGCCCCCCCCTCGACACACACACACACACGCACGCCCCCCCTCGACACACACACACACACGCACGCCCCCCCCTCGACACACACACACACGCACGCCCCCCCTCGACACACACACACACGCGCACGCCCCCCCCCTCGACACACACACACGCGCACGCCCCCCCCCTCGACACACACACACGCACGCCCCCCCCCTCGACACACACACCCACGCCCCCCCCCTCGACACACACAACACGCACGCCCCCCCCTCGACACACACACGCACGCCCCCCCCCTCGACACACACACACACGCACGCCCCCCCTCGACACACACACACACGCACGCCCCCCCCCTCGACACACACACACGCACGCCCCCCCTCGACACACACACACGCACGCCCCCCCCTCGACACACACACACGCACGCCCCCCCCTCGACACACACACACGCACGCCCCCCCTCGAACACACACACACACGCACGCCCCCCCCTCGACACACACACACGCACGCCCCCCCCTCGACACACACACACACGCACGCCCCCCCCTCGACACACACACACACGCACGCCCCCCCCTCGACACACACACACACGCACGCCCCCCCTCGACACCACACACACACGCACGCCCCCCCCTCGACACACACACACACCGCACGCCCCCCCCTCGACACACACACACACGCACGCCCCCCCTCGACACACACACACAGCGCACGCCCGCCCCCCTCGACACACACAGCACGCACGCCCCCCCCTCGACACACACACACGCACGCCCCCCCCCTCGACACACACACACGCACGCCCCCCCCTCGACACACACACACGCACGCCCCCCCCTCGACACACACACACGCACGCCCCCCCCTCGACACACACACACGCACGCCCCCCCCCTCGACACACACACACACGCACGCCCCCCCTCGACACACACACACGCACGCCCCCCCCTCGACACACACACACGCACGCCCCCCTCGACACACACACACACGCGCACGCCCCCCCCTCGACACACACACACACGCACGCCCCCCCCCTCGACACACCACACACACGCACGCCCCCCCCCTCGACACCACACACACACGCACGCCCCCCCCTCGACACACCCACACACACCGCACGCCCCCCCTCGACACACACACACACCACGCACGCCCCCCCTCGACACACACACACACGCACGCCCCCCCCTCGACACACACACACACACGCACGCCCCCCCCTCGACACACCACACACGCGCACGCCCCCCCCTCGACACACACACACACGCACGCCCCCCCCTCGACACACACACAACCCACGCCCCCCCCTCGACACACACAAACACGCACGCCCCCCCTCGACACACACAGCACGCCCCCCCTCGCCACACACACACACGCACGCCCCCCCTCGACACACACACACACGCACGCCCCCCCCTCGACACACACACACGCACGCCCCCCCCTCGACACACACACACGCACGCCCCCCCTCGACACACACACACGCACGCCCCCCCTCGACACACACACACACGCACGCCCCCCCTCGACACACACACACGCACGCCCCCCCTCGACACACACACACGCACGCCCACCCCCTCGACACACACACGCACGCACACCCCCTCGACACACACACACACGCACGCCCCCCCTCGACACACACACACACGCACGCCCCCCCTCGACACACACACACACGCACGCCCC